>NC_053041.3:3063301-3368381 GCF_002575655.3 Aegilops tauschii subsp. strangulata | reverse complement strand
CAAATCACTGATGAGTGGATGCGAAAAGTGTTAAAGCGGTGGGGGGTGGGGGTGGTAGAACAGTGTAAAACATGTACAGTAGAAAGATGCTCGTTGCCTCCTTGCCAACAACTCGCCGCCGACCCGACTACTGTTACTCCCACCCCGTGATGCTCGATCGTGCTACTTTTACTGTTGCTCCACGCAAGGGCATGCGAAAACCAAGAGGAAAAAGGACAAAGATGCTTTTGCCTCGTGTGCGGAGTGATGATGCACTCATCCGCGTGCCCGCCTCAAACGGAGGGACGAAGCTGTGTGCTGCATGCATGCACTCGAGAAGAACAGAGTGGCCCCATCATCCCGCACACATTATTATATATAATTAATAAGTTAAATAAAAGATTCCTCGCACTACAGCGGCTCTCCTCTCCTCTCCTGGCGTAAGTTTCTCCAATGCAAAAGTAGATCGGGGAGTGCAGCCGGATTGAGCCACATACGTTGCCTCCTCCGCCACTGCACAGCACTGACACACACACACACACAGTGAGAGATAGAGAGCAGGCCGGGAAGGAGGGAAACGGAGCTCGGCCTGTTCTTCGCCGGGAAGGGCCGGCGCCGTCGCCGTCTCTGACACACACAATCACAGAGAGAGAGAGAGAGAGGGAGAGAGAGAGAGAGAGAGAGAGAGAGAGAGAGAGAGAGAGGCCTGTTCTTCGGCGGGGGGCTTCCATGAGCGCCATGGAAGGAGCTCCAGTGACTGCTGCGACGGGGGCCCTGGGGCCCGTCGTAGCGAAGCTGGGTGCGTTGCTGGGCAGGCAGTACAAGCTTGGTCGCCGGACTCGCAAGGACCTCAGGTTCATCAAATCCAAGCTCAAGTCTGTGCACTCTATCCTTTGGGCCATATGGGGGAAGGAGATTCTTGATGCAGAATCCAAGGACCTGAAGAAGGAAGCGCTGGATCTCGCCGACGATGTGCACGACGCCATCGACGACTTCATCCTCACTTTGGAGGGCAGCCGCAGAAGCAAGCGCTTGATGGTGCAGACCAAGATCAAAGCAAGCCCCTTCCAAGATTTCAGGGCAAGAGTGGATGAAGTGTCGGTCCGGTGCCGCAACAAGTGGAAGTGGGACAAGAACAAGTCTGCTCAACCCTTCTCCAGCTTATTTGCAAGGAAGAAAAACACCAAACCCAGAAAACCGCCTCCTCCTCGAGCTCCATTTGTCCACAAGGATGCGTCGGAGCTGGTCGGTATGGAAATATGGAGGGATGACCTCATCACATACCTGGTATTGCTTCTTTACCAGGAGATGTGTATGAGGAGATTGGAAATAAGTTCCAGTCCCGGGCTTTTGTGTCTGTCACTCCAACTTCCAACATGAAGGATGTTCTCACAACTATTCTCCAACAACTAGGAGTTGAACCACCTGCCGGCACGGAAGCAAGAACAGAGGAAGATTTCATCCACGCCATAACGAACTTCCTAGAGGACAAGAGGTGCGCAAGTTAATAAAAAGAGCATCAGTTTAATTAATGTCTTTTGAAATGTGCACTGCATGCAGTTAGAGTCAGGATTTCAAATTTGGATTGTCTACTAATTAAATTTGGTCAAGTTGTCTACTAACTAAATTTGGTCAAGTTGTCTACTAACTATCTTAATTGCACGTGCAACCAACTTGCCTAGGTACCTAGTAATAATTGATGACATATGGCATCGTGGAGAATGGGACATCATCAGGAGGTCTTTTCCACAAAATAATCTTGGCAGTAGAATCGTCATCACAACTCGTATTGCTTCTTTACCAGGAGATGATTTGGATAATAGCAAGCTCAACATCAGAATGAATCCTATATGGAGTTCTGAAAAGGAAAGATGGCTCTACGGATTTTATATGGTAGATTTACTCGCTGCTAGGATGAAGCCTGACATGATGGTTGGACAAGGTTTTGACAGTGACCATCCTATTGTGCGCATGTGTGGTGGTGTGCCGTTAGCACTACTTTGCATGTATTCAGCAATGGCAATGGTCCTCCGAGAGCAACAAGAACAACTAGGGGTACATGTAAAGGCACGTGATGTGCAAGATATCATTGAGAAGCAAGTTAAGCAAAGTGGAATTCAGAACACTCCAGGGTTTGAACCGTTGGTAGAGAGCCTGAAGCTCGGCTATGACGATCTTCCTCACCATATGTTGAAGACCTGCTTGTTGTACTGCAGTATATACCCTGAGAATTACACTTTTGCCATGAATGATTTGGTCATGCGATGGGTAGCTGAAGGATTTACTTATAAAGTTGATGTAGCAAAATATTATCTTGAAGAGCTTGGCAACAGGGGGTTGATGCTGCGGGATGGTCATGGTGACTACCACATGAACCCGATGATGCGAAATTTCCTTAGATGGAAATCGCGTGAAGATAATTTCATTACTTGCAGTTCCGACATCACATTGTTATATGCATGTCACATCCATTGGCTATGTATCGACGATTATCTAATTGATGACGGTGCGGTGGAGGTGGTGGATACCTTGTTGGAACTGGATTGGTCGATTCGATCTCTTGTTGTTTTTGAAGGTGCTAAGAGATGTGTCCCTTTTGAGAAGTTGGAACGTGTGCGTGTGTTGGATCTTCAATATCATCATAATCATCTTGAATTAGAAAGGTCTCGTCGGAGATATTCGGAGGATTTTGTATTCGAGGCCCTTGGGAATCAGCATGTGAAGGATATATGTGGTGGACTGCTCCGTGTGAGGCACCTATTTGGCCTAGAAGGGACGGGAATCAGTGAGATACCACCGGAAATAGCGAGGCTGCAGCATCTTGAGACTTTGCAGGTAAGATTCACATGGATCACAGAGCTACCCTGTGAGATTGGTGACCTACAAGAATTGAAGAGTCTGGTCGTGAGTCGCAACAATAAGCTGGCAAAGCTGCCCAAGGAGATAGGGGATCTCCAACATTTAGAGACTCTGGACCTGTGCTTTAGCAGCAGGATCAAGGAGCTACCACGTGAGATCATGAACCTCCAGAATTTGGAGAATCTGAACCTTTATGACACCATGCTCAAAGAGCTGCCTCGGGAGATTGGAAAGTTGCAGCATCTGAAAACACTGGAGGTGGGCATGACAAGCATCAGAAGGCTAGGCAGTGAAATCGGGGACCTGCAGCAGTTAGAGACCTTGGACCTGAGTTACAACAGAAGGCTCACACAGCTGCCTCGTGAGATGTGGAAACTTCAGAATTTGAAGCGGCTGCTGTTGGATGGTACACACGTGGCGAAGATACCAAGGGAAATGGGAGGGCTCAAGAAGCTGGAGATTTTGGAATTAGACGCGACCATCGGTGCACTACCCTGGGAAGCTAGCCAGCTCTCGAAATCGGAGGGAGTGCCCGAGTGCGTCCGGCAAGCCTGGAAGAATAGTGATCTTGTGTCTGAGTTAGCCGGGGAGATCCTTTCCATTCAACCGGTTGGTATGTACAATTGTAATGGGGGGCTAGTTGTTGGGACAAAACACATGCAGATTCCACGATGGATCAAGGATCACTTCAACGACATTGGGTCCTTGGATATCAGGACCTGCAAACTAGAGGAGCAGGATCTCAAGATTCTGCGGGAGATGCCTAGCCTACGTAACCTCAAGCTAAGGCTGGAGGTCGTCCCAAGAGAGCCCATAGCCATCAGCGGTGAAGGGTTGTCAAGACTCTGGGAACTTGTTGTTGACTGCCGCATGCCACGGGTTGTCACCTTCCAGGAAGGAGCAACGCCGTTGCTGCAAAGTCTCAGTTTTGAGTTCCAGTTCTTCGGTGGGCCACCTCCACCTGCAAATAAAGGAGACCCTCAGCTGGGTATCAAGCACCTCGGGAGCCTCGAGTGTGTCAAGTTTAGCTGCAACGAGAAATGGTATGGAGGAGCAGCAGAGACCAGCCCGTGCATGAGCGCCATGATTGATGTGGTGAGGAAAGAAGCGCAGGAGCATCCCAACAAGATCCGCTTTCATGTCACTGGCCGCGAGAATGAGGAATTTCCAGCAATCGAGGAGAGCGCACAAGCTTCCAGCAGCGGGACAAGCGAGATCGATGGCACTCCAAATAGTAGGACGGGCGAGATCCAGGAGGAGGAGGAAGAGACTTTTCCAGCGAACGAGAGCGGAAAGGTTTCCGGCAGTGGGACGACCGGCGAGATCCAGGAGCGGAAAGGTTTCTTTTCTTTTCTTGACGAGTATTTATTGCTGAGGTAATACATACTCTTGTTGGCTCTTTCCTTGTTTTATTTATTACCGCCACCACTTTAGTAGCTAACTAACAGTCGTCCTAATTTGCAGGTTGGTTGATTGGTTGGTTATTTCATCATCGTAATTAATGACTGCCTCAATCTGTCTGCAACTATATATCTATGGCTCTTCTTCTTCAGCCTTTCTCCATCTGATGCTAGCTAGCTGTTGCTTAATCTTCATTGCCATATATGCAACAAAAGCTTCCAAGTTGATTTGGCGTAAAGGCACCTGTATCTTATCTGTATGGCACTTCAAAGGAGCGTCTGCCTTGCACCGTGGAACACTTTGAATTAGGGCTCGGTATTGTCATCTAATTTAATTGTAATCCCTTTGAAGGGAGCCAACAATTTGCTCCTCTTATCTAGTAGACTAGGTTTTATCATGCACTTAATTGTTACCAAAACTACGGTTTTTGTTGTTTGTTTGTAATCGAAAGCAGAGATTATTTATAGCTGGCTAACGCTCGAGCAGAGATTATATTATATAATATTTCACAGGTACGCAGTAATATAAGATCGTTTAGATCACTAAGTAGCTGGGGGTGTATGTACTGATAAGCGTAAGCAGTTGGAATTAATTAGAAACGAGTATATCCGTCTACATATTATACATCTCTCTTTCTTTTTTCCGTTCTGTTACTACTTTAAGTTAACAACTCCACAGACTAACATCGACCATTCTAGGCAGGTCCAACAGAAATGTTGGTGAATCTTACACTTTTTAAACTAGATGCAACCATATCATACACGGCTAAAAGCAATTCACATCACAGTTATTATTGCCAGAAGAAGGAAACAACATTTCATCATGGTGAGCAGCATGAACTTCAGATATGAAACATTTCATTTTGAGAAATGAGAATAGTAGACCTGTGTACCATGATCATCATGGAACAGAAGATGTAGATAGCTCCGGCGATTCAAATGATTTTGCTACTGAAAACGGGCAGAGCACTAACATGGCAATGTTTACAGAGGGGATGGAAGGAGTGGCAGGATTAGAGGGTCAGCAGATGAAACATGGCACACAGGGGTAATTTACGCAGTCCACTGTCTTAAATTTTTCTAATCCTCTCTTGGTCACATAGCCAGTAGAACCGAGGGAAAGTTTGGAGGTGATATTTCTTCGAGGTAAATAAGTCTATTCAGGTGATTACTGATATAGAAGCTGGTACTTATAGTGTTTTTATTAGCCTTTGACTGCGGAATCAAAGCCAGCAATTTTCTACTCTAAGGATTATGGGAGCTTCTAACATATCATGTTGAGTGTGGGGTTGATTTATAAAATGGAAATGTGCTTGCATGTAGCTCTTCTTTCGAAACTGAATACTTGCATGTCGCAACCTCTGCTTTTGCTCTGTTTTCGTAACTCTTCTTTGCCTGTAGTTAACCTCCTCTACTCCTCTGCTTTGCTCTGTTTTCTCAACTCTGAATATTTCCCGTTGGTTCCTCTGTTGTAGCTTGAGGTTTCATGCATCTGGTTGACTCGACTTGGGGCCTGACAATCTTCCTCCTTCTGAACACGGAACCGACGGAGATGCTGCCTGCCTCCTCACGTTAATGGAGGCTGCTAGATATCCTCTGTTTGTTTTTGTTAGCAGGGAGAATACACACTAGACTGTGTGATATTTAGATACAGCGCCGAATCGACGTCATCGATCAGGAACCATAGCTAGGTACAAACCCAAAAATTACAGATCAAGCAGCGACGACTCAACTCGAGCCTTGCGAACGGATGCCGCCAATGCCTGCAACCCAGTTTCTAATGATGAATTGGATCCTCAGGTGGTGCTTGGTGTGCCAGACAGACCGCTATGGTATATGAGTTAATGATGGTATATGGACCCTGTCTCCGAAAGATGACGAAGTTCTCCAACAAGGTTTCTCCTCCCGGTACTTTTGCTTCTAGGACATGAGCTTGTTTCCATGCGTTCTAATTCACGGAGACCGAGCTCCGCGATCCAGTCGTTGAACAACTGCATCCGGGGAAGGTTGATCCGGTCATTATTCTTCTCATCCGGGGAGCGGATGAGGTTAAAGTCTCCGCCCACAACTACTGGGAGGAGGGAGTTGGAGATCTTCTGATGCAACTCAACAACCATACACGATCACGATCTCTCATTTGAAGTTAAGTGCACGCTCAAAGATCTCCATACTAACGAAGAATTCTCCCCGGTCCATGCCACCCACCTCGAAGGTGGCATCCTTTACCCCTAAAAGGATGCCACCTGAGTGTCCCGTGATCCCACCAGAAGGGAGCCAATGCCAGGCGAAGAGGTGGGAATTAAGACAGTCGAGCTCGTGGGTATCCAAAAAATTTGCATACTCTCTGCCGTAACAAAGCTCACCAAGTATTGTATGTTGTCATATATTTGGTCCCGGTCGACATTGACGTGTCTGAATTTCATAGAATTAATTTTACGGTGATCCTTTATTCAGTTACAGTTACAGGATCATCTATTTGTAAGTTGCTGGCACTGTTATATGTTCCTACATTTTGCAGAGTGTTTTCTGTGTAGAGTTTATTTGTTCTTTTGGTTTCCGAATGAACCAAGCAACCATCTATCGAGAATGGATGATGTATACGTAGAAGCTAGTGTATTATGCACGCAGAGATCGGAGCCTCTTATACATTCCTATGTCTGAACTAAGAATTGGTACAGCAAGTGAATGTCTTGTTCAGAAAAAAAAAATGGAGACTGCTCTGCTCCAGCGACTTCATCTTCCTCCTGCTGAACAGAAGAGAAGAGAGGACGGAGGGAGACGCTGATGGCGGATGCTGTTCTTTTTGCTTGAGCACTAGAGTGAGTTGCGATCGAGAAACTAAGACCACGCCCCCACCTGAACCTCGATAGCATCAGGATTCAACACTTACAGATCAAGCTGCAATGCGTCTCTCCACTGGAGGTCTGGAGCCCAGGAATGGGACGCTGGCAGAAACACCCCCACACGTGTGCTCGCTCGAGTCACCGCACGGATTTGGTCCAGAGGCGATTTGGCAAGTTTTTTCTTCTTTCTGGTGGCTCTGTTTTCTCAACTCTGCTCAGTCCTGTACTAATTAGCTTCCTCTGCTTTTGCTCTGTTTTCTCAACTCTGAATACTTTTTCTGTATCTTTGAGGTTTCAGAGATGTTGCCTGCCTCCTCGTGTTAATGCCGGCTGCTATCTGTATCTTTGACATATTCTACCTGCATATATGAAACCTGAAAATCAAACTCACTAGCATGTGGGGCCCCAATAGGCTAACCAAGATGCTTAATTATACGAAACGTTGGAATTTTCACGAAATCGTACAGTGGAGAACTTTCATGGAACAGGGAAGGTTTTCATAACATATTACAACAATTAGATTACACATGTACAAAATCCCTAAGATTTGAAATTAAGGCACTCCTCTACGCTTGGCCCCGGGCTGAGGAGTATCTTGAGCATAACTTGAAACAATGTGATCAAATGTAGTATAAGGTGGAATTCTTGATTCAAATCTCATTACTGTGGCCTGCATCTTTGGCTTAAGATCCACTGATAGCTCTGTAAAGGTCACCTGTGGCTTAAATCAAACCATACGTTTCTTGGGTCACCTGCAAACTCAGCCCGGTACTTTCTCTCGAATTTTCTCCACTGCGACCGTCAGCGGGTGCTCTCAACTTCCGGTCTTTCTTACGGTCCTCTCTGTGCCATCGCATCAACTTGGCATGCTCTTCGTTTCTGAACAGACGTTTCAACCATGGTATTATAGGAGCATACCACATCACCTTCGCAGGAACCCTCTTTCCTCACCCACGTTTCTGAACATCACTAGGGTCATCTCGTCTGATCTTATACCGCAATGCACTGCATACCGGGCATGCATTCAAATCCTCGTACGCATCGGTAGAGGATGCAGTCATTAGGGCATGCATGTATCTTCTGCCCCTCCAATCCTAGAGGGCATACGACCTTCTTTGCTGCGTACTGTCGGGCAATTCGTTATCCTTTGGAAGCTTCTTCTTCAATATTTTCAATAGTTTCTCAAATCCTTTGTCAGGCACAGCATTCTCTGCCTTCCACTGCAGCAATTCCAGTACGGTATCGAGCTTTGTGTTGCCATCTTCGCAATTGGGGTACAACCCTTTTTTGTGATCCTCTAACATGCGATCGAACTTTAGCTACTCCTTTTGACTTTCGCACTGTCTCCTTACATCAACAATGATCGGGCGGAGATCATCATCGGGCACAATATCATCTGGTTCCTCTTGATCTTCAGCAGCTTCCCCCGTTGCAGCATCACCGTATTCCGGGGGCACATAGTTGTCGTCGTCCTCTTCTTCTTCGATGTCTTCCACTCATAACCCCTATTTCTCCGTGCCTGATCCAAACATTATAGTGTGGCATGAAACCCTTATAAAGCAGGTGGCTGTGAAGGGCCTGCCTTTCCATTACAATGGAAGAAGGAGAAAAATCCCGATGGCATCTATGCATGTATTAAAATGGAATGTTGCTTCCTTCCTCCGGAAACAATGTCTGTGACTTACTTTTACCCGTGTATGATATGGTTGAATGTAGTTTAATAAAAAGTGTAAGATTCTTAATATTTCTGTTGGACTTACAATGATGTTAGTCTCTGGAGCTTTTTCTTAACTTGGAACATGGATATACTCGTAATCTAACTAAGTCCACCCGCTTACACTTATCAGTAATACATCTTCACATCGATTTACACAGTACCTACCAAATATCATATAATCTCTTCTTGACGGTTAATCAGCTATAAATAATTTTTTATTTCGATTACAAAAAAAAAACTGTCACGTTTATTTAGTATTAGTGCATGTACGTAGCAACAACAAGAGAATAGTTTTGGTAACAAGTAAGTGCATAATAAAACCTGCTCTACTGCTCCTAGATAGGAGTAGCAAAGTGTTGGTTCCCTTGGATTACTATTAAATTACATGATAATACAATTCAAAGTGTTCCACACGGTGCTTACTGAAATGAAAAAAGAAAGTAGTAGCACCGACCCAGCCGTACAGATTACTATTAAATTATATGACAATACAATTCAAATGGAGGAGGTTTGTTCCCATATGTGTGGCCAAATCTTATTCCCACCTTTTACCGGAAGGAAGCAAGCCTGAAGAAGAACAGCCATAGTTGAAGATGGTTGCAGATTCAGGTAGTAACTAATAACGATGATGAAACATCTCTCGGTGTGTTAGTGGTATGTTTGTTGGTAATAAAAGAAACAAAGAAAGAGCGAACAAGCTTGATTACCTCTCTCAATCGTGTGTTTTGACTCAGCAATACTCGTCAAGAAACCCAATCACGCTTCTTCCTGGATCTCCTCCTTGATCTCGCCCGTCCCACTGCTGGAAACCTCCTGTGCGCCCTCCTTCGCAGGAAAATCCTCACGCGCACGGTTAAAGACATCTAAGTAGATCCTGTTCGGATGCTCCTGGACTTCTTTCCTCACGACATCAATCATCGAGATCACACACGGGTTGCTCTCTGCTCCTCTTTGGTACCATACCTCGTTGCATCTAAATACGACCGCCCTGACGCGGCGGAGGTGTTTGATACCCAGAGGGTCTTTACTTGATGGGCCACCGAAGAACTGGACCCCGAAGTGGAGATATCCCAGCATCGGCATCGCTCCTTCCTGGAATGTGATAACACGTGGCGTGCAGCTGTAAACAATGAGATTCTCAAGCCCTGGGAACCCTTCACCACTGATGGCTATGGGTTTTCTTGGGACGACTTCCAACCTTAGCATGAGTTGATACAGTCTAGGCATCTCCCGCAGAATCTTGAGATCCTGCTCCTCTAGTTTGCATATCCTGATATCCAAGTAGGCAAGGTTGTTGAAGTGATCCTTCAGCCACTGTGGAATATGCATGTGTTTTCTGCCAATGATTAGGTTTGCCCCCCTATCATTGAACGGAAGAACCATTTTAAAGGACAAGATCTCCCCGGCTAACTCAGACACAAGATCACTGTTCTTACAGGCTTGGCGGATGCACTCGGGCACACCCTCCAATTTCGAAAGCTGACTAGCTTCCCAGGGTAGTGCACAGTAGGACGAATAAAATTCCAAAATCTCTAGGTTCTTCAGGCCCCCGATTTCCCTTGGTATCTTCACAACCCCTGTAGCACGCAAGAGCAGCCGCTTCAAATTCTGCATTTTCCCGATCTCAGGAGGCAGCTGTGTGAGCCCCAAGTTCTAACTCAGGCCCAAGGTCTCTAAATGATGCAGGTCCCCGATTTCACTGGGTAGCCTTGTGATACTTGCAAAACCCACGTGCAGTGTTTTCAAATGGTGCAACTTTCCAGTCTCCCGAGGTAGCGCTTTGAGCTCGGTGTGATTCAGGTTCAGATTCTCCAAATTCTGGAGGTTCCCGATCTCACGTGGCAGCTCTGTGAGCATGATGTTGTAACTCAATTTCAGAGCCTCTAGATGTTGGAGATCTCCAATCTCCCTGGGCAGCTCTGCCAGCTTTTGGTTGTGACTCACGACCAGAGTCTTCAAGTGCTGTAGGTCCCCAATCTCACTGGGTAACTCGGTGATCCATGTGAATCTTACCTGCAAAGTCTCCAAATGCTGCAGCCCTGCTATTTCTGGTGGTATCTCACTAATACCCGCCCCCTCTAGGCCGAATAGGTGCCTCACACGCAGCAGTCCACATATATCCTTCACATGATGATTCCCAATAGCCTTTCTGACTTTAAAATCCCGAAAATAACCACCATAATTTTCGAATTCAAGATGCTGCTGATGATATTGAAGATCCAACACCCGCACATGTTCCAACTTCTCAAAAGGGGCATATCTCTTAGCACCTTCAAAAACAACAAGAGATCGAACCTGAGACCAATCCAATCCAAACAAGGGATCCACCCCCTCCACTGCATCTGCACCATCATCAACTAGATAATTGTCAATGCATAGCCGATGGATTGGAAAGGCACTTGAGGATTTGATGTCGGAACTGCAAGTAATGAAATTATCTTCACGTGATTTCCATCGAAGGAAATTTCGCATAATCGGATTCATTCGGTAGGCCCCATAACCGGCCCATAGCATCAACCCCCTGTTGTGAAGCTCTTTGAGATAGTCTTCTGCTGCGTCTCTTTTATATGTAAATCCTTCAGCGACCCATCGCATGACCAAATCATTCATGTGAAAACGGTAATTCTCAGGGTATATACTGCAGTGCAGCAAGCAGGTCTTCAACATATGGTGAGGAAGCTTGTCGTAGCCAATCTGCAGGCTCTCTACCAACGGTTCAAACCCTGGAGTGTTCTGATTTCCACTTCGCTTAACTTGCTTCTCAATCATATCTTGCACACCACTTGCATTTACATGTACCCCTAGTTGTTCTTGTTGCTCTCGGATCAGTGCCATTGCTGAAAACAGGCAAAGTAGTGCTAACGGCACACCACCACACATGCGCGCAATGGGATGGTTACTGTCAAAACCTTCTCCAACCATGTCAGGCTTCATCCTGGCGGTGACATCTTCATCATGAGGTCCGTAGAGCCATCTTGTTCCGGAATGCCATCTAGGATTCATTCTGATATTGAGCTTGCTATTATCCAAATCATCTCCTGGGAGAGAATCAATACGAGTTATCATGACAATTCTACTGCCCAGATTGTTTTGTGGAAAAGACCTCCTGATGATCTCCCATTCTTCACCGTGCCATATGTCATCAATTATTACTAGGTACCTATGCAAGTTGATTACAGAAGAACAAGGTTGTTAGTAGAGTGCATGAGGCTGTAAATTCATTTTTGAATAGTACTAATTGACATTCTACACCGTGTATATATAGACGTGGCCAATGAATTGACTACATGAGAACAAGCACACATGAACTCACCCTCAGCAGTCACTTGTTACATGCCAGGGCCCCTTCTTTGTAGTTGTTATTAGTTGAGGCTTTACCAGGACTAACGTGCGCCATATGTAGCACTACTAGGGAAAAGGCTATAGGTAGATGGTTAGCAGTAGCGCGGGTCAGGACACCATGCTACTGTTAACTACTAGCAGCGTTGGATGGCAACCAGCTCTACAGGTAAATCTTAGTAGTAGCGCAGGCGTTGGGCACCAGCGTTGCTGCTAAGTGAGCCACAAGGCTACCCGGGTCTAGCCTTAGTAGCAGCGCGGGCTAGGTATCTGACACTACAACTAACTTGTTAGCTATACACTACCGGAATAACCTTATATGCCTACGGCCATATCTATGCCGACGGCTGCCGTAGGCATAGATGGAGCTATGCCGACGGCCTAGCGAATACCGTCGGCATAGAAAAGCCGTCGGCATAGCTTCATCTATGCCTACGGCAGCCGTAGGCATAGTAAGGCCGTCGGCATACATCGATCTATGCCTACGGCAGCCGTAGGCATAGTTAGGCCGTCGGCATAGAGGTGGCCCTGGTGGCTCGCGGACAGACGGCGGGCTGACGCCGTCAAATCTATGCCGACGGCCCTGACGGCGGCCGTCGGCATAAATATCATCTGGTTTTTTTACTAGGAGCTGCCACGTGGCAGAGTATGCCGACGGCAAAGCCGTAGGCATAGTTATCCATCTATGCCTACGGCAAGGCCGTAGGCATAGCCCCACCACGTGGCGCCTCCTGGTAGCCCCGAGAACTATGCCTACGGCATGGCCGTAGGCATAGATATCATCTGTTTTTTATTTTAAATTATTTTTATTTTTTAAAAGTTAAAATTTGAATAATTTAAATCTAACTTATCTAAACTTAAACATACACAAATTATACATCGACTTGGGGTAGAATTTTCCATATATTATGAATATCCAGTTTGTTTTTATTTTTGAGTATGTTAGAAATGTGACCTCGTGTACTTTTGCATATATGTCCTTATACTTTGTTAAAAGCATAAGTAATTGATACTTGGATCGATTTTGACAAATTTTATATGGTTTTTTATCAGAATCTTGAAAGGATTATGTTGCTATACTATGTTTCAAATTTGAACTAACTTAAATCATGTTTGCTTCAAATTTACAGAAAACACCATTTTGTTTTGATTTTTTTTGTATATTTTGAGAAAAAACCCTTCGGGGGGTAGCAATGCCATTAGAGCATCGCGCTGGGTCCTTATACATGTCTTAAGGTGTGGTGGCACGTATAAAGAGGCAATACGCGGCTCCGGTGTGAGGTCCTCCCCCCTCACGGACGGCAACGAAATCGAAGTAATCCCTCTGCGGTTTTGGCGTTGCATGAAATAGTTCTGAACACTCGGAGATTGACCAATTCGTGAAATTTTTAGACAGTGCAGGCACATGTGATATAATAGGTGTGGCAATTTCTTATATTTTTTAAAGATGCAAGAGTATGTGAAAAACCCCCCCACTACGGATTGTTCTTCGCGTGTCTACGAGTGTGGCCAGGGGCCTTCAGGGGCTAGCCATGCCACCAAATCTTGCGTTGGCTCCTCTTACATGTCTGGAAGTGTGCTGTCAGGTGCAAACACCCGTCATGCGGCTCCGGAGTGTGACCCCCTTCACGGAAGGCGCTGCCGCCAGCACTTGGACGGGGGAAACAGTCGCGCCGGGTCGACACGAGGGGGGTCCGATGGTGGGTTGGGCCCAGACCTTGTTCTGAAATGTTCCTATGGGCTGACCTATCACAATCAGGTGGAAAAGTCCGTTGGTCAAAGGCCGTCCGGTGTAAGTCAAAGGCCTAGATCTCCGGGTCAACGGGGCTAGGGTAAGGCCGGTCGGGGGCCTTCGGGGGTAGCAATGCCACCAAAACTTGCATTGTGTCTTAACATATATATATACAAGTGTGATGGAGGGTTGAAATAGCCAACAGAGCAACATGCAGCACACTTCCTTCACAAAACCGAACACGTTCTTTCTCGATAACCAGATACTACCTTGGAGATGGTGTAGTTTACAAGCGGCCTCCTGTCAGGCTTCTATGAAATATGCTCAAACTTTTACAAGGGCCATATGACTACACCGTGCCAGGACCCGAGGATTTCCGGCATCGCATGATTTCCCGTGGATTTTAACGGCTAGATCCGGCATGCTGCCGAGGTACATTCACCCTATGGTGGTGGGCCTGCCCCTCCTTTGGTTGCACTAGGCCTACACATACCGCAAAGACATCATATGTGATTTAACAAAACACTTCTGGACATCATTTCAGGTGGTCGCCGTGCAGATCTGCAATTTCCCGCGTTGAAACCCTACGGATGCAGTAAATGTCTCAAATATTGCAGGCGGGCCCGAAAAATGCCATGTACTGGCACGTGTCATGCAATGGCCCCCTTTGAGAGCACGAGAAGTTTCGAGGTCAACGGAGCAACGGGCAACGCACTTCCTTCACAAACCGGACACGTTTTCTCTCGATAGCCAGATACTACCTCGGAGATAGTGCAGTTTACATGCAACCTCCGGGCAAGCTTCTACGAAACGCGCTAAAACTTTCACCGCACCCTACAAGGGCCATATGATGACACCATGCCAGGTCCTGAGGATTTCTGGCATCGTATGATTTTTGGTCGATTTTAACGGCTGGATCCGGCATGCCGCCAAGGTACATTTGCCTCTCGGTGGTGGGGCATGCCCCCCTTGGGTTGCACTAGGCCTACACATACCGCAAAGACATCATATATGATTTGAAAAACCACTTCTGGACATCATTTCAGGTGGCCGCCGTGCAGATCTGCCATTCCCGCATTGAAACCCTACGGATGCATTAAATGTCTCAAATATTGCAGGCGGGCCCGAAAAATGCCATGTACTGACACGTGTCATGCAATTGCCCCCTTTGAGAGCACGAGAAGTTTTGAGGTCAGCGGAGCAACGGGCAACGCACTTCCTTCACAAACTGGACACGTTCTCTCTCGATAGCCAGATAGTACCTCGGAGATGGTGCAGTTTACAAGCGACTTTCGGTCAGGCTTCTACGAAACACGCTAAAACTTTCAGCACACCCTACAAGGGCCATATGACGACACCGTGCCAGGTCCCGAGGATTTCCGGCATCGTATGATTTTTGGTCGATTTTAACCGCTGGATCCGGCATGCCGTCGAGGTACATTCGCCCCCAGATGGTGGCGCCTACCCCTCCTTTGGTGCCGTCGTTCGATGCTGAGGGATGTCGCACGTGTCTTCGTCGACGGTGACGGGGAAAGTCAAAGAGATGTTCCGTGCGACTGTCCGTAGGTCCCCGTCCGGACTCATAGTCGTCATACCGGACGCACCATTCCCCGATCCATTCCCTCCCCACCTCACCTCACCATCTCCATCTCGCCACCCTCCTCTCCCGTCACGGATCGTCAACGGCCGGTCCAAGAGGGTAGAAAAAAATAGAAGAAAAACAAAAGGGAGAACACAATTGTATGAGCTTGGTTTCTATTGGTGGAAACGTTTGTGCCACGGATCGATGACGTGGCGCATATCCATCCATCTATCCATCTAGCTGTCCACCCCACAACCATCCATCCATCCATCTAGAGAAAAGGAGAAAAAAAGAAAAAGAAAAAAGTGCCCACCCAACCCCTACCTCGCTCTCTCCCCACAAACCTCTCTGTCTCTCGCGACCCCTCTCTCCCCCACGAACCCCTCTCCCTCGCCACCGCCACCACCCACGCCGGCCGGTTCCGGCGAGCTCCGGCGGCGCGCAGCACGCCCCCGAGCTCCCCTAGGTCCGCTCCACCTTCCCCTCCGTCCAGAATCGGCGCTCCCGTCCTTCACCGACCCCGTGGCTAGCTAGGGTTTTGACCGCCACCCCTAACATCGCCGGGATCAGCCAGATCCGGCGACGGCGAGGCCAGAGCTCGACGGATCCGTTACGGGCGTGGCGCAGGTACGTCCTTCCCCTCTTTCCTCGCCCGGATCCACCCTCCCCACCTCACCTTCTCCTTCCCTTCCCTTGCTGCAGGTCACCTTGGTGCGGTCTGGACGGCGGCGACGGCAGGAGGGCGCGTCCTTCCTACTCGAGGAGGCAGAGGACAAGGGGCGCACCTGGCTGGCGGCCCTGTCCTGCTCGAGGAGGCGGGGGCTGCCGAACTCAAGCACGGCCACGACGACCCACCTCGGCAGGTAGCACCTCCATCTCCTCCGCCTCCTTCCTCTGCTCACTGCTGCTGCTGCTAAGTAGAGGAATATGTGATGCACTGCACCACACGAAGCTGGCTATATCCTTCACCGGTAGCTAGTTTGATCTATCCTGACGGACAAGCTAACATACATAGCAGTAGTTGCTTTTTTTATCATTCCCCCACCGGCCAGAGCACAACGTACACACACACAGAGAGGAAATCTCTAGTTAGCTTTTTTTAAGTTTGTCCTCTAATTTGTTATTGGCCATAGGCTCGTGACAATCTCTTTTTTTCTTTGTTGATGCTTACGATCAATTCCATAATTTACCAGTGTATAAGTATATAGCCCCTAGCCATGTCTACTTCCAGTCCTACTCGGACACACATATTCACATGTATTCTGCACGTACGCGTGGAATCACGTTCAAGGGAACTTTAGCACTACTTTACAATGTACATGAAGAATCGGTTTACTCCAATTGACAAGTAAAGTACAGTGGCCTAGTTGGATCCTGTGACAAATCCTGTGACAAATTCACATCCTAGGCTTGATTCCTGGCCGAGCCAGCTTTTACTTCAATTGACTGCATGATTAAAGTATAGATATAGATAGTATATTTGTACTGGTATGATGAACAAGAGCTTCCAGTTAATTACATAATATTGGTGATGTAGTTTTACTTGCTGTGTATGCTTGCTTAGTTGTCCATCGGGCCGCTCTCTTGTATCGTTTGAGTGCGCCAATTAGTTCGGCCAGCCTCTATGATTTATTATGTAGCTTCTGGAGTGCTTCTATCTATATTTATGAAAAATTCGACCCAACAAAAAAAATGTTAATCAGTCCGCTCTCTCAAAGTTGAGTTTAGGCTGCTGCATATGAATGATTTTTTTTCTTAGTTTGGGTGCTAGGTACTGATAGAGTTGGTGTATCCATAGATAGCATACACTTGCGCATTTTTTTGAGTTCTTCTGTTGCGAATGAGAACAACCATCATGGACCTCCTCTGTTTTCAAGCAGCTTGCTTCTCCATGTATGATTTATGCAGCATATACATCTTGCTCCTCTTTTATCAGTAGCAATGGAAGTTGATGAAATTTAAGTGTCGTGTTGTTCTAGAGATGCAGGGAGGGAGGGACGTCCATGGATTGGACTGGAAGGATTGGATGCAAACAAATGCACATGAGGAGGAGAGATGCAAGCCAGGCCATGACCTAAAGGTCCCTGTCGTGAACCCTTTCCCCTTCCCGTGTATAATCATGCTCAACAAATACTTGATATGATTTTGGTTAATCTTCAATTCAGCCCAGCTAGCTGTTGTAGTACTTGCTTGTCTCCTTCCAAATGTTGCCCTAGTCCGTTGAGTTTCTTATTGCTCCAGGTAGTACTGTTATTTTTCTGCTCTGCGATTTGGTTTGCATGGTTCCAGGCTCCCAGTCTACCGCTTTTGTTGCCGTGATGTCGAGCTCTGTTTTCTTTATTATGACAAGTTGCAAAATTAGTAGTGGGAAGTAAACTTTTGTTAACTTGTTGGCTGAACGAACGGAACTAATGTTATATTTGATTTGTTGCTCAACTAGTGCTGCAATGATGGAACCGATGATTGTGCATGATGCATCCATCCATTCTATCGGAGAGGCTGTGTTTTTTTCTTCTTGTGCTAAGATTGCTAGCATCACATATCCTATGCTTTTGTTTCTCCAGTAGAGCCTTGTGAGATTGATGTGTCTGCCACCGTCCTCGAATGGTTGTTCAATAATAATGGTCCTAGCTAATTACTAGTATGCGCTACTGCTAAAACAACTTGCTCCTCGTTTGATTTCAAGGATGTTGTTGCTGCTAAAGTAGCAACAACAACGACAACAACCATGCTTTGGTTCCCCAAAATTCAAATTGCACTTGCATCTCTACATACACACACATATGAATATGCACCTTGGTTTGGTTCAGTTTGCACATTTACATTTGCTTTAACTTTGACTGAAACTATCTTGGTGACACTTGCATCAATGGTGTGTTCTGCCCTTGTAGATGTCCTTGGAGAAGATGGCCATTGGAGTGTAGGGGAGAAACAACCTTGTCCTGCTCGAGGAGGAGGAGGACCACCCGAGCTCGACGACGACACGGCAACAGGTAGCACTCGCCTCTCTCCCAAGGTGAAGGTCTGATCCGCCTGTTTAGATGGTCTGCTCTCGTCTTATGCATGTGAGGGGAGAAGAAAGCCATTGGACTGAATTATATTTGCATGTGAGGGGAGTGATCCTTTTGGTAGATGCAGAGTATAGATTCACAAAATTCACCACATGAGCGTACTACCTACATCCAAATTCTGGATACCACTTGCATCTTTTGTATGTACACATGAAAAAGCACGATGGTTTGCTTCAGTTTGTATGTGTCCAATTGTTTTTTACTTTTGACTGAAACTATCTATCTTGGTGGCACTTGCATCTCCTGTACATACATACATATGAATCAGCACCACACTTTTCTTCAGTTTGTATGTGTCAATTTTTTTTGGTTGAACTTTGACTGAAACCAACTGGATGGCACCTCAATCTGTACATACACATGAATCAGCACCACCCTTGGTTCAGTTTTGTATGTGTCCATTTGTTTTTACTTTGACTAAAGCCAACTTGATGACACTTGCATCTTCTGTATATACATATATACATATGAATCAGCACCACTCTTTTTCTCTTTGAAGCTTGCCTTGAACAACAACTGATGCTTGATAGATACAACCGAAACCGGAGCATCTCTGTACTATATGTATTAGTAGTATTGTTCGGTTCAAGCACCAACATGACAAGTTATCTTCAGCAAAAGCAATAATTTTCTGCCTTTTTAGTTTGATGCCCCTGTTCTAGGCGATTTTCTTTTGGTAAATTCAATGTATAGATTACATATTCATCCTCATATGTAGGATCTTCGGTTTGTTGTACTGACTGTATGCCACCTCCATCGTTGCAGCCTTGTCTCCCCCACCACCGCCCCTCGGCCTCCTATAATGTTGTTGTGGATTCTTAGAATGGAAATGTTATGTACATAAAAAATATACTATGGTCTGTGTTTGCAAATCCATGGCTGTTGAATCATGTCTGTATAAGCATTTGTAAATAGCTAGCCTTGTTGGCTAATCTTTTTTTTTTTGGTTCTGGTCAGCAAGTATGTCGACGGCAATGCTGTAGGCATAGATGGCTGTCGTGACACCAGGGGCGCGCCATGTGGCAGGGCTATGCCTACGGCAAAGCCGTCGGCATAGCCCTGCCGCCAGGAGGAACCAGGGAGTGCCACGTGCCAGAGGTATGCTGATGGCTCGGCCGTCGGCATAGATTTCCACCTATGCTGACGGCCAAGCCGTCGGCATACCTCTGCCACGTGGCTTCCCGTGAATCGTCAACGCTTTTGACGGCACCGTCTGTTGCCGTCAGGCGAAAAACACTGCCGACGGCTAAACTATGTCGACGGCTAAACTATGCCGACGGCTGACGCCCGGCCGTCGGCATAGGCCCCTATGCCGACGGTTTGACAAGACTATGCTGACGTGATCTACGCCGACGGGCCTATGCCGACAGCAGCCGTAGGCATAGATCTATGCCGACGGCAGAGGACCTATGCCGACGGCCCTGGGCCGTAGGCATAGGCCGCGAGTCCGGTAGTGATAGCGCTGGGTCCACGGCCCATGCTGGGTGAAACTGCACGTGGGCAGGTGGTGGGCCAAACTTAGCAGTAGCGCCGAGCCACATACCCGCGCTACTGCTAAGCACACCTTATCCCCTACCCTGGCTGGCCCGTTCGTTTCCTCTCCCTCGCTCACTCTCTCCTCTCTCTCCGTCACCCCCCATCGCTCGCCGCCTCCGCCAGCCACCGTCGTCCACGCGCCACCGCCACCGAGGTAGCTCCCCCTACCTCTCTCTCTCTCTCCTCCCTCACTCATGCGTCCCTCCTCCCTCCCTTCCCCCTGCCTCCCTCCCTTCTCCCTCCCTCCCTTCTCTCTCTGTTCTTGTAGAATGTAGACATGATAGAATGTAGGTAATTTGAATGTAGGGAATTTTAGGTTTTCTGAAAAGAAATTTTAGTAATAGAAATTTTAGTTTCTATATTGTAGTTTGTAGTTTACTATATTTAGTTGATAGACCTTTAAAAATGTGTATGTGCTTGCCCAAGTGCTATCTTAGTTGATATATATGTAGATGGATGGACGGATGCATCGAAGGTCTTTTGATTGTTGCACTTTTGTTTCATTTTGAAAAAAGCCAACAAAGTAGATGCATGGATGCATTTTGCAGGGAACGCCTCCGAGTGGCCTATGTTTTGCCGGGATGTTGATTTATTTCCATTCCGGCAAATTTCAGGCCCTTCAACATGACTTGTGCTATAAAGTAGGAAATATCGAGTGCCCATGATTTGCGAGAACAAGAATTAAATGACATTGCGGCAAACCATATGTCATTTTTTTTATGTCATTACTCGATATATGTAACGGGTTGACTGTCACTGTCGGGGCTCCTTGAGTAACTTTCGGTCTGCTCTTGAAGGAAGGATGCTGACTGTTGTCGTGGGGGTCACTTCCTTTTCTTCTTCTCGTGATATACCTTGATAATGCACGAGAGGAGGAGGGTAAGCGACCATCACCAATGGTCGCAAATGTCAGAGAGAAAGAATCCCGACTCTTGTCATGGGGGTCGCTTCTTCTTCATTCTCATGTGCTAGACATTTTGATGTAATGCACTATTCTTGAACAAAAAAGAAGGCATGAAATTTTGACATGACTATCTAATAAGAATGAATCTAGTCCAAGGCGACTCGGAAGGCAATACCGAGCCGGTTTCCTTCGCTCTCTCCCCAATCTCAACCCGCTCACCCATGCCTGTCAAAGCCCGTGTGGTCGATGGCGGCAGCGGGAGTCTAAGCGTAGGGTCGGAGACGAACCAACGTGCAACTGCTGCTGTGTAGTGTGTACATTCCCAATGTTGGCAGCCATGTCCGCATTTTGGGAGCGCAACAGCGGCTGGACAATAGACGGCAGATCGGGTCGTGCATGGGTCTCCCTTTCTGATCCGGCACCTCGCATGTGATGATCGTCTAATATCCTCCCGGGGATGCTAGCTGAGGCTTTACAGAACTGGGGAGCTAGGCTTCCTCTGATGGATGGCTCGGCTCGGGCTGTCTAGAACGAGGAGCGTAGCGGTGAACTGCAGCACACGTTGCTGATGTTGGCAGCCATGTCTGCCTTCACTGGTAGAAAAAGATCTAATGTGAGACACATTAGTCCCGGTTTGATTTTAGCCCGGTATTAATGGTACCATTAGTGCCGGTTCGAACGGCTATGCATTAATGCAGGTTCTTGTTGAAACTTTAGTACCGGTTCGTGCCACGAACCGATACTAAAGGGGTGACGGCAGGCTGGCGTCAGGCCGGGGCCCCACGATCACCTTTAGTACCGGTTCGTGTCACAAACCGGTACTAAAGGGCCACGAACCGGTACTAAAGGGGTCTGACCTATAGTCTCGGTTGCAGACACAAACGGGGACTATAGGGCAATTTTCAAACTCTACCCCCTGTGTATCGCCATTTCAGTTTTGAAAAAATCAAAAGAAAATGATAAAAATTTCAAAAAATAAAATCCTTCGAGAGGTAGTTATATTACTACATCTACTAGTTAGGAAAATTTGAAAACTTAAATTTGGACATGTTTTGCAAAAAGTGTAGGGAAAATGTAAAACGGCTATAACTTTTGCATACGATGTCGGAAAAAAACGTATAATATATCAAAAAATTCAGCACGAAAATCCAAACATATGGAGCAAATTAACCCGAAACGAAAATGAATCCTTAAATCAAAGCATGTGGGTTCAGTTCGAAATGGTCGAGTTCATTTTGAATAAAAACAAAAGTAATACAGATCATAACAATTGATTTATTTTTCCTCTAGAACAATTGAAAGAGCACACGACTGTTTGAAATAGCTTCTAGATAGGTGGAATTTTAATCGATCTAGCTCAAGTTTTCAGCAAAGAACAGTGTAAGCTGCATAAATATTCAGTGTTATAGATTTTGAAGATCAATTATATATTCCTTTGAAGGAAGAGCACATTAAGACTGCATGCTAATCGAATTAGCTTATTGAGAATGTCAGCATGCTTTCTTGGTTGATGTAAAAAATGGAGAAGTTAAATCACACTAACAGTACATTTATGCAATATAGGATCTGAATCAGAATTCTCTTGTTTAAACTAACAACGGGATAAAGCGGAGGGATTTGTTTTCACTATACCAGGACACACCCCTATGATAAAGCGGAGGGTATAACCTATGATATAAACACAATGGAGACATTCAGTCATACCTCACATCATGAACAATCACTTCATATCAATCTCTCTCTCTCTCCCTCTCCCCCCCCTCTCTCTCTCTGAATAATTCATACGACAAATCTGCCTAAAAGTTGCAGTAAGAAAAATTCATACGACAAACAATTGATTCATACAACAATGGAGTCACGAAAGTTGCAGTAAGAAAATTGGATGGGCGTGCACAAGAAGAGCATAGCATGAGAGGGAGAGGGAGCAGAGAGATACCTTCCATGGCGTCCAGTAGGGTTGGAGCAGCGGCGACCCGGAGGAGTGAAGCGATGGTGTTCCCTTGCTTGTGTCTGCGTGCATCAGGGGGTGAGGGAGGGAGGGGAGCGGCCAAATCAAAACAATCAAGCAGAGGGGGAGGGGGGGGGGGTAGAAGAGGGACCTTGCATTCTCATTCTGTGGTTTGGAGCTCCATGTCCATTTCCATGGAGAAGAAGCACATGGTTGCCGGTGCCGGTGCCATGGTTGTTTATCATTTATATGAGAAAAACAGAGCATACTTCAGGTTTATGTGAACAGCTACAGATTTTTTCCAAAATAAGAGTTCAGCAAGCTACCACCTTCAGCCTCCTAATTTATCAGAGAACATCATTTGTTAGTTTGGAGAAACCAGGAAAAGCAAAGAAACATTAGGCACATTTGAATAAACATGTCAACAAAATGAGTGATATAGATAGAAAAACAGCAAAAATAAATTCAGTAAAAAGAAACGCCGGTATAGTCGATCAATATGTATTTCTAAAACTGATATATTATCTTGATAACATGCTTATTTTCTATCCAATGCTTGATTGTAGCATAAAATTACACCATTGTAAATTTTGAGAAAGACCAAGCTTCAGTTTCAGGCTTTAACCACTTGGTCACAAATTTCAGGAAAAGTAAAGACGACAGGCCAGCGGTCATGAGATGAATTGTGCCTGCTAGTTCAGAAACATCAATACACCTAAACAGAGGAACTTACTTCCTAAGCCGGTGATGCTACTTTACCGGTGCCACTGGCCCACACTGGTTCGTGTGCGAAGACCGCGTTGGTCCAGTCCTTGATCTTGTCTGCAAATAAAACGATCATCTCAGCCTATATCTTTCAGGTGACAAGATATTCTATACAAAGTCTGCATGCATTGGTCGCCCAAAACAGGAATGGAAACCATCTCCACCGTCGATGAGGATGAAACCACCTCCACGCACCCACAATGTCACTCTAGTTGTTTCTCTATTAAAATGTGAACCGTCCAAAGATAACTTTTATTAAATCTTGCAATGCAAATAGCAAAAGAGATGAACATCAGTGCATTAGTAAACATAAGAGATGCATGTCAGTGCATTAGTACCCAAACTAAAATTAAAACTGCACTTGTTACATGCTGCACTGTTTTAGGTGAAAAGAGAAACATGATATTATCTTCAAGCCACTTCCTTTTGATTCCACATGCCACTTCCTTCTAAGGTATAAACTTTACTAAAAGGAATAGATAGAACAATGTACATATATGATTGTGCATAATATCGCGGATACAGAATGAAACCCCACCGTCTCATGTTTTGCATGTAGATACATTGCCTGCACTAAAACGAAGATAGAACAATGTACATACATGAATGGTGTCGGTGGTTGTGCTGGTGGTTCCACTTTGCCACCAGATGACTCATCGAGACCAACGACAAGTCCAGTAGTAAAAGTAGAATAAGGGACACGAATGTCACAGACAATAAGGCTGCAATTGGGTTTGCCATGATGACTACCCCGTACCATATCCCCTTTCTCTTGCAGAATGCCACTAACAGAACAATACCCTTGATTTTAAATTCCCAAATTGGATTGAACACTATGAGTAAACTGGTGAGAGAGACTCCCATGGCAGTCACAGGAGCAACTGATGCTAACATCATATAGGTACCAGGTGCATAGGCAATTATGAAGCATGCTAACACCTTTCAAAAGTGCACTTCCTGCTCCGAAGGAATAGTGTGGGATCTCCAGAAAAGATGAGAGAAATTGTACCCATGGTTGAGAAAGCAAAGGCAATTGTGTACAAACGGAATAATCAGAGTGCTCATTGCTGGAGAGCAGAAAAATAACACTGATTAAAGTCAGAAGAGGCTAAAACAAAACATGGTAGATTACTTGAGTAGAGAGGAGAAATTTGACCTTGAATTCGTATAGGGCGGCAAGTGCATATTGCAGCATATATAGTATAGCCCTTTCTCGAGAGGCCGGACCAAGCATCCATGGACGAATGAAACTACTTTTGTTGCCTTTTCTAGATCAGAGCATTGGATGGATTCTTCTCGAAGAAAAAGGAGATCACAATGTTGTGACCTGAACTCAGCAACATTGGAGTAGGAGCCGAGTAGATGGCGCACTGAAACTACAACCAAACCCCCAACAGGAGTCGTGTAAAAAATAATTAGAAGTTACATTACTGAAAAAGTAAAACATGTGTTTTCTTGTTTTGATCTTACACTGGAGATCATAATATAACAACACAATTATTTTACTTTCTCAACAGAATCATCTTTGATAAAAATGTCTATGCTTAAAGATCAATCTAACTACCCTTATAGCCCGCCCATGTGTCGCTGCATATTAAAAAACTGCAACTTTGGTATGTCAAGCTCGAGGTACCATCCTGCTTGGCAACGCTTAGCCCATAACTCACTACGCAGCCTCCACAGTCCACACTGAACCTCAGCAAGGCAACTAAGGATTATCCATGAGAGGTTCTAGACCGTTTCCTATGAATGAGTCTCTCTAGCCAATGGTAACATATACACCTAACTATCCAGAACAAAGCAACAAATTTATGAATCTGTATGATGCCAGTCAGCCATGCTCTAGTCTGTACCAAGCTATCTATACGAAAACTTGCAATCACACAAGATAGCAAACCAATCGTCTGCGGAACTTGAACCCACGAACCACGAGGAAGAGAATTCATTGCGGGGGGCGTCGGGAATCGGTGAGGCGCACGAGCAGGAACCCATAATGGACGCGAATTCGAAGAATGTTCTGGAGGCAGGATCCATGCTCACCTTGGGCGCGGCGGTGGATGAGGAATCCTGGACGATTTGGTCGACGAGGAGGAGATGGACGGGCATCTCGTCATCGCTAAACCACGCTGTCCCTCGAGCAGAAGTGCGCCCCAGCTCGACACAGCGCCAGCGCCGTTGGGGGTCAGCCTAGATCCGCGGGGCCGTCACCGCCGACACGCCGACGGGGACATGCCGCTCCCGCCCGGCCCTGCAGACTGCCGGCTCGGAGGATTCGATCCGGTGAGGGGCGAATCCACACAGGAGAGAAGGTGAGGGGATTGAGAGAAGGTTGGGGCCGGTGGTGATGGAGAGAGGGCGCACCACGGCAAGGGGGTGCGGGGACGGCGCCGGCGGCGGCGGCAGCTCTCCCCCACGTGAAGAGGAGAGGAAGCCGATTGGGGAGCGTTGGGCTTTTATACCTTGTGGAGAATTTCCAAAAATGCCCTCGGCGGGGTATGGGAATTACGGCGGTGGCACGAGATCTTTTCGGTGGAGAGCAGACTATTCATTGCAGTAGTGTTTTCACTTCGATCCTACGGCCCATATCTTCCCAAAGCGAGATCCGGCGGCCGGAAATCCATCAAGCGAATGCAGCGAACGGCCGGATTCGTCTGAGCTCTGAGGAGGCTCGGGAGCTCCTGTCATTCTTATTTCTGGATTTCTGGATGCATAGTGCATGTACTCGTGCGTATTCTAGAAAAAAAGTGATAACAAATGCATCAAGTTCAATACAATACATACATAAGTACACAAGCTCTTTTTCAATTTAAGTGCAGCGCAAAGGAGGCAGGGACCGGAAGCACAATGCTAATGACAACTTGCATATTCTGCACCAACCGATCCCCAGGCTCTACGCCGCCAGCGACGAACCTCCACACCGCTCAAATCTTCTTCCTTATCCCTTCGCTCGGATCCGCCTTCCCGCTCTTCTCCGCCCACCTTCTCCCGCGGGGCTTCAGCGACCGCGATTTCCTTTCGCAGTAAGCGGGGGTGGGGAGAGGAGCATTAGTGGCGGCCGGAGAGATGAATGTGGAGGCCCCACACGCATTGGCAATGACACGTAAGCCGTTACAGTTCTTTCCACTTAGGCAGCTTAAGATGTGGTGTGGCCCCTACAGTGAATCAAAATCTCTTACTCCCTCTGTTCACTTTTGTAAGACGTTTTAGACAGCTGAAATTGAACTGTTTTAGGTGTTGTCTTAAATGTCTAAAACGTCTTACAAAAGTGAACGGAGGGAGTATTAAAGTACTCTTCGGTGTGCAGGCTGTTGAGTTATGAGAAACTGAAACTGTCACATCAAACTACAAGGTAATCTCTTATGAAAGGTAATTTCCTCTGATATCTGCATTACTTCCGTCCAAATGTTCGGTTTAGTAATGTAAAGGCAGATATGTTCATTGGGAAGGGAGGATTACAAGGCACGGTTCTGATGCACCTGTTATGTGATGCAACATTGCGCATTTACAACCTGGAGTGCCATATTATACCATGTAATCTCCGCGTTCAAGTTTTATGTGCTTAGCACCTTTGCTGAAATTTATTGAAGCGTCCTGAGTTTTTTTGGTGATGGTCTGCAAGGCGGACCCTTGCAGGTGGAAGCATTTTCAAGAACCAAGGGTTTTCCAAAGATTGTCGAGTGGTACTTGATGCCAGCTCGAATTACACGTGGAAAGCAAATCGAGTCTGCTTGGGAGGAATTGGGTGTTTTTACATAGACACGCACCCTGTCATCACAACTGAGTGACAAAAAAGAAAAAACTCAGAGTGCAGCTTGAGTCATGAACCAGGCTTGCCCATCACCAGCAGAGTAGTATCGGCTGCCACTGCCTCAACATTTCTTGCCTTACAATGAAACAACACAGGTCAACGCGAGTGTATTGGACAAGGCCAAAGAGAAAACCCTGGAGGCTAAGATCCATTCTGGTACACAAGTCTTCCATTCTCAGTTCTCAGGGCGACAAATTTCAGTTGTGCAGGTCGTACTGTTGGCATCTATTATGTTCACCATATGATTTCATGCAGGCGTCCACGTTAAAACCATCGCTGAGGCCTCCCTTCTTATGACACAGACCCTGGAAGATTTCTTCAACAACGTTTTCGTCTTGGCGGTGATGTTATGTGCCTCGTTCAGTAGTCCTCAGTTACTCGCTGGAATTCGAGTTCTAGAGGTGATATAAGAGGATCAGGGGAGAAGGTGAGGAGAAGGGAGGTACAGTAGTCTGAATAAAACACACAACACCCACACTACGCTTTAGGCTCTCTGATAAGCAGAGCCTGCTCTCCTTCATGTCTCCCAGGTGGCAGGGTCGTAGCGGCGACTGGGCCGCTTCTTCCTTGGGCGCCACAGTACTGGCGTTGCCTTCCTGCGCCAGAGTAGCTCAGTAGCATTAGAGGGAGCAGATCATCCATCACAATAGCGTAAAGAAAACCATAACTTTTCAATTATAAAAGGAAAAAGAAACGGTCTGTACCTGATGAGCAAGGTCGTAGACCAACCTAGAGTCTTCATCATATATATTTGCCCGTAAGGGTATCTCTCAACTCAAATAAGGGTGCTAATTCCCTAGCAGAAGCAACAATGATAAACATTCAGACAGAAAAAGGCACTACAAAATTGACTGGCTATATATATTCAAGATCGATGCTTCTGAAATCTATCTACTCAACATATTAAGTAAGTAAAGTAACAACACCGTGCGCAATATAATGGTTCATTAATTCATAAGTAGTACCTTGGAAACCTTTAGTCTAATTCACTGCTTTCGGTAGCCTTCTTCACTTTATCGATCGAGTTCCCTTTCCATTCCGTAACCACTGCAGAATCCACGCGAAGAACGCTCTTTCCGTCAGTAGCATAGCATTATCCCTAAGCAGAATTGACACATAAGCAGTGTCCGATCGGCGCTGGGGTTGCACATCGACTGCACGCCCAGTGGCATGCATCAGGGCCACCTCGCCCGTTTGAGCAGCCAGCAGCATCAAAGTTTCCTCCTTGGCTTCGCAGGCGACATCCAGGCATGGAGAGCGAGACCGCCGTAGGGGCGCTGGCGGCTGCGTGGTTGGAGGACTCTAGTAGGAGCCTCCGGAGGTCGGCGGCGACGTCGGCCCTGTCCTTGCAGGAGAGCGCGGCGACGACGTTGGTGGCGCAGGCGAGAGGGGTTGCGCGGTAGTCCAAGACCGCGGCGATGGCAAGGGCCGGACGACGTCGGTGGCGCAGGCGAGAGGGGTTGCGCGGTAGTCCAAGACCGCGGCGATGGCGTGGGCCGCCGGCGCGGGCGCCGCCGCGACGGTGGCCTAGTCGCTGGTGAGAGCGCCGGCGTTGATTGACCCGGCGGCGAGGGCGTGTGGGCCGTGGCGGCGGTGAGGATGAGCCCACAGGAGGAGGCGGCGGAGTCGGCCGCCATGAGGAGGAGCTTGTGCAGCAGAAGTCAGGAGCAGAACCACGGCAGCGGAGCTGGCGCAGGGGTTTGGTCCTGTCCCGTGAGGGAGAGGAGCAGCAGCACCACGAAGGGTGGATGAGACGGTGCACCTTCTACTTCTTGTGAAATTTTCCCACAAAGATAATTCTACTACTCCGTACAAGCTAGTCTAGGCTGTTTGTGATGAAATCTATTAAGAGTATTTCTCATGGAATTGGCCCAGAAAGTTGGTTCTGGCCAAAGTCCAATTTATAAAGTTTTGTCAGATTGCCAAGGTTATTTGGGATGGGACCTGTTAGTGAATTGTTTCTAAGAGACAAGGACTCTAAGTTGACCAAATAACCTAATTCTCGGGAAATGTGGTTGGAAAGTTTGTTATTGTCAAGTAACAAGTAACTGAGTTTTGTGAGATTGCCTAGGTTTTTTGCGATGGAACCTGTCAGTGTGTTATAGCTAAGCTCCAAATGGTCTAAGTTGACTAAATAACGTAGTTCTCGAGGGATGTGCCCCGAAAGTTGGTTATTATCAAGGTACAAACTTGTGAGTTTTGTCAAATTCCGTATGCTACTTGGGATGGAACCTGTTAATGTGTTGTTGTAAAGCATCAACTCCACTAAGTTCTTCAGGTACCCTAGTTCTCGAGGGATGTGTCCAGAAAGTTGGTTGCTGGGAAGGTACAAGGCTGTGAGTTTGGTCAAATTTCCTATGCTATTTGGGATGGAACCAGTTAGGGTGTTAGCGTCAAGATCCAAATCCTCTAATTTCGCAAGGCGGCCTAGTTCTCGAGGGATGTGTCCAGAAATTTGGTTCATGTCAAGATATAAGATAGTGAGTTTTGCCAAATTTCCTATGCTATTTGGGATGGAACCAGTTAGGGTGTTACCGCGAAGATCCAAATCCTCTAAGTTCACAAGGCGACCTAGTTCTCGAGGGATGTGTCCAGAAATTTGGTTCATGTAAAGATATAAGATAGTGAGTTTTGTCAAATTTCCTATGCTATTTGGGATGGAACCCGAGAGTATGTTTTCACTAAGACTCAGGTACTGTAAGTTCGAAAGGTAATCCATTTTTTGTGGAATTAACCCAGAAAGTTTGTTTAGCCGTAGATTTAACACAGTGAGCTTGGTCAAATTATGAAAATTTCGTGGAATGGAACCTGAGAGTGTGTTGATGCCAAGTTGCAGGTCCTTTAAGTTTAGAAGATAACCTAGTTCTCGTGGAATTTGTCCAGAAAGTTGGTTACAGTAAAGATACAAGCTAGTGAGTTCGGTCAAACCACCTATGCTGCTTGGTATTTTACCGAAAAGATTATTACTTGACAAATCTAATGCAACTAAGTGCTTCATGTGTCCTATTTCACAAGGGATATGACCAATCAAGTGATTGCTTGACAAGTTGAGGGTGACAAGACTACTCATGTTGCCTATCAGGCTTGGTATTTCACCGGAGAGTTCATTTTCGTGAAGCATTAAGGAATGCAATTTTGTGAGATTTCCTAGACCTAGTGGGATTGAACCACTTATCTGGTTGCCTTGTAGAAGGAGAGCATGGAGCTCGCCAAGGACCTCGATACTAGGAGGAATGCTCCCAGCGAGGAGGTTGTGTGAGAGGTCGAGGCGTGTCAAGGTCCTCAAGGCCGAGAAGTTGAGGGACTCCAGTGCCCCTCTCAGCCGCATCCCCCGCAGAGAGATGCTATTGATCATGGGCTGGTGCTGGCCCCAATGCATGACAGTACCACAACTGATGCCGCGCCAGTTGCAAGGCATCGACGTGTTGCCCCAAGAGTGCAGTGCCCTTTGGCTTTTGTTGTCGAGGCTGGCTTTCCAGCCGAGGAGCGCTGCTGCTTGTCCTCCGAGCACCACTGTGTCCGAAGCAAGTGCGACGGAGGTGGCCATCATCATCATCATCATCATCATCATCATGAGCATGGTCATGGTGAGGGGGGCAGGCATCTTGGGTGGTGGCTGCATCTCCATGGCTAGCTAGGTAGGCTGTAATTGGTTGTGGCTCTGAGAGGCAATGGTAGCCCATTAAATAGTCGAGCGCAGAGCACACCGGCCTCTATGCATATGTTAACCGAGTACTACATGTCAAATAATAGAATAATTGAACAACCGTGGTCACATGCACAAGTCTAGACGCTATGAGTTACGCCTGCCATGAATGCTTGATGGAGAGTATTGCATGAGAGTTACGGTCAAGTCATTCGTGCATACCGATCTGCGGATGGCTGTGTTGCATGCATCCCACGGCATTGTACTAATATGATAGCTGTAGATTCCACTACTTATAGCTGTGTTGCATGTCCCAGTCCCACACGGCAATCTATAACTATTATACAGACCAACCTATTTGAAATGATGGTGACAGCCATTGCTCACCAAGATATGGTCGACATTCTCCCTGGAAATCTCTGCATGACTTTGGTGATCATCGGTCATTTGCCATGTTGATGCTGATTGACATTGTCCTTTTCACCAGCCACTGCTAGCCAATGGTGACGCCTCTGGTACAGTCTGCAGCTAGGTGTCCGATCTAAGTTATTTCAACGAATGGTAATTGCCTTGCTGGAATATTCTACTGTAACATTTTTTTTATGAATCACCGTGGGGAGAGGATCCCCACCTGTATGTATATTACTCAAGGGCCAGAAAGGGCCATGGGAGATTACAAGGTCACGGCAAGCCGTGAGGTAAGGAACAGCAGCCAAGAGTTGGCAGCTGCCTTGTCAACCGGGTCTCGAAAACGGTTATTACAGACCTCGAGGTCATTACAAATGTTTCTCACTGTCAGGAGTGTTAGAATATATTGTAACATGTATATACGGTATGATTATAAACCGTATATACGCCCGGTGGGTTAGCGTGTTGCGTGCGTGTTGTAATCAGGTAGTTGTGGTTGTTAGGATTTATCCTCATCTCTCTGTAAAGCCTTTCTTGAGGATCAATCCAACACAACCGAACTACCAAGATCTTGTAAACCTCTTTGCCTATATAACATGCAACGCGTCCCTGCCAGAGGTATACGCTTCATCCATTCTTTCAAGGAGAGCAGAGTGCGACTCGTTGCGGAAGGCAGCAGCATTTCAGGAGTCCCAGATTTTTGATAGTATCATGAGCAGCACTTCAGGCCATACTCGACCGTTCAGGTTACCGGGAGGCGGGAGTAGCCACAGGTCCTGGAATCTTGCCGTCGGGGAGAGGCCCAGCCGTTCCCAGGTCCAAACTGCGTGAGGGCAGAGGAGGAACGGGGTGGGCAGTATCTTCAGATGGGCCGCCACAGCGTGGGCAGGAGGCGTCGGGGACGATTGTTTTGTGAAACAAGTTGCACTTGGTGTTCAGCCGTCCACGGAAAAGCAACCAAGCAAATAGTTTGAGCTTGTGGGGGGCTCTGGACCGCCATATGAGAGCAGCATGGTCGTCCTCCATGTCTTCATGAAGGAGCAGTTGATACGCCTTCCTGGAGGAGTAGCTCGTACCATGGATCAAGAACCGCTCGTCTGGAGCATCAGTAAGCTGAAAGTCCTGCAACAACAAAGAGAGAGCAGCATAGTTTCTGGCATATGAAAGTTAAGGGACACAAATAACATCATCTTTTGGTTGGACCAAATAGCAATATCAGACCAGCAGTTGCAGCATGCACATGGCAGGCAAACATACACGAGCATGTAAGGGATCTTCAATGCGGACCCTATCGACGCCACATTTTGGCTTGTATGTTAAGTTGATAACGTCTTCAAAACTCCCTCAAATGGAAATGTGTTTAACATAAAAATTCTTCCCCTCGTCGGGTCGAATGGTTTTGCCGTTTGAATCATCTCAATCCGAGGCCGTTTGCAAAATTTAAATATCATACAGTCTAGTGTGTATTCCTTCGTAAAATGAAAGGGGGGATAGACAGCAGCCGCCTTGAACGTGAGGTGGCAGCATCCGCCCGTCGTGTGGTCGGAAGGCGGATGATTTTCAGGCCCCGAATGGAGTCGACCCGACGCCTAAAACGGACCTGAAGCTACAACCAAATATACAAGACTTCAGAAAACAGAGCAAAAGCAGAGGAAGCTACATGCAAGTATTTAGAGTTCAGAAAACAGAGCATAGCAGAGGAAAGCTAGCTACATGCATGGCAACAACGATGACAGGCAAACAGAGCAAAGCAGATGCTTGATTTTCCATCTTTGTCCACTGTCTTCCGCCTTCACTTCTCTCTGGTAGCCAGAGTCTGAGTTGAGGTCCAGAAAGGTGAAGTCGCTGGAGTATGGAGTGTGCAATCCACGCCTTGGTCTCAGAAGACAGAAATAATTAATAACACCATCATCATCATCATGATCAATGGATCTCCGGCAGGTAAGCTAGAATATTAAACTGCCTACGAATATGCTAGAATATGGTGAACTGCAAACTTTCAGTATTCAAAGCTATGATGTGTAGACATATTGCATAGCTAGAGTTTCTCATCAAGATAGCCAGGTGGTGAGCTGGATCTTTCTTCAGGAGCTAAGGTGTCTACCTACTAGAAATCACTGCTGATGTTCTTTTTCCGTTTTCTTACCCACAAGTTTCTTCGTAAAATAGTTATGTTTTGTGTGCGGTGTTTGCATTTGAAATAGTAACCGAACCTTGTGTCCTTTCAAATTTGGAGGAAGCAATTGTGGAACTCTGGAAACAGGGTGAACAGCCTATGATGGATCATTGTCTAGTTGCATTGCAACACACAGACATACACACAAAACGTAACCCATATCCAGTGTCGGAAGTGAGATGACACTAAATCTATATAACCACAGACTGTCTCGTGAGTTTTTTTGCACTTCCGCAGTTAACTGCTTTCATCCCATGATTCCAAGCCTTTGAGGTTCTTCTCTGGTTAACCCTTTGGCTCTGCTCACAGTGACCAGAAAATTTGTGGCCAAAACTTTACGAGATCAAGTGCGCCCGGTCGACGGGCCACCAGATGGGTCCATGGAGAAACTGTGCCCAAGGGCAAGCTTTTCATCTCTGACAAGTGCCGACGCCTCGGCGAGGACGTCGAGTGTTCATAGACAAACAATGCTTCATATTTCATCACATTGATACTTCCTCCATCCCATAATATAAGATCGTTTTTCAAGCTAACATAGCTAGAAAAAAATCTTATATTGTGGGACAGAGGGAGTAGTAGCTTGTCTTTCTAGCCTGATGTGAATCATATCACTAGTAGACCAAAAAGGCTAATATTACAATTTAAGGTCTGTCTTTATTGTTCTTTCCGGTCTCTGCTCTTGCTTCTGAAACCAGAAACTGAGCCAGTAAAAAAAAATTTGCACTGCTAGAATCATTTGTATGTGGCATATTTTCTAGCTAGAATCTAGTTATTTATTTATTGCGGGGGCTAGCTATAATCTAATTGTTCCACGCACACAGAAAAACAAAGATACATGTATTATTTCTAATGGTGCTTAATTTAAGCCATCATATTCTTGTTGATAAGCAACCAATGGATCTTGTTGCAGCCCGCAAGTGACACGCAATAGCTGAAGGGTGGATCATTTTGTAATGGCTACAAGGGCCCAAACGGAGACGTCTGACAGAAGATGCAAATGGATTTTCTGTTAATGATTTTGAAGAAATAGGAGGAGCTCTGTCTTCTGTACACACATTTATTTATATGTAGCTAAATGTCATACAAACCGGCAGCTACGTATGGTATGTAGTACTAGTACAGGGCATGCCGGGATAACTTATGTCTTACGGACAAACTACCATACAAAAAACAAACTACCATACAGATAAACTTATGTCTTACGGACAGTGTCTACATAATCAAACCGAAGAAAAACAACAGTCTGCTAACTGCACTGACGTTCATGGGTCAGGACGAGCATGCCGGGATGGCAATGGCAGTGTGGAGATAATCAAGATTATTAGCAGGTGACCGTTCAGCTGTTGCGAACACCTTAATCACTTGCTGCATCGTTGGACGGTGCGATGGATCAGGCTCTATGCACCGAACAGCGACGCCAACCACTTGAAATATTTCACTTGCGATCTCAGCTTTAGGGAGTGGGAGACGGGTGTCCAGCAAGTTCCCAAGTAATATAGTTTTGTTGCGGTTGTCCATGGATGAAAGGAGATCCGCTGGATGATGTCCAATGAACAGCTCTAGAACGAGCACTCCGAAGCTATAAACATCACACTTCTCTGTCACCCTTGTTTTGTATGCAAGCTCTGAAGAAACATTAATGTAGAGTTAGTTTTGATAATTATAAGACAATGCAAAATGCACCTTAACTAATCCACACAAACTTAACTTTGGTAATTATTAATTTTTAACAGAAAATGAAACATGGCCATTAACATGTTTGATTAGAGGCATGCACGATCCTTGTGTATATAAAGCTAGCTATCTAAACTTTGGAGGCAGAATGCATAGAACTATATTTAAAATATTGTCATGTTACAGAACATATATCTTCCAACTATTTAAACTATGCCAACGTTTCGTCAATGCCACTCCTGCAGATTTAAACATGTAGTCCACTCAGAGACGACAAAAAAATTCAATATGTAAAATATCTAGCCATGGTTGATAACCGGGGTATACTAATGTACACTGTATAAACTAGAGAAAAATCGTATCATGGTCCTTACAAAATATGATAGCATTTTGCTGTAACCAACATACAGAGGTAAATTTTACCTGGGGCAAGATATCCTTTTGTGCCGGCAAGACTTGTGCAGTTTGACGCATCCACATCTAGTACTTTCGCTAGACCAAAATCCGAGATGTGGGCTTTAAATTCCAGATCAAGCAAAATGTTGTTGCTTGTTATATCTCTGTGAACTATTGGTGCAAAGCAGTCGTGATGCATGTAAGCCAAAGCATGAGCAACATCCCGAGCAATATTTAGCCTCCTTGTCCAATCCAATTCAAGAGCAGTTTCCTTATGCTTCAAATACGCTGATAAGCTTCCTCTGTCCAAGTATTCATACACAAGGAATCTTTCCTGAGTTGCGGAGCAGTAACCAAATAACTTCACAATGTTGCGATGTCTAATATTCATCAAAGCATGTATTTCACGGTTAAATTGATCATCATCATCCACCATATGGATCTTCTTCACTGCAAATAATTCACCTGTTGGTAACTGAGCTTTGTACACATATCCACTTCCTCCAGATCCAATGCAATGAGTGTCACTGAAATTATTTGTAGCATCAACAATTTTCCTATACACATCTTCCCCATCAAAGTTCCAAATGGCGAACATCTTGGTTTGTTGTACTACATTTGCAATTTCTGCCTTGGGTTTCTTCTTTCTGCATTGCCATGTTGCCAGTGCAGTGATAAACCCAAAGGATAGAACAACGGGTATAATAGCTAATAAAATAGCTCTAGACTTTTTTCCGTGTCCACAACTTCGAGGAAAATCACAAGGGGGCAAACCTTTCACGACACCGCACAATTCCTTATTATGCCAGAACCATCTGACCGAAGCTTCTTCAAAGAGCCTAGTATGTGGCACTTGCCCTTCTAATTTGTTGTAAGACACATCCATGGATAGGAGGCTGGTCATGCTCTGAAATGACGATGGAATGTTGCCGCTAAGTGCATTGTGAGAAACATTCAAGGCTTGAAGCATATGAAGACCACCTAACACACTCGGAATAGCACCATCAATTGAATTGTCACTTAGATCCAACAGATCTTGCAGGTTTACCAAAATCCCTAGCTCGATAGGAATGGTGCCATTGAGGTGATTATGGCTCAACTTTAGAAAGTGAAGCTTAAGACAATTTCCAATTGATCTTGGTAACTGCCCAGTTAGGTTGTTTGATGATAAATCTAGATACTCCAAATTGTTCAGCGATCCAATTTCTTGTGGCACTTCTCCGTGGAGCAAGTTACCGGAAAGGCTCAAATTGAACAACGTCGTTACACTGCCAATTTCTGGTGGAATATGTCCTTCAAGCTTATTTGATGAAACATCAAGTATCCTCAATTGAGATAATTTCCCTATGCTTGATGGTATTACTCCATTTATATTATTGTTTGATGCACGTAGCTTGGTAAGTTTGTGGGACTCACCCCAATGATGAGACAATTTACCAAATAGTCTATTTGAACTGATATCAATATAGACAAGATTTGGATGAGCTCCCATTTTGGTGATATCTCCTTCGAGGTTATTCCACTCAAGTCGAACCCTGACTAGGCTTGTACAACTTAGCAAGCTTGATGGCAAGGGCCCAACCAACTTGTTGTTCGTAGCGGACAAATGTTGTAGCCGACCTCCCGCACAAAGACCAGATGGAAAGGCACCGGAGAGGTTGTTAAAAGCGAATGCCAATAGAACAAGACTAGTTAAGTTGCCAATTTCTTGAGGAAGTGAACCGGAAAGTTGGTTTTGGTCAAGATGCAAGTTTCCGAGTTTTGTTGAATTCCCTAAACTGTTTGGATGGAACCTGACAGTTTGTTATAACTAAGATCGAAAACTTCTAAGTTCGTAAGGTGACCTAACTCGTGTGGAATTTGACCAGAAAGTTGGTTTTGGTAAAGGTACAAGGCACTTAGTTTTGTCAAATTTCCTGAGTTGTTTGAGATGGAACCTGCGAGTGTGTTTTTGCTAAGACTCAAGTATTCTAAGTTCACAAGGTAACCTAATTCTCGTGGAATTTGACCAGAAAATTGATTCCTTTGAAGTTCCAACCTAGTGAGTTTTGTCAAATTCCCTAAACTCTTTGGGATGGAACCTGAGAGTTTGTTATGACTAAGAAGCAATTCTTCTAAATTCTTTGTGTAAGCCAAGTCGTTTGGAATTTTTCCGGAAAGTTGATTTGCACTAAGAAACATATGCTGCAAGTTCACGAGGTACCCTAATTCTCGTGGAATTTGCCCAGAAAGTTGGTTCTTGCCAAGGTACAAGATAGTGAGTTTTGTCAAATTTGATAAGCTATTTGGGATGGAACCTACCAGCTTGTTGAAGCTAAGGCGCAAGTCATTCAAGTTGGCCAAACGACAAAGTTCCATTGGAATTTGGTCAGACAGTTGGTTCTGGAAAAGGAGCAATGTAGTGAGTTTTGTCAAGTTACCTACATTGCGTGGGATTGAGCCAGAAAGATTATTACTAGACAAATCTAACATAACCAAGTGCTTCAGGTGGCCTACTTCAGAAGGGATATGACCAACTAAGTGATTGTCTGACACGGTGAGTGTCATGAGATTGGTCATGTTGCCTATGTGCCTTGGTATTTCACCAGAGACTTCATTTTCATCAAGCATCAAGGAACGGAGTTTTGTGAGGTTTGTCAGGCCTAGTGGGATTGAGCCTCTTATCTGGTTGCCTTGCAGAAGGAGATTCTCAAGCTCCACGAGGGCCTTGATGTCAGGAGGGATGCTCCCGGCGAGGTGGTTGTGCGAGAGGTCGAGGTGCGCTAGGGTTGTCAGTGCCGAGAAGTTGAGCGACCCGAGCGAACCTCTCAGCCGCCTCCCCCGCAGGGAGATGCCGCTGATCACTGGCCGGCGCCGGTGCCGGTGCATTGTGCATCTGATGCCACGCCAGTTGCAGGACGCGGAGGTGTTCTCCCAGGACCGCAGAGTGTACTGGCTTTGATTATCAAGGCTGGCTTTCCAGGTGAGGAGCGCCCTTGCCTGCTCTGCAGGCACGGCTGCCAGGTCCGGCGCGGACGTGACGACGGTGGCCATCAGCAGCAGCAGCAGGAGAAGTGTGGCGAGAGAGGCGAGCATTTTGCTTGGCTCCGTATCTATGACTATCATTTTGGCTTGGATGGAAATCGCTTCGATGGTTGTGTGGGCGTTGGTGAGAGGTGTTTGCATGCTTGGCACCCCTATTTAACACCACTACGTACGTAGAACTTTGCTAGGTCGACTAAGCATGCAGGTAAATGCTGGGCACCTTCTCCTTGGTTCTCAGCCTAGCTTGTGGATACATCTATTTACGAGACAAGTAATTTCGAACGGAGGGAGTAGATCGATGCTTGTCCAAACCAAACAAACAAACCCCCACATGAGTACTACGTACTACAGGACCCATTGATCTGATTACTACTCCCTCCGTTCCGAATTACTTATCGCTGAAATGGACGTATCTAGCATTAACTTGGTGCTAGATACATTCATTTGAGCAATGAGTAATTTGACATGGAGGGATTACTTCGTTGCTCAGCGGTCTTTGAGCAATTGATGAGTATTTTCTCAGATTCTTTAGCAGTGCTCACATTTGACCGAAGACCGAAGACGTGCATCCCACACCGTCACGCCATGACGCTGCTGGGTTAGCACACATGACCATGTGGACACCATGCATGTTCATCTGGGCGCCAGGCCAGAGATGAATTGACATGCCGTGTGTGCCCGGTCGGTCGTCTTCTCTCTCTGACACATCATGAGCTAGCATGGCACCTCCGCAATTGCCTGTGAGCTTCGCGTTGCGTCGGTCGTGAAAGTTGTACTCTCCAATCATACCACTTTAGACAATTGTGCACTCCAATCATACATAGTACATTTTGTAACTGATTTTCATACAATTCATACTACATAATACAATCAATTGTGCACTCCAATCAGTTTTACGCTCCATCGCATGGAAAAAAGGGAAGACCGCCTACTACTATAGCTACACATGTCAAGCCGTCATGTACCCCAGCCCAGTAACAAATTCATACTACATAGTACGTAGTACATGCCAACTGCCAAAGACTGACCTATCCCGGAATCACACCTCTCAACCAGCCAAGCATCTGTCCACTGCCAACAGCTAGCACTCGTCAAGTCATAACGAATGCATGTCGTTCACATGCAAGCCGAATCTACAACTTGAACCCTCATTCCCACGTCAAATGGGGAGAGACTAGGATAAAATCTGGGCTTGTGTTGCCCAAAAAGAAAAATGCATTCTGGACCATTGGATCGAAGATGAATGGCACATATTCTTGTGGAGGGAGCTCATGCCATTTAATGTACATTTGATGGAAACCACCCTGCAGACAGTTGGATATAAGACACAACTTTTGCAGTAAACACCCTAAGTTTCTCATATCTATTTGTTTGTCCATTGTACGTAAGACTAATTTTCAAATCGTTGTTGATGCTTCAACTTTGCGCATAGTCATTGCATGTATATTCAAGTACAATATTGGCTTCTACTCCCTCCGTTTTTATTTACTCCGCATATTAGAGTTGACTAAAGTCAAACTTCGCAAAGTTTGACCAATATCATCGAAAATAATATAAACATTTACCATAACAAATTTATACGATGTGAAAGTACATTCAATAATAAATCTAATGGTATTGATTTGTTATTGTATATGTTAATATTTTTGTTTACAAAATTGGTCAAAGTTTACAAAGCTTGACTTTGACCAAAGCTATTACGCGAACTAAATAAAAACGGAGGGAGTACTATATCACTAATTATTCAAGAAAACTTAAAAATGTTGATCACCACAATAAGTGTCAATGTATACCACAAACATTTGAGAAGATGAGGAATTTAAGCCATCTCCTTCAAGTATATGACAAACTGGACCATTCCAGGCACAAATATTTGAAATATCTGAGTACATGACAAACTAGAACTTGCACAGATCTTGTCAAACTAGACCTCCCCAGTCACAAATATTTATCAATCTAAAGCATCCCGGACATCCAGAAATAAGAGTAGGATGTTCCTACAAGCTCTCTCAGAGCTCAGCCACTCTCGGCCGTCGGATCGGTTCCCTTGATGCATTCTCGTCCGTCGGATCGAGCGCATGGAAGAGCTGGGCCGTCAGATCTGGGGCTGGCACTATAGGAATGAATAGTTACTCCCGTTTCGTGCCATCGTGCGTAATTAGCCTGCCCCACCGGGGGCATTTTCGTCATTTCACGCATAAGGGGTATAAAAGGGCCGGCTCCCGTGGAGACAACCCTAGCCGGCTCCCCTCCCGCGCGCCTCCTGTCCCCTCCCCTCCCACGCGCCTCCTCTCCTCCCACCTCCTTCCCCGCCGCCGCCCGGCCTCCTCCTTCCACCCCTCCGACCAGCTCCTCTCACGCTCGCGCCGCCTCCTCCTCCCCACCAGAGCCTCCCTCTCGTCCTTCCCCACCTTCGCCCGGCCTCCTCCTTACGCCCCTCTGATCTGGCGCCGCCCAAACCCTAACGCCCCGCCCCAGCCCTGGGTCGTGCGCCGCCTCCGCCGCCCGCAGGAGGGGGCCGCGGCTGCTGCCACCCACCTCCTTGAACCGCGCCGTCGGCGGCCAGATCCACCGCAACAAACCCCCTCCCCCCAACGACGATGAGCAGTAGCGGAGGGAGGACGAGGAGCACGACGGCGGCGGCGGCGGAGAGCAGCAGCAACAGGCGACACAGCAGTAGGCCTTAGGCAAGATTCCTCCGACCCCCGTCCCGCGTCACCTCTCCTCCGACCACACCACCGTGCTGTGACGGCGAGTGGGCGCCCGCCCTCCCCGTCCCGTGACGGCCGAGATCCAGTTCGTCGCCATCGGCCTGAGAAGCGCTTGGGCCGCTGCTCCCCATCGAGCTCGCGTGTGCGACGCATCTGATGGCCAACACAGCCATGTACAACTCTGCTGCCTCCAGCTCGAGCGCCCATCTCCACTATGTCCAGGTTAAACTCTCTCCCTCTCTCTCTCTCTCTCTCTCTCTCTCTCTATCTATCTATCTATCTCTCATCGTCTTTGCTTGCAGGTTGCCGCCGTCGCGGAGCTGGATGAGGTGATGGCTTACTTGACGAGGTCAACAACTAATAGAGGTGCACCACCTTGTGCTAAATCATGAGGTTGGTTACTTTTTAGGCTAATGCCCTGCTGGATGCCGTTTTTAGGTTGCAGTGTACATGCAGATAGTTATTTGTTGCCTAGGTTCTCCATGGTCCATACCTATCTATAGGAAGGAGAAATTACTTGATTAGATCTTAGTTCTTTCTTCACAGCAATTGTAGGGTATTTTAACTTTCCATTCTAGGTTATTTACTTAGATCAAGGTTCTCTTTTTACTAGCAGGATATTTTTAACTCAAATAGGATATAAATAGCAGTGTATTTTAACCTATAGTTCTAGGCTATGCAAATAAACATGTAAATAAACAATAGGTTGTATTTTTCTTAGTAACCCATAGGGCTATAAATGATAATTTAACATAGGCAAATCAATCTACAAGGTCTCCCTCATTTTTGCAATCTGTATCAACAGGGTGTGTTTGTATGACGCATAGGTTACCATATTACTAAAGCAGTATATATCTGGTCTTCTAATGTATGACCTGGTGTTTTTCTATTGAATCATTATCTTGGTTTACCCTAATTGTTGCCTTAAGTAGCTAATAGTCTTTTTGTTCTGCTATGTGATGTATTTAGGTTGCTCGAGAAGTTCTCTCTTGCTGTTTCTGTTCATTACGTTTAATACTTGAAGCTTGCTAAACTAGGTGGACTTTATTTATGTCCAGCACAAGACTGCTGCCAAGATCAATGCACATTTTGATCTAGAATCTCTCTTGTTGTTTCTGTTCATTACATCTAATACTTGAAGCTTGCTAAACTAGGTGGACTTTATTTATGTCCAGCACAAGACTGCTGCCAAGATCAATGCACATTTTGATCTAGAATCTCTCTTGTTATTTCTGTTCATTACATTTAATACTTGAAGCTTACTAAACTAGGTGGACTTTATTTATGTCCAGCACAAGACTGCTGCCAAGATCAATGCACATCTTGATCTAGAATAAAGAGTATCCAATGGGCTCATTGACACGGATAATGCCGACAACAAGGTAGTAAGCTGGTGCATTACTATGTTCAATTGGTGCATTAGTTACTTCCTTGGTCGACAATTGGTGCATTATTAAGTATACTTAATTTGATTTTATAGATAGGGTTGCTACTTTATATTCTGGTAAAGAAGATGATGCTGTTTTGGTCCTGAGAAAACTGAACCAAAGAGATGTGCAAGGCGAACTAGGATTTATTAGCAGCATGATATTATAATTGATGTGGTTCTTCCATGAACCCGTATGTGATTATTTCCAGTTTTGCAAGGGAGTGAGTAACTACAAACTTTAGCGTGTTCTAATACTTAATGCATATGTATCGTGGGATTGTGGAAATAAAAATTTAATATTCTTTGATCGCAACATCAAATGATATGTTATCTATTTGTCATTGACCTTTGCAAGTTAGAACTGCCACTATAAATTTTTTTATTGTTGTTTTGTGGTCGATTCATCTGCAAAAGCAGATATGCAAATTTGAGACCAATGATATTGTGCTCACTAAAAATAACAACTCTAATAATTGCATAGAGGATAGGTCTGAAACTTCTATTTACATATTTAGCTTCATTTTATCTGATAAGAGTATCCTCAAAGTATGGCAACTATTCACTTATTTAATTGTTGTTGGCCTTTTCTTCCTTTACTTGTACTCATTGAAACCATTCCCTTTTGCTTGTAGTGGTGTCAACTATGGACTGGAGAGAGGTGTTTAGACACCCTAAGATGGCATGTGTCGCTGAGGAGATGTGATCTCCGAGCAGCCCTCCTCATAGCTCGCAGTCCAGGTACTATTATTAGCGGTCGTCTAGATACTCTACAGTTCCAGTGATAGATGAACTGGTCTATCAAATATGCATTGCTTTGTGTATTGCCTAGCCCCGCTTCGATTACATTGTCTGTTGTACTAGATGTCTATTCGCCTGTTGTGATAGCATATCTGATTGTTTATATTGTTTGACATGTATTCTGTGCACAGGGTCACTTGGTTGTTTCATGCGTTCGTGCTCGTCGGCCGGACAATGCAAGGCGCAACTCCGGCGCGGTTCCTTGCCGGTTGGACGGCGTTCAGGCGCAACCCCGGCGCGCACTGAGTACTGCCTCCGCTACAACCTCCCTCGGTGAGCTCCATCTTCCTTATGCTCCTCTGCTTCGGCTACTGTATGGGACATGGCCGTGGCTATATTGATGTGGTGCTCGTCTGGTTGATGCTCTATGCCCTACTCATGCATTGGTTCCTAATTGAGCTCTGTAGTTGTGGATCCATGCTATTTTAGGGTTTGTAGGCTGTTGTTCATGTTTAGTTGCTATCATAGGAGCTCGTGTGATTTGCTCTGATTTACCTATGGATGCCCTGGTCCTATAGCTATGCTCCTCGATTTGCTAGATTGATCAGTGGCGTTCGTGCTAGGGCGGTGATGATTAATCGTGGCTGAAATTAGTGTGCCTATAAGAAATCGAGGCACTTGTGGGTATCTAGTTGGATCCTCCCTCTTGTCTCCAGAATCCTTTTTGATCCTGTGATACTTGTTGTTGTCCTTGGATGGTCATTCTTGTTGAGTGATAACCAGGGCAGCTCCATTGTATGAAAAGCTTGATGTGGTGATAAGAGATGACGGGGGTAAGTTATATGATCGAGGAAAGGAGAATCTGAGCCCACTATGCAGTGAACCCACTATCCAATGAACCCTGAACCATTTTTATTTGTATTTAAAGGTGTTGCTTATTTATGCTCAAGTGGTCTTCGTGTTAGGGCAATGATGATTACCTTGGCTGAAATTAGAGTGCCTTTGAGAAATCGAGGCACCAGTGGGCATCAAGTTGGATCCTCCCTCTTGTCTCTAGAATCCTTTTTGATCCTGTGATACTTGTTGTTGTCCTTGGATGGTCATTATTGCTGAGTGATAACCAGGGCAGCTCTACTGTATAAACAGATTGATCTGGTGATAAGAGATGATATGGGTGGGTTATATGATCGAGGAAAGGCGAATCTGAGCCCACTATGCAATGAACCCTGAATCCTTTCTATTTGTACTTAAAGGTGTTGCTTATTTATGCTTCAGTGCTTATAGCCATCTTATGTAAAGATTTCTTCTCTCATATCTTGACTTAATATAAGTTGTTCTTTATCTTTTATTCTTTGTTGTTGATTCTTAATTTAGTCTGGTAAAGAGTAAGTTGCACTTTGTTGGTCCATTTGGGTTGTGGATTTATTTATGATGATGGCGAGACACACCTATGGTGAGATTCTATTTTGATGATGATGTGCACTCTTCACACCTCGCTCTGAATTGGCACGAGAAGATCGTTCTAGATTGGAATCCATATAACTTTGAGAAGGTCAGCTTTGGACCTTATTTGATTGTTCATTTCTTTTGTTCCTCAAAATGGCATATGATATTTACTGTCTACTCTGTACTATTGCAGGTTGATGTCTGTTCTCTCTCTCTCTCTCTCTCTCTCTCTCTCTCTCTCTCTCTCTCTCTCTCTGACTACCTCTCCTCCCATTGACTTGGCATGCTGGTCACCGCCGTGTCTCCTGCTGGCTTGCCCCTCGACCTCGTCAGGAGGGTTGTGTGGGTCGTCCTACATTTTAATCCACATAACTTTGAAAAGGTCAGATTTAGTCCTTATTTGATTCTTCATTTTTCTCTCATAATGCCATATGATATTTACTAACAAGGAATCATATGCTCGCAGGTCGCCACCATGCCGTCTCTCTCTCTCTCTCTCTGACCGCCCCTCCCGTTGTCTTGGTTTGCTGGTTGCTGTTGTGTCTCCCGCCGGTTCGGCCGTTGCCATCGCTAGAAGGGTTGTGTAGTCCGCCGCTCATGCCAGTACTCTGCAGTGACCAGTGAGGACCATGGCATCGAGACAGCCCAAAAGGAAACACCGCCGACTATAGCACCAGTGGTGGCCTCCCTGTCTGTCAGCCCACAACAGGTTTGCATGCTTTGCCCTTGCCTCCTACTTTTCTCGCCTTGCTGGTCCCTGTACTATGCCATGTCGCCGAACCACTCGCCATGGGATGCTTAACGTCGTGTTGGATGATGCCACACATGATTTTGGGCAACAACCCTGCCACATAGGCCCAATAAGCAGACATTAATTTTTTTGGTTGTGCTGTTTGTTAGCATCATGCCTTCACCTTAATGTAGCGAAATAGTTCATTATTGATTTTGTGGGGTTCTTTTGTTGCCAGTTTCTTCATATGACAAAGAATTTATGGTGGATGATTTCACTATGGGAGGAATTATCAGGCACACAACCAGCGAGCGGTGGCAGAAGCAACTTCTCCCTTGAACTACATGCCAGGTAAGATTCAGACCTTTAGAGGTGAAAAGAAGTCTCTGTGATATTGTTTTCTTCCCTTCCTCTGAAGCGCCTTACCTTGAACCGCGATCTTTTTGCAATGATAAAATATGTATTTTTTCTTTATCTTCTTGATGATTGTTTCTAATACATTTAATTTAAGAGGAAACACGGACATAAGCTATGTGGGAACACTTTATCCTAAATAGATTTTGTTTTAAAGGAATGTATATGTTCTCGAATGAAGGGAATGAAAATATCAATTAGATGAAATCTGGAGATCAATAGAATGCATTTGCATTCATAATGACATAAGTAGACAGTGCAATTGGTGATTACTTTGTTAAGAACAATCCTCCATAATTGTAAATTAATTTGATCTGAGAGAGAGCCAAAATATATAGCATCTGGTGATTATCATTTTGATTTGAGCAAGGATTGTGCATTTTGACCACTGTTGTTTATATTTCGTTCTGAACTGAATTTTAACTCTGTTTTCCCTTAGTGGTATTGGAGGTGTATTGATGGTGAGATTAAAGTGTCACGGTGATCCTGGGCCATGACTTTTACACCATGTTCTTCACAAACACTTCAAAGTAGAACCCTTCATTCCGGGTTAATGATAATGCTTCATGTGCGGACGCATTTTTCTCTTAGCCCTATGGTTGGCTTTGGCCCCAATAACTTCCAAATGTCATACCACTAGCTGCTGTGATGTGTTATGCGAACGTCTGATTGTCCTTGCCTTATGTAAGAGGGCACCACTCTAAGAATTATGGCATTCTTCATGTTGGCCACTATATATTAGTTATATTGATGCATAGCTGGTTCTTTATAGCGGAAGTATATAGGATTGTTAAAACTATATAGGAATCTAATATGCTGCTCTGGCTTGCTTTCGCTGTCTAATAACCCAACTATTTTATCTACTTAACGAGAACCCATCGTTTTGGCTTACTTTTGCCACTAAATATATATCTCCCCTTTCTCATGAACTTCTGGCTTGTCTTGCTTTTCGTATAACTGACTGTCTCGCTCTTCTAATATTGCTATTGATCTAAACTTACCGTATTGGGTTGATCTATCCTGCGCAACACGCGTTTCCTATATTTTTATTTTTTTTGTGAGTAGAGGCGATCCTTACCAGCAAAATGTCTTTCCAGTATGCACTACCAAGTGACTACTCCTTTTTATTTTAGTCCTTCCCTTGCCCTCCACCTTATGTTTTATTTTTAGGCTGATGATAAAGTGGGGACCTTAGAAACCATTTACAACAGCTTAGTGCCCAGGAGATCCCTCTCTGATTTAGTTGAGTAGTATATAGTTGGTTGATAATCAGGTTGTAGGTTAGTGTTTTGTAGTCGTGCATCATCCTTTTTCCTTCGTTCACACCACAATAAAAATAAGAAACACAGTCCGTATTGATATACTGTTTCCTTGACAGGGCAACTTTATTCTAAGAGGCTCCAAAATCTGAAGAAAGATGTGGCTATACAGGATGCCAAGCATCGCAAGACTGAGGTGGCTAACACAATGGAGCTAGAACATCGACCTTTTGTTTCGTATCGCCTAAGCCAGCATGTTTGCCCTTTTGATGTTCTTCTGAACAGGAAATGTATAGCGTTTAGATTCCTGTTGTCGTCTTTGTAATGGAAGGTAGCACCTTTTGGCATGTTGCTATTTTCACTTTGCTCTGAACAAGGCATGTATAGACTTTAGATATTGATTCCTATCTATGTCGTAAAAAGTAATGTATGGTCTTGTTTTATCTCTATTCAAATGAAAGCACCGAGCTTGATTCTGTCTTATAACCTGATGTTCATCTTCAATTTCATTATGTTTTGCTTCTAACACAATTGATTGGCTGCACATGCTATACCTGGGTTCCTACCGACAAATTGTTACACGCTTTGTCAAAATGTTGTGACCGGCACCTTTGCGCCAAGGCGCGAACCCGATCTAGTACACAAGAGACATGCGTACATACATATGAAGCACATGCGGAGCTCTCGGTAGGGCGAGGCTGGGCGCTCGCCCTACCTTGATTCCCTGCCAAACGTTATATATACGTACGTATATACACATAGGACAGATCGATCGCCAATTTTTGAAGGAACTAAATCGCATCGCTGGAAAGGAAAATTGGCAAAGGCCTTTGGTCTATCTGTTGTTGAGCCAGACAGCTAGCGAGGCCTCATGCACGATCCAGTGTATGCATTTAAAAAAAAATATGCGATGAACATTATTACAAACAATGTTATATACTCCATTTCGAAAAGGAAGGAGAACTAATTTGAAAAAGCACATACATTTTCCATATTCATGAACATTTTTTGGCATACGAGAATATTGTTTTTAAAATGCAAGAATATATATTTTCATTTGATAACTTTTTTGTTATAGAGAAAACAATTTTTTCAAATAGACATAAACATTTTTTATATCGGCGAATACCTTTTGAAACACATGGATATTGCATGGTTGGATGGTTAGAAGGACAGCGGTATGCTCAGCCGTTGTTGAGAAAATCTTCCAGCTAATACCTTTTTTGACCCGCGCTGTTGCTAAATTTCTGTGTATAAGGTTCTCCCTTGTAGTGGTTGGGGGAGGGGGAGAGGGGAGGGGAAAGGTTACATGGAGAGCTTAAGCTATAATCTCGCAGCTAGGTGAAACAACATGGAGCCCCAATCTCTAAGCAGAATCTGATTGGCAGAGTTGGCACAGGAGACCAGAGGCGCAGGTCTTCCCCAGCGGAGCGAGCCACCAAGTGAAGACCTTGATGTTCATTCCTGAAAACCTTGGCGTTCCGTCTTTTCCAGATATTCCAGAGGACGGCCATCAGGACTGTTGACCGACACTTGTTGTTGAGCTCTCCCTCCAAGGCGTGAAGCAGACCCTGAGGAGCACCTTGACATAGACTGTTTAGTTCGTCCCAAATTGGGGCAAGCTGGTGGCATTGGAACAACAGGTGAGTGATTGATTCACAGCGGGTACAGAAGGGGCATGTGTCGGCAGTAGCAATGCCCCGGCGGAAGCGGCGTTCATTGGTGAAAAGATGGTCCTTCTGGGCAAGCCAAACGAAGATGCGGCACTTGTTCGGGGCATAATTTCTCCATATTGCCAGCGCCAGCTGGTCCCTAGGTCGTTGCTTCCAAACTGCTTTGTATGCAAGCTTATTGGCGAAAGGTTTCCCTCTGTCTCTCATAGTTCTTCTGTCGGCAGCCTGCAAATTCAAGTTTACTGTAGCCAAGGTAGCACGCAAAGATATCAGATCGCAATTTGCCGCATGCGACAACCGAGGTGCAAGGTCTAAGGTTAGGTCGTTCGAAGCCAAAACCCTAGCTACCGAGGTGTGGGTCTGGTGGAGTGGGAGAAGAGGGCAGGGAAACGCTGGGCGAGGGTGGAGGTGGAGTGTGGGATCCACAGGTCAGACCAGAAAGACGTCGTAGAGCCGTTCCCAATGTGAACCATAGTGATGGAGCGGAAGAAATCGAGCCCTTTTAAAATATCCCGCCAAATCGGAGAGTGAAAAGAGTGGGACACCACCAGATCGTTGGTGGTAGACCAGCCATATTTGAGGCGTAAGTAGGGAGAATCCTGGGTTGGCTCGGAGGCATGAATTTTTGATAAGTGGTGAGGAGGAGACATTGGTTCATCTGGTCTAGATTCGTGAAACCCAGCCCTCCATGAGATAAGGGAGCGCACACCAGGTCCCAAGCAACTTTGCATTTACCACCCGTAACTGAATCTTGCCCGGCCCAGAAGAAAGTGCGACACCGTTTGTCTATCTCTTGCAGGGTGCCCACTGGGAGCCGAAGAACGCTCATAGCATAGATTGGGAGAGCGCGAAGGACCGCCCGGACAAGAACAGCTCTACCAGCCAGAGACAACAAAAGGCCTCTCCAACCAACCAAACGACGGTCCACCTTGTCGATGATGAAGAAGAAGTTCGCAAGATTTAGTTTATGGGTCGAGAGTGGCAACCCCAAGTAGGATTGAGGGAAGGAGGCCACCGGACAGCCAAGAATTGCCGCGAGGTCCGTGGAAAGGTCGTGATCGACGTGAATGGGGGTGAAGGTGCTTTTTTGAAAATTAATGGTGAGCCCTGTGGCCTCAGAGAACTGGGTCAGGATATGTTTAAGGGTGTGGAGCTGAGCAGCGTCGGGCGGAAGGACGATAAGCGTATCGTTGGCATATTGGAGGACCGTGCAAGGAAGAGAAGCGTCGAGAGGGTGAGAGAGATGCCCATCAGCAGCAGCCTGGATAATAAGTCTCTTAAGGACATCTGCAACAATGATAAAAAGATAAGGGGAAAGGGAGCCCCCCTGCCTAAAGCCCCGGCGGCATTGGAACCAGGGCCCAGGTTTTCCATTTAAAAGCACAGAAGAACTCGCCGAACGGTTCAAGTTTTCAATCCAGGAGCACCAGAGAGGGGGGAACCCTTTGGCGCGCATAATCAGGGACAAGGCTGTCCAGGAAACTGAATGAAAGGCTTTGTGGAAGTCTAATTTGAGGACAATAGCCGGACATTTTCTTTTAAAACAAGACTGAACGATGTCCGCCGCATGGGGAAAATTGGAAGCAATCCCGCGGCCTTTGATAAACCCGGTTTGATCATAGTGGATGAGAAGATTGATTAAAGGCTGGGCCCGAATAGCGAGGCATTTAGACGCCAGCTTGATGGAGCAGTTTTGAAGAGAGACCGGCCGGTAGTTCTCCGGGCTTGCCGCATCGGCCTTTTTGGGCAGCATGACAATGTGAGCTTGATTGATACGCTTAAGATCCGCCCTGCCCGAGTGGAAATCAGTGAGAAAATTGAACAGATCAGATTTGACAAGGTCCCAGTTAGACATAAAAGGTCGGGCCAAGCCCATCCGGACCCGGGCTAGCGTTATCGTTCATGGCCCAGAGAGCTTCCTTGATTTCGTCCATGGAGAACGGACGAGAGATATCTAAGGCCTGGGTAGAGGTAAGCGAATTCGGAAGCAGGAGATTGGAGAGGTCAAGGGATGTGGAAACGACAGGCTGAACCCCCACAAGGTTTTTGAAGAAGTTATGGAGGACAGCCTCCTTGTCGGAATGAGCAGAAAAGGTTGAGCCATTGCTAGTGAGGGTTTTAATCTGGTTTTTGCGGTGGCGAATCGAAGCGCAAATATGTAAGTAGGCAGAGTTCTCGTCCCCAAGGACACAGTCCCAGTAGGCGGCGATGACCGCATTATGATGGTGGAGGGAAAGCTTGACTGCCGTCCTAAGTTGGGCTTCGATCGAGGAAAGCGGTCTAGCTTCTTCCAGCTTATCAATGAGATTAATGGTAGTGTGACAGTTGAGAGCTAGGATCTTGGGCGATCTGCGACCGGCAGTCCATTTTTTGGCCATGTTTCTCATGCGCTTGATCTTAAGGGAGAGGAGCCCCGCAGATCCAAGGTGTAAGTGCCTAGCCCGCACGTTGTTCCAGTTGACAGCAACCTTTTCTTTGAATTGTGGGATGGCTAGCAGCGAGCGATCAAGGCGAAACACAGAGGATTTCGGGATAGATGTTGCTGCCGTTAAAAGAATGGACACGTGGTCGGAGGTGGTTCTGGTGACCGAGGAGAGCGAGGTATCTGGAAATTGTGACGCCCAAGAACGTTAGCCAGAGCCCGATCGAGCGAGCAAGGACGGGCGCGTCCTGCTGATTTGACCAAGTGAACCGCCTGTCTAGAAGCGGAAGATCCTGGAGATGGAGAGAGTTGATTGTCGATGCAAAGAGGTTAGCCTCGTGCATATTAAAATGAGAAGAAGATTTATCCGCCGGTCTTAGGGTTAGATTGAAGTCGCCAATGATAGCCCATGGACAAGAGATATCAGGTAATAGGTCCATCAAGGACTGCAAGAAGGCTGGTTTGGCTGAAGCATCGCACAGACCGTACACATTTGTGATAGCAAAACTAAGGTCATCTGCCCTAGCTTCGAACCAGCAAGTTAAGGAGTAGGGGCCGCGGAGAACTCTGGAGCAGAGAAGGAGATCGTCGTCCCAAGCAGTAGCAATACCGCAGAAGCACCGATGGAAGGGATGGAGTGGATATTTCTAAGATGGGGCAGCAGAAAGGAAATAGCCTTGAAGAGAGTAATCTCCTGCAGCTTGGTTTCCTGGAGACAAATAACCGAGCAGGGGCAGGAAGAAACGGCAGATTTGACGTCGGTGCATTTTTTGTGGCGTCCAAGGCCGCGGACGTTCAAAGGGAACACCAGAGGCAACACAGCCTAGGTTACACACACACTTAACGCTGGAGCAGTGGAGAACATAACAGATACGGGGGCACAAGGGCAGAAAAAAGAAAGATACATAGGGTAGGGTAGAACGACGCGCCCTGAAAACTAAACTGCCGCTAAAAAAGGAGGTGGAGCCGTAGTTGCAATACGAGGCCAGCAAGAGCGAGCGCCGCCGAGGAGCATGCTTGAGATGGCCGTCACACATCATCACTTCAGAGAACTTTTACCATGGTCCTTCATTCAGTATGCTGTTAAAGGATCATCTATCTGTATGCTGTTGACAACGCTATGTAAGAAGTCTGACCTAAGAATTTTATTTTAACAGTTACAGTTAAAGCATATCAAATTTACAGATTTTGCAGTGTTTTTTTTTCTTTTTCTTTTACTCCTACGTACTAGTATCTCTGAAGTCTGAACTAAGAATTGACAGACAGAGCAAGTGGATGTCAGATAAAAGAAAATGCAGCCTCCTCTGCCCCAGCGGCTCCATTTATCGTCTAATGGCAGATGCTATCCTTTTGTTGGAGCGGGGACTCAGAGTGCCGGGCCACCTCCGCCACGGCCGCTGGCAGAACCATCCCCTCACCTCTCCGGCATCTTTCTCTCCTGGCCGGAGAGACGCCTTACGTCCGAGATGCACGTGTGCTTGAGCAAATCACCGCGCCGTCGGATGGCCACCAGAACCCATGTGCGATATAGTAAGCCCTTTTTGTTTTCAACGGCATGCGATGGAAGAGCCAAATCATGGATCATGAATCCAATTCCGAACTGAATGTGCTTGTTTCCGAATGATTTCTTCTTCAGAATCTGAACAATCTTCAGCACGAAAGAGAATGTTAGGCGATCTCACTCTCTATTACTCCATTGATTTCGAATTCGAGCTACAATCTGAGAGAGGAGGGGAATTGGGGGAGGAAGATACAGATACACACGCAAGCCTCTCGGCAACTAGCCGTTTGCCACCGCCTGCCTTACACACACACCGATGACCCCTTTAAGTAATGGGCATCCTACTGAGCCCATTCCGGCCCAGCTAGCCGAGCGGGTCGACGAGGCTCCCTTCTGGGCTGACCCGATGCTTGAATCTCCTCCTCGCGCTCTTCTGATGCACTTCCACTGGCTTGATCGCTGACAATTTCCCCCTTTCTTAGAAACGGCTTGTCCCCAAGCCGGAGCCGGTGGAAACAACTGTTTCAACGACTCCTTATCCTCCCAAGTAGCGAGTTCATCAAAAGAACCACTCCAGCGAATCAACACTTGAACCAAAGAGCTAGAACCACGTCGGATCACACGCTGCTGTAAAATTTCTTCAGGTACCTGAAGATGAGCATCAGAAGGAGGTAACTGTGAAAATGCTTTGCAACCCGGAGCCAAAACCTTCTTCAACAACGAAACATGGAAGACCGGGTGAACTTTGCTAGAAGCAGGCAAAGCCAGTTCATAAGCCACTTCTCCCACACGAGCAGTAATCTGGAAAGGTCCATAAAACTTAAAGGCCAACTTATGATTAGCGTGTGGAGCTGATACGTCTCCAACGTATCTATAATTTTTGATTGCTCCATGCTATATTATTTACTGTTTTGGGCAATATTGGGCTTTATTTTCCACTTTTATATTATTTTTGGGACTAACCTATTAACCGGAGTTTTTTTAGGCCCAGCCCAGATTTGCTGTTTTATGCCTATTTCAGTGTTTCGAAGAAAAGGAATATCAGACGGAGTCGAAACGGAACGAAATCAACTGGAGAAGTTATTTTTGGAAGGAAACCTACGGGATAGACTTGGACCCTACGTCAGAAGATGAAGGAGGTGCTCACGAGGGTAGGGGTCGCGCCCACCCCCCTGGGGCGCCCCCCTGCCTCGTGGCCCCCCCTTCGGTCCACCGACGTACTCCTTTCACCCATATATACCTACGTATCGTAAAACTTCCAGAACAGAAGATAGATCGGGAGTTCCGCCGCCGCAAGCCTCTGTAGCCACCAAAAACCTCTCGGGACCCTGTTCCGGCACCCTGCCGGAGGGGGATCCCATCACCGGTGGCCATCTTCATCATCCCGGCGCTCTCCATGACGAGGAGGGAGTAGTTTCCCTCGGGGCTGAGGGTATGTACCAGTAGCTATGTGTTTGATCTCTCTCTTTCGTGTTCTTGATTTGGCACGATCTTGATGTATCGTGAGCTTTGCTATTATAGTTGGATCTTATGTTTCTCCTCCCCCTCTTCTCTCTTGTAATGGATTGAGTTTCCCCTTTTGAAGTATTTTATTGGATTGAGTCATTAAAGACTTGAGAACACTTGATGTATGTCTTGCCGTGATTATCTGTGGTGACAATGGGATATCATGTGCCACTTGATGTATGTTTTGGGTGATCAACTTGCGGGTTCCATGAACCTATGCACAGGGGTTGGCACACGTTTTCGTCGTGATTCTCCGTTAGGAACTTTGGGGCACTCTTTGAGGTTCTATGTGTTGGTTGAATAGATGAATCTGAGATTGTGTGATGCATATCGTATAATCATACCCACGGATACTTGAGGTGACATTGGAGTATCTAGGTGACATTAGGGTTTTGGTTGATTTGTGTCTTAAGGTGTTATTCTAGTACGAACTCTAGGGCTGTTTGTGACACTTATAGGAATAGCCCAACGGATTGATTGGAAAGAATAACTTTGAGGTGGTTTCGTACCCTACCATAATCTCTTCGTTTGTTCTCCGCTATTAGTGACTTTGGAGTGACTCTTTGTTGCATGTTGAGGGATAGTTATATGATCCAATTATGTTATTATTGTTGAGAGAACTTGCACTAGTGAAAGTATGAACCCTAGGCCTTGTTTCAACACATTGCAATACCGTTTACGCTCACTTTTATCATTAGTTACCTTGCTGTTTTTATATTTTCAGATTACAAAAACCTATATCTACCATCCATATTGCACTTGTATCACCATCTCTTCGCCGAACTAGTGCACCTATACAATTTACCATTGTATTGGGTGTGTTGGGGACACAAGAGACTCTTTGTTATTTGGTTGCAGGGTTGTTTGAGAGAGACCATCTTCATCCTACGCCTCCTACGGATTTTTAAACCTTAGGCCATCCACTTGAGGGAAATTTGCTACTGTCCTACAAACCTGTGCACTTGCAGGCCCAACAACGTCTACAAGGAGAAGGTTGCGTAGTAGACATCAGGAGCCACAGAAGACTGTAAGTATGGCTGCAACTTGAGGAACACAAATTCTCCCACCTCAAAAGAACGTTCAGTGCGATGCTTATCAACCTGAACTTTCATTCGCTGTTGCGCCCGAAACAGATGCTGCTGAACTGAATCCAAAATCACCTTGCGCTGATCAAGCCACTGTTTCAGATCCTCAGACTGAATTGTATCATCCACAGAAATGCCAAAATGATGAGGAGCGTGCCCATAAACAACCTCAAATGGTGTTTGCCCAGTAGCTGAGTGCCAATTCGTGTTATGCCAGAACTCACACAAAGGTATCCATTGTGCCCAACGAGCAGGGTGTGCACCGACAAAACATCGAAGGAAGCATTCCACCTGCTGATTCACACCCTCCGCCTGACCATCCGTCTGTGGATGACGAGCAGAACTCGTGCGAAGTAAAACACCTGTCTTAGCAAATAACTCCTTCCAAAAAAGACTAGTAAACACCCGATCACGATCTGACACAATGGACAGTGGCATGCCATGGAGACGATAAACTGAATTCAAGAACGCCTCAGCCACAGACACAAGAGTGAAGGGGTGGTGCAAAGAAATGAAGTGGCCATATTTTGTCAACTTATCAATGACCACAAACAAACAATTATACCTGCCAGATGTGGGAAGACCTTCAACAAAATCTATGGTCACCATTTCCCAAGGCAGATTAGGAATAGGCAAGGGTTGCAACAATCCCGGGTATGGTATACGGTTAGGCTTAGCTTGCTGGCAAATCAAACAGTGTTGCACAAACTTTTTAATAAAACTCCTCATGCCTGCCCAGCGAAACAACTGTCTCACACGCTTGTAAGTTACAGGGAAACCTGAATGTCCACCAATGGCACTATCATGGAAAGCACTAACCAATTGATGATGCAACTGGGGTTTATTGCCAACCCAAAATACACTGATCAATGCGCAGAATGCCAACTCTTAGTGAAAACTTCTTATCAGACTGAGGATGAAGTGCCAATCGTTGCAATAATGCAGCAGAAAAGGGATCATCAACATAACTCTGTATGATTTCTTCCAACCACAGTGGCTGAACAGATGAAATATGATGGAGTTCAAGAAGTACTTCATGTGCAGAATGAGGTCTCCTAGATAAGGCATTAGCAGCTCTGTTCTCAACTCCTTTTTATAACAAATGGTGTAAGTAAGACCAAGCAATTTAGTCAAAGCTTTTTTGTTGCCAGACTGTGTGCAAACGCTGGTCAGACAAACTGGCTAAACTCCTCGGATCTGTCTGAATAACAAATTCAGACAATTGCAAATACTTTCGCTAATGATCCACAGCAAGAAGTATAGCTAAATACTCTTTTTCATAAATAGACAAGTCCTGGTTCGTAGGGCCCAAAGCTTTGCTAACATATGCTAAAGGGTGACCATCCTGCATAAGAACTGCCCCAATGCCCACATCACAAGCATCTGTTTCCACAACAAACATTTTGGAAAAGTCTGGATGAGCTAACACATGTGCTGAAGCAAGAGCTGCCTTGAGAGCCAGAAAAGACTGTTGTTCAATATCTGTCCAATGAAAATATATACCCCTTTCTTAAGCAATAAAGTAAGGGGTCTGCTGATAACTCCATACAACTTAATGAACTTCCTATAATAACCAGCCAAACCCAAAAATCCCCTGACCTCCTTAACAGATACAGGGACTGGCCAATCCTGAATGGCAGAAATCTTAGCAGGGTCAGTGGATACACCTTGACCACTAATAATATGACCCAAATACCCAATTTCTTGCTGTGCAAAAGCACATTTGGATAATCTGACTTGCCACTGGTGCTTAAGTAACAACTGAAGTACTTATGCCAAGTGCTGCAAATGAAGTGCATAAGTTGCACTAAAAACAAGAATGTCATCAAAAAAGACTACTGCACATTTCCTCAACACAGGAGACAGGTCACTATTCATAGCAAACTGAAAAGTGTTAGGCCCCCCAGTCAATCCTTGTGACATAACCAAAAACTCAAAATGGCCATTATGAGTTTGAAGTGCAGTCTTATACTCCTCTCCAGGGGCAATCCTTATTTGATGATAACCTGATCTCAAATCCAACTTAGAAAACCATGAAAACCAGCTAATTCATCCAATAGCTCATCAATCGCTGGAATTGGATATTTACATTTAGAAGTGATAGCATTAAGATGCCTATAATCAAAAATAGGCCTCCAAGAGTGATCCTTCTTTTGTACCAACAACATGGGGGAAGAGAAGGGACTGTTACTAGGTCTGATCACACCAGAGTCCAACATTTCTTGCGCCTGCCTTTCCAATTCATCCTTCAAAGAAGGAGCAACTCTGTAAGGTCTGATGGCCACAGGCCCAGCTCCAGGAATGAGAGGAATTGTATGATCATACTTCCTTCTAGGTGGTAAACCACTAGGAGCTGCAAAAACTAGAGCAAATTTCTCAATCAGCTCTTGAACTTCCTGAGGCAATTCAGATAGAACAACTTCTTCAGTTACTAACAGGGCTGACATTTCCATTACTGCACACAACTGAGGACTAGCATCTGCACCAAGCAATGTGATCAAAACATGATCCTTCTGAAAAGAGATCCAATGTTCAGCCCAATCCACTTGCATAGGGCTATGAGCAGCAAGCCAATCCATGCCCAATATGCCATCATAAGTTCCCAAGGGAAAAACCTTAAACAGACTAGTAAAATTGTAACCACCACAAGACCACTGCCCTGTTTTCAACTGACTAGAGCAAGGAATCAATTTACCATAAGCCACTCGAACCATGGAAACTGGCATTTCTAAAACACCTGACATGGAAGCAGCTACAACTGTGTCAAGGAAAGTGTGACTACTACCAGAATCCACTAAAAAATACAATGTACGCCCTTGCAACTGAACTCTGAGCTTCATAGTGGACACAGCAGGAACAGTAGGATCACCAATAGCAGCTGCAGACAATGTCATAGCATTAGCTTCACCCAGCATCTCTTCCTCTGAATTACTGAACTCATCATGCCAGCACTGCACATATTCCAACATCTCCTGAACCACATGCAACTGAATTTCCTTCTTACACTTATGATCTCGAGCCCAACGCTCACCACAGACAAAACATAATCCCTTGGATTTCCTGAATGCACGCAAAGCTGACCACCTATCTTCAGTCGTGGACGATTTAACATAGTCAGCTACTTTCTTCTCTTCCAAGGGCTTAATTGGACCTGAACGACTAGACCCATCGTCCCTGACGATGTTGAACGAGGAACAAATGGAATGGGATGAGCCGACGAGTTAGCAGGGGCAGACCCAGGACAAAAATGACCCGGGGTCCCATGTGTATCACATATATGTGGATATCAAGTCATAATATAGATAACCCCGCAAAAAAAGTCATAACATAGATAGAAGTAACACACTTAACAGGTACGTACAATATACCTAGAATACGATATGACGATGAATATGATTGCCAAAGGTCCAAAACAAAGAGTTCGCTCGAAATATTAGTTGATTGCTGGAAATTGAATAGTAAATGAGAATCAAAGTGTCCAAACTATGAATAAAGTATAACCGATGATGAGAAAATGCAACAGTAGATCTTGATTGCCTGCAAATAAAAAAAACCACTTAAAAGCAAAAAAAACCACTTAGCACATATTAATTATAGTTGTGTAATAAGTAAGTTAAAACCATTACCTTTCTAAAATGGTTTCCTGCGTTCTTTCATGGCCTCAAAGCGATCAGTTACTGCATCATTTGTAACCTTCCTCATTTCGCTTTTCTCCACATAACAAATAAGGTTGTACTTCAAGGCGTCGCCGCCAAGACGATTGCGCAAATATGTCTTCACAATTCTCATAGCTGAAAAAGATCTCTCAACTATAGCAGTGGCAACATGTGTCGGTGTCAAAACCGGCGGATCTCGGGTAGGGGGTCCCGATCTGTGCGTCAAGGCCGATGGTAACAGGAGACAAGGGACACAATGTTTACCCAGGTTCGGGCCCTCTCGATGGAGGTAAAACCCTACATCCTGCTTGATTAATATTGAAGATATGGGTAGTACAAGAGTAGATCTACCACAAGATCGTAGAGGCTATACCCTAAGAGCTGGCCTATGATGGTATGATTGTGATTGTGATCGGCCGTCTAAGGACCAACCTCTCCGGTTTATATAGACACCAGAGAGGGCTAGGGTTTACATGGAGTCGGTTACAAGGAAGGAAACATAATATCCGGATCGCCAAGCTTGCCTTCCACGCCAAGGAGAGTCCCATCCGGACACGGGCCGAAGTCTTGAGTCTTGTATCTTCACGCTTCAATAGTCCGGACGTTGTATACAGTCCGGCTGTCCGGATACCCCCTTATCCAGGACTCCCTCAGTAGCCCCTGAACCAGGCTTCAATGACGATGAGTCCGGCGCGCAGTATTGTCATCGGCATTGCAAGGCGGGTTCCTCCTCCGAGTACTCCAAAGTTCCTGTTATGACGAATAGCGTCTGGCATCCCATCAATGTTGTACTCCTCGGCTTCAGCGTATCAATAATGACCACCTCCACGCGTCGAGCGAATGCGAAGAGTCGAGTTATTTTTGCACCTGCCATCTTCAATCCTCCAGGCTGACCGTCTATTTGAAGGGACGGGGATTTACAGATCCAAACCTCACTCTCCCTCCCTGAGCTAGCATCCAACAGAGCGCTCCGCAAAAAGCCATTCTAACATGGCCGGCCGTCGCAGCTCTTCTGCTCGCCCTCCTCGTTCTATGTCGGGGGATTGGGGAGAGTGTTCAGTCCCTCATAGCCATTTAGTAGAGCTACAAACCCAAGGGTTTCTCCCTCCGGCGTTCATGGTCCCAGTCTGAGTCGGAATTGCCGCTTACGATGGAGGGGAACAAGCGGAGAGATCTCCAAATCCTTCTCCAGAGGAGCGTATATGCCTCATCCCGCATCTGCTGAGGGGCGTCGGGTTTCCCATCCATCCGTTTGTTCACGGACTCCTGGAGTTCTATGGCCTCTAGTTGCACAACCTCACTCCTGCCTCTATTCTGCATATAGCGGGGTACGTCGCCCTTTGCGAGTTATTTTTAGGTTGCGAACCACACTTCGGATTATGGAGGAAGCTGTTCTGCCTTGTCCCCCGCACCCAGGGAGAATCCCTAAGTCAAGTGGGCGGGGCCGAAGTATGGCGCATTGCCGAGACCAGATACCTGTCCGGCACTCCAAAGAAGGCACCAGAAAATTGGTCTTCAGAGTGGTTTTATATCAATGACGTTCCCCTTCCGGATCCAGTCCGGACCGGTCTCCCCGAGTTCAGTATCGCCCCGCCGAGGGCACGCCTCAGCTGGCGTCCCCGGGGCCCCCAAGAAGAGGACACGAGGGAAATACACCTCCTGATGAGCAGGATAAAGTTACTGGCCAAATCCGGACTGACGACAGTCGAAGTTATGGCAATATGCATAAGGCGGGGAGTGCAACCGCTTCAATATCGGGGGAAGCCCATGTGGCATTTCAACGGGGAAGACGATGCCACCCGCTGCGGCCGTAAGGGTCCGGACTCCGCCACTGCTTTGGCAAGGATATTGTCCGATTTATACCAAGGGGAAGAAGAGGAATTCCTCCGCATCGAAATACGGGATGGATTCTCCATGTACAACCCCCCAGAGTGGGTAAGTCGTCATTTCTTTCCCTGTTTCACTTACTTTTAGCGTTCTTCCACTAAGATTGCCTGCATCGATGTTTCCGAGGAGGAACTGAGGAGGGCCGTAGAAGGAATCTTCAGCCCCTCCCCGCAACCAGAGGACCCTTGAAGGGCCCTAGATCCAGGTCTCAAAGGAGATCCGGATATCACCGTGGAGCTTATCGATGGGGTATTTTATCAAGCGAGCTGGGATGGTACCATGGTGGCCCTTACGACTGACCATCCCGGACTGCTCCCTGCGTCGCGCGTAAGCCTGAACTTTAAAAACCCTATCCTCCGAAGAGGACTCCCCTCAGGTATTATGATTCACCCTTGAGGTGTCGCGCTGTTTGCAGAGGCGACGGCCGGAGCGCGGGGCCCCTGGGGACTCATCAACCACAGGCGTCCGGATCGGGCAGGCTCAAAAGAAAGGCGGTGAGGGTGGACACACCGCTGCAGAGGTAAAGTAATAACCTGACTTGCAATTATAGTATTTGAAATATGACAGCGCCCTTCGTGTCTGGCAGGAAGAGGAGTAGCCGGACTATATCCGGGGATCCTACCAATCACGCTTCCACCAGCCATGTTCCAGAACCGGCTCCAAGGGCGGAAGCGGACACGGGGCCCGTACCGCATAGTTCTTCGACAGAGGATGCAGATATGTGTTCGGCCACGAACTCCGAAGTGGAGAGCGCCATGAATCACCGACGCCGGAGGGCCGTGCTTCGGCACAACATCTTTTCCAAAGAGGCATTTAATGCCTTCAATTCGGCAGATGCGTACATCCGAGCTGCTCAAGGCGGGATTGCCCAAGCGACGAACCAGTATACCAAAGATATACGGGTAAGAAATTTTGATAAGTATATATAGCAGTAGCCCTTGAGACTTGAAATGGTTGGAACAACTGTTTGAAGGATCAACCTATACACAGGTGCTCGTGGATAAGAATGAACAATTGGCTCGGGAGCTGGAGGAATGTAAGTCCCAGCTGAGGGACGCGGTTACCAAATTAGAGGAATCCCAGAAGGCCTCCCTTGGTAACATTTATCTCAATTGTACAAGGATGCACCAGTTAGTAAATGGCTGGTATGACTAGTCTAACAGAAAATTCTGCAGACAATCCCGGGGTGAATCCGGAGGGCGTAACGGATGACGACTCGCATCTTAAAAGGCAGCTAAAGGCTGGCGAGCGCATCCTTACGCAAGTGAGGCAAGAGAAGAACAATCTTCAAGATGCCAATATTCGGCTGGACATAGAATTAAAGGACGTCCGCGCTCAACTGGCGGACTCCGTGAAGGAGAACCAAAGGCTGCGACGTGGCATTTATGGTGAGTGCCCTGACGAACTGTATGATAGTTCGCCGAGGAAGTATATTGAAAGACTGTTGCTTGGAGGGATGTTAACGGGTCGCCCTGAAGAGGAGATGCCCTCATCTGCAAGTGATTTACTGCAAGAAATGTCACAATTGCACGAGCGAGCTGGGCGGGTGATGAATGGCATTGCTCAGGCCTTGTGGCCATCAAGCCTCCTGCCAAATGGCATGGGGGAACTTGTGGACCTGCTTCAAGGAGCCCGGCGGCGCTTCCGACTGTGGAAGATATCAGCGTGCCGGCAAGGTGCCAGAGAAGCCTGGGCAATGGTGAAGACGCGCTACACCAAGCTGGACCTGAACCATATGGCCGAAGTAGGACCGGCGGGGCCCGATGGGCAAGAAATTCCCGTGAATCTGGTATATGACCAGGTAGCGTTAGCCGCTAAATATTCTCAACAAGATTGTAAGCTAGATAGTCTGTTGGATGGTATAGAGGAAGAATATAGTCAGTCCAAGTGACTGTTTAATGTAATGGGCGTAAGAAGCCCCTAGCAGGATTAAAATCATTTGTCATGGCGGACCTTTTCGCTTCAGCCCCCGGGGTCCGAATACCCGCTCAGTTATACAAAACCGGGGTATGCGTGGAGACCAGGCGGGGGTCATAAGTGCTTGAACAGACAAGTACCCAACTAGTTATGTTATATTACATGGATAATAAGAAACATCTTCCAGGGACAATAGTTCCGTTAGGGGTTCCTTTCCCTAGGTACGCATGCGGCAATGCGCATGCCCGTACTGCGAACGATGGCGCAGGATAAAAAACTTCTGGGGATTTACGTTGTAATAAACGAATACATCTTTTGTTCACCGATCGAATATTCTCTTAAGGAAACTAGCTTTCGGCTTCACTCAGTCTGAGGTACACATCCGGCTGAACCGGCAGTACAATCGCAGAATTAACGGGAACGTAGGGCATAAATACAAGAGCCAGGCAACCCAGCTTGGCCACATCTTAAGTCATATCGATGCATATAATGGTGAAGAAAAGGCACATATGAAAAAGAAACTCATATGCGATGGGCAAAAAGCCATTTGAGTAATTATTTTTAGCTTCCGTGCAGGAAGCCCCCAGGTATTGCTTACACACATAGTGCGGCCGGAGTAATCCGGGAGTCCGCACTGTATGAAATACTTTGTGTGAAGAGAAAAAAGTTCGAGAAAGGAAAAATGGGGTGGAGCATATAAAAAAAAGAAAAGAGGGAGCAAGGAGACGAACTTTGAGTTCGGCGTTAGGCGTAGAATCTCCGGAGTCTTGCCGCGTTCCATGGGTTTGGCTCGAGTCTGTTATCGGATGCATTACGTAAGCGGTACGCTCCTCCGGTGAGAACTTTGTCAATGACGAAGGGACCTTCCCACTTGGGTTTTAATTTGTCCTCCTTCTCCGGTAGGCGTAGGACGAGCTCGCCAATATTGTAAGTTTTGGCCCGCACTTCTCTGCTTTGATATCGTCGAGCCTGCTGCTGATAGAATGCGGAACGGGCTTTTGCGACATCGCGCTCCTCTTCCAAGGCATCCAAATTATCCTGCCAATCTTACTCGGCTTCCTTCTCTTCGTACATACGTACACGTGGCGAATCATGTATTATGTCGCCGGATAGTACTGCTTCCGCCCCGTACACCATGAAAAATGGTGTATATCCGGTGGTGCGATTCGGTGTGGTCCGCAGCCCCCAGAGTACGGAGTCGAGCTCCTCGACCCAGTGCGTATCTGACTCTGTCAAAGATCGCACTAGTCTGGGTTTGATGCCGCTCATGATGAGACCGTTTGCCCATTCGACCTGGCCATTTGTTTGGGGATGGTAGACGGAAGCGTAATCGAGCTTAATGCCCATTTTGGCGCACCAAGTTTTCACTTCATCGGCTGTGAAATTTGAGCCATTATCAGTGATGATGCTGTGGGGGACACCGTATCGGTGTACGACCCCGAATATGAAGTCTATCACTGGTCCGGATTCGGCCGTTTTGACTGGTTTGGCTTCTATCCATTTGGTGAACTTGTGCACCATGACCAATAGGTATTTTTTCTTATGGCTTCCCCCTTGAAGAGGGCCGACCATATCCAGCCCCCAGACCGTGAAGGGCCATGTTATGGGGATTGTTTGGAGAGCGGTAGGGGGCATATGACTCTGATTGGCGAAAACTTGGCAACCGACGCAATGTTGAACAAGGTCCTGTGCGTCTGCTCGAGTCATCGGCCAATAAAAGCCTGTACGGAACGCCTTGCTAACCAGCGCTCGGGCCGCAGCGTGGTGTCCGCCCAGTCCGGCATGGATTACAGCCAAGAGTTGCCGCCCTTCCTCTTCGGAGATGCACCTTTGGAGCACTCCGGTCGCGCTTTTCTTATAGAGTTCCCCTTCATGGACTTTGTAAGCTTTGGAACGCCGTACAATGCAGCGTGCTTCATTTTGGGCTTCGGGGAGTTCCTGCCTATTTAGGTAGGCCAAGAAAGGCTCAGTCCACGGGGCGATGACGGCCATGATTTCGTGGGCTGAAGATGTTATTTCGGTGGCAGAGCCTCCGATTGTGTCTGATGGTTCGGTATCTGGGGGTGTGTTCGGGTCCGTGCTGGTATTGCCGGACTCCCCTTCCCATACTACGGATGGCTTGAACAACCTTTCCAGGAATATGTTAGGTGGGACGGGGTCGCGTTTAGCGCCGATGCGGGCGAGGACGTCCGCTGCTTGGTTGTTTTCTCGGGCCACATGGTGGAATTCGAGCCCCTCGAACCGAGCTGACATTTTGAGGACGGCAGTATGGTAGGCCGCCATTTTCGAATCCTTGGCATCAAAGTCTCCATTGATCTGTGATATTGCGAGGTTCGAATCCCCGCGCACCTCTAGTCATTGGATGCCCATAGAGACTGCCATCCGAAGACCATGCAACAGGGCCTCGTATTTGGCTGCATTGTTGGAGTCTGTGTATAATATTTGGAGGACGTACTGGATCGTGTCTCCGGTGGGAGATGTCAGGACAACACCTGCTCCCAATCCGGCCAGCATTTTAGAGCCGTCGAAGTGCATGATCCAGTTGGAGTACGCGCCGTACTCTTTAGGGAGTTTGGCTTCCGCCCATTCGGCAACAAAGTCTGCCAGTACTTGCGACTTGATGGCCCGCCGTGATTTGTATATTATGTCGAACGGAAGGAGCTCAATAGCCCATTTAGCAATCCGGCCCGTAGCATCGCGGTTATTTATTATGTCATTGAGTGGTACTTCGGAGGCTACTGTAATCGAACACTCTTGAAAGTAGTGTCGCAGCTTCCGGGATGCCATGAAGACCGCGTATGCTATTTTTTGATAGTGTGGGTATCGGGATTTGCATGGAGTGAGGACCGTGGATACGTAATAAACCGGCTTCTGGAGCAGGAATTTGTATCCGTCCACCTCTCGTTCGACGACGAGCACTGCGCTTACAACTTGATGTGTTGCGGCTATGTATAATAGCATAGGCTCGCCGATATTTGGCGCGGTTAGGACTGGGTTACTGGCCAGTAAGGTCTTTATTTCATCGAGTCCGGCCACGGCTGCGTCCGTCCACACGAAGTGTTCGGTGCGCCGAAGGAGGCGGTAAAGGGGTAATGCCTTTTCTCCTAACCTGGAGATAACGCGGCTCAAAGCGGCCACGCATCCCGCTAATTTCTGTATGTGCTTGAGGTCTGTTGGTATAGCCAACTGTGACAGTGCTCGGATTTTTGCCGGATTCGCTTCAATTCCTCTATTGGAAACAATGAAGCCCAGCAGTTTCCCCGAGGGGACGCCGAAGACGCATTTTTCCGGATTCAACTTGATGTCATATGTCCGGAGGTTATCAAATGTGAGCCTCAAGTCGTCTATTAGAGTTTCGACGTGTCTAGTTTTTACAACTACGTCGTCGACATATGCCTCCACTGTTTTGCCAATTTGTTTTTCCAGGCATGTTTGAGTCATGCGTTGATAGGTTGCACCGGCATTTTTGAGCCTGAAAGGCATAGTGTTGAAGCAAAAAGGGCCATGTGGCGTTATGAAAGCTGTTGTAGCTTGGTCAGACTCTGCCATCTTTATTTGATGGTATCCAGAGTATGCATCGAGAAAACATAGCGAGTCGTGTCCGGCTGTGGCATCGATGATTTGGTCGATGCGAGGGAGGGGAAAGGGATCCTTGGGGCAAGCCTTGTTGAGGTCTTTGAAGTCAACGCATAGGCGCCAGGATTTGTCCTTCTTTGGTACCATTACCAAATTTGCCAGCCAATCCGGGTGTTTAATATCTCTGATGAACCCGGCCTCGAGTAGCTTAGCTAACTCTTCCCCCATTGCTTGTCGTTTGGGCTCTGAGAATCGCCTTAGGGCCTGTTTGACAGGTTTATACCCCTTTAGTATATTACGGCTATGCTCGGCCAATCTACGCGGGATGCCCGGCATGTCCGATGGGTGCCAGGCGAAAATGTCCCAATTCTCGCGTAAAAAGTCTCGTAGTGCGGCGTCCATTGCGGGGCTCAACTGTGTCCTGACGGAAGCTGTCTTCGTGGGGTCCGTTGGATGGACATGGAATTTGACTATTTCGTCCGCGGGTTTAAATGAGGTGGACTTGGGTCGCTTGTCGAGTATCACGTCGTTCCTGTCCACGGTGTCCCGCAGCGTTGTTAGTTCTTCGGCCGCTAGGGCTTCAGATAATGCCTCCAGGGCCAGCACTGCGGTTTTGTTTTCGGCGCGGAGTGCGACGTCCGGATCACTTGCTAGAGTGATGATTCCATTGGGCCCGGGCATTTTAAGCTTCATGTACCCGTAATGGGGTATGGCTTGAAAGCTTGTAAACGCGTCCCGCCCTAAAAGGGCGTGGTATCCGCTGCTAAAAGGGGCCACTTGGAATGTGATCTCTTCGGACCTGTAATTGTCCGGGGTGCTGAATACCACATAAGTGTGATTTTTCCCGCACACATCGCTTCCCGACTAGGGATGATTCCCCTGAAGGTGGTGCCGCTTTGTTCAATGCGGCTTTTGTCAATTCCCATCTTGTTGAGCGTTTCTTCATAGATCAAGTTTAATCCGCTTCCACCATCCATGAGTACTTTAGTGAGCCGGAAGCCGTCCACGATTGGGCTAAGGACCAGAGCGGCCGATGCCCGGACAGTCCGGAATCGAGGTTCGTCACTGGCATTGAAAGTAATAGCAGTGTCGTTCCAAGGGTTTGTCTTTGCCATATGGCAAATTTCAGCAGAGCTTCGATGAGCCCTCTTGCGCCTATTGTTCGAGGCGAAAGTCTCGAAGACTGTTAATACCGCATTGTGTTCGTTGGCGGGATGTTGTTCTGCTTTATGGCTTGCAAGAAGATCCTCGCTGCTTTTTGCGACCTGCCGGAGTATCCAACATGCTCTAAGGCTATGAGTTGGTGTCGTGCCCGGAGTGCTGTGGAGTTTACATGGCCCATTGAGCCATTCTTCCAATACGGTTCCCCGCCCCGAGATATGCTTCGGTTTCTTGGGGTCGGGATCGGGCGACTTACGAGAGTTTGCCCGTTTAGTTCGGACAAAGGTCTTGGTGAGAGCCGTACTGTCCCAAAATTCTGTTTGGGTTTTCCAGGCGCTTTCCATTGCACAGTACTTCCGTACTATGAGTGTCAGATCCGTGAAGTGTACTATGTCACGGCGGTTTATAGCATTAAGGAGTCCTTCGTCCGTGCAGTTTTTGCAGAAGAGTAAGACTACGTCCTCCTCGCGGCAGTCCTTGACCCTGTTAAGCACAAGGAGGAATCTGGCCCAGTAGTGATGTACAGTCTCCTGGGGCTCTTGCCTGATGCGGGAGAGGCGGTTTAAGTCCTGGAGGGTGTCATTGGCAGAATCCGGATTCTGATCCGACCTGACACCCAGGGGCGTGGGAAGTTCCGAGCCTGACGGCTCGGGCTCCGGAGTGCCGCCTGATTTCTTTTGCCCAATGCCTGGTTCCAAGTCTGGGACTTGGGTTATTCCCTCCTTTGAGCGTGTATTCGGCTCAGGGAGTTCGGTGATCCGGACATAGCTCGTCCTCAAAGTCGAGGGGCGGTCCGTGTGCGGTTCCTCCACTACCGCTATCTCGTGGGTGGCCGGCGGGGATCTGATATCCCTTTGATCGGGTTTAAGCCCGATCCGATCATAGTCTGTAGCGACTCCCAGAGCGGCGATGCGATCCAAGAGCTCATTAAGGGAGGAGAGCTCCATCAGATCCATATGTTCGGCGAGTTCCGAACTGACGCGAAGGTTACGATTGATGATCGAGAGGTCATCGTCGGCTCTACCGCCGATGGGGCGGCCATGATAAAGCCGCCAAAGCGGAGAGTTTGGCCTACAGCCAGAGCTCCCCCTGAGGTGATGTCGTCCTTGACGACGAGACGAGCCATCGGGCCTTGAGGGGACGACACAGAGGAACTCTCAATGAAAGCACCAATGTTGGTGTCAAAACCGGCGGATCTCGGGTAGGGGGTCCCGATCTATGCGTCAAGGCCGATGGTAACAGGAGACAAGGGACACAATGTTTACCCAGGTTCGGGCCCTCTCGATGGAGGTAAAACCCTACGTCCTGCTTGATTAATATTGAAGATATGGGTAGTACAAGAGTAGATCTACCACGAGATCGTAGAGGCTATACCCTAAGAGCTGGCCTATGATGGTATGATTGTGATTGTGATCGGCCGTCTAAGGACCAACCTCTCCGGTTTATATAGACACCGGAGAGGGCTAGGGTTTACATGGAGTCGGTTACAAGGAAGGAAACATAATATCCGGATCGCCAAGCTTGCCTTCCACGCCAAGGAGAGTCCCATCCGGACACGGGCCGAAGTCTTGAGTCTTGTATCTTCACGCTTCAATAGTCCGGACGTTGTATACAGTCCGGCTGTCCGGATACCCCCTTATCCAGGACTCCCTCAACAGGCAATACTAGTGCTAGCTTCAAAAGTCGATAAACCAAGGGATATACAATATGTTTCCTTGTCTCCACCATTTTTTGAGAGAGCTGACAAATATTACTTAAACCAGAGAAGCGATCATCTGCTCGGACATCAGCAATGTAAAGAAGAAGGTGATGTCTAAGGTCCCTGAGTTCTCCATCATCAAAATCTTTTGGATAAAGTTTGGCTAGACTCATCAAATGCTCTAAATTGAAATCACGAAATGATTCAATTGGACTCAAAGCCGCCGAGCAGACAAGTAGTTCAGAATTTTTCTCATTGAAGTGATTATCAAGTTCTTGAAGAAGCCAATCAATGACATCATTAAAACAATCCACTTCATAATGATGCCTATTAGTGATACCTGTTTTTTGCCGTGGCTTCTTTGGATTCACATATTGGTCTTCCATTTCCAACTTGGAAATGTCATGCTTGTCACAAAAGACATATGCTTCATGTAGGACAGAATCCCATCCATCTCTCCTTAGATCATTCAAAGAGCCTTTGGTTGAATTCACACAATTAATGGCATTCACAATGTCTTGATTCTTACGTTGTAGAGCCAATGATAATGTGTTTGTGATTATCAATATAGTGGACATAAGCTGTAAGTAGAACACAAAATCAAAAGACTGGAAATAAACAAGAAGACCACATGCTTGCCTTCTATTTGTATCATCCCTGTCTTCTTCTTCCACATATTCTAGCACCTTGACAATTGTAGGGAACATATCAATCAAACTCTTAAGAGTCTTGTAGTGAGAACTCCATCAAGTGTCTCCAGATCTTTGAAGAGCTAGTTCTTGATTTAATCCTGTCCCACTTTTCAATAGTCCACAACCTAAAGCTTCACACACTTGTTCTTTATATTTGTCTCGAATCATGTCTTTTCTTTTTGATGATCCAGAGACAACATTCAACAAGACCGAGATCATATCAAAAAAATTACCAATGCATTTATGCTTACGAACAACAACCACAACAACTAACTGAAGCTGATGTGCAAAACAGTGAACGTAATATGCTGTGGGGTTCTCTCTCATTATTAAGGATTGCAAGCCATTGAACTCACCTCTCATATTGCTTGCACCGTCATATCCTTGACCTCTAACTTGCTTGAAACTTAATTTATATTCTGCAAATAAGTCATCAATGGCAGACTTGAGATACTTGGAGGTTGTCTCCTTCACATGAGTAAGGCCAACTAATGTCTCTATGGCACTTCCAATTTACCAACATACCCCAATACCACTGCCATTTGCTCTTTACCAGCCACATCCCTCGACTCATCAACCAACAAAGAAAATACATCATTCCCAATTTCCTGAAGAACCGAATGTAATATTTCCTTTGCAAAACATTCAGCTATGTCCTTCTGAATCTTCGAAGAAGTCAACTAATTATTACCTGGAGCATTATGCGCCACAACTTTTCTTACAGCTGGATTCTGCTCTGCTGTGTAAGCATGAAATTCCATGAAATTGACTTTTATTGAGAGACTCCTCGGACTCATCATGGCCACGGAAAGGCAACCCTTGCTTCAGTAACACTCTAGCAACATCAATTGAGGCATTTGTCGAGTATAATAAGCAATCCTCTCAGCATTACTTTAGTTATTTAGAGCAACATAAATGTGTTCCTTTTGTTTCTGCAAAGCATCACAATCTCTTTTTGCTTGGTTGTGAGCACTATTGATGTCTCCTACATGCTCCTTTAATCTATATTTTTATTCCAACTTGACCAACCATTTGCAACAAATGCATCATATCCAGCTTCTTTCTTCTTGCGTGGTCTAAACAAGAAACAACAAAAACAATATGCTTTGTGTTCGGACTCGCTATACTCAAGCCAGATCTCAAACTCATCAAACCATTCCCGAACGAACCTTCTATCTCTACCACATATTTCTGTTACTTTAAAATCACCAGTACGAGGCTGACAAGGTCCATTGGCCAAATACTTTCTTCTTACCATATCTCTCAGATTCGGATGATACTCATCTATACTTCTCCTTTTACCTGGATCAAATTTAATTTCTTCTTCCCAATTGATCTCTTCTTCAACTTGAAATAAATTCCTTGTATTATTGGCAGAATTAGGTTCATGTGTGGAGGCATCATTCTGTCCAGGTGGTGATGGCGGGGCTGGGACATCAACCTGTTCATGTGGTGAGGGGACATCATTTTGTTCGACCGACAGTGGCGGGATCGAGGCATCATTCTGATTATGTTCGTGACGGGCCTTCATCTTGCACTATGGTTCTCCTCTTTTTTTAAAACCTTACCACGAACTGAGCTTCTCCTGAAATTTTTAATTATTTAGATAATTAATTTTTTCACAAAGGAAAAAAAACTTAGAATCATGTGTATACATACATAACATGAATTGCAATTGCATAGCTGTAAAATAAAACTTACTTGACATGTTTGCTGCCTTGCCTGTGATTCCAGCCGTCCTAATCTCCTAGAATATTGCAGTATTCTTCTCCACTCATCCACTGACCACTACAATAGCCAAATAGTCCAATAGCTAATACAGTCAAAATTCTAGTCTCACCGAATAGCCCTAATTTCCTAGGGTTAGACAAACAAATTAAGAATTAGAGCAGAATTTGGGAATTGAAATAGAGGCAGACACACACTGCGAATTGGGGTCTGATGGAACATACCTTCACTGATTGGGCGAATTGGGGGGATCTGGCGAAGTAGATGAACAGGCGAGGGGTCGAGGGCGACGAGGCGACAGGCCACGAAGCGCATCGGCCGAGCGGCGAGTAGACGAACAGGCAAGGCGATACGCGAAGCCACGTACTGACGTACGTATAGATGGATCGATGCCTGGGCCTGGGCTTTCACCAGGGCGTGCTGTGCTGCTAGTCGGCCGGGCCTTGTTGGCTAGTTGTGGCCGTTTTGTCTGTACGGGGGTGTCCCATTAGGAAATTTAGGGGTGTCCAGGCCTTCGTGGGCTCTATATGTATAAGGTAAGGTAGTTTTTTACCCGGTGTCATGGGCTACCTGCTGGGTCAACGTGGGCCCGCCCCTGCGAGTTAGTTAACTCCTCTGACAACAAGGCCAATGCATATGCAGAGTCCAAATCAAGTGGTTGCTGAATGCCAACTAACATACGCACTGCATGTGTCAATCCTTCAATAAAACGAGTTACATAATGCACTGTATTTGGGTGATCTTCATAAGCAGTCAACTGATCAAACAATTCTGAAAACCGCTCAACATACTCTTCAACAGTGTTAGTCTGACGAATAGAAAACAACTGACGCAACAAATTCTGATGCTTATTACGGCCAAAACGGGACATCAACAAGCTACAAAACTCTGACCAAGATGCATTAGGTGCTCTGCACTGAACTGACTCCAACCAACGAGCAGCTGACCCGTCAAACAAGGATGAAGCAAAGGAAACCCACTAATTTTGCGGTGTGTTCCAGAAAGGAAAATAATCCTCACATCGAGTTTGCCATAACTTCAGGTTAGATCCATCAAACCTAGGCAACTCAATCCGAGGCCCAAATCCAAACGCCTCAACAGGGAACTGACGGAAACTCTCCTGGGGTGCACTGACATGCCTAGGAGAAGTGTGCTCTGAATGCATACCTCGAACTGGAGGAGGAACATACTTGGGGATCGACCCGTCAGATCCAATCGCGGCACCTGGCACCGGCTGTTTACTGGCAGATGGATCTCCCGGTGACGGAGGCGGTGTGGCTCCAATTTCGCCGCGGATCTCGTCGAGGTCGATGCTGAGGGAGAGCTTGACTTCATCGATCCGTCCCAAGAGCTGATCCAGCTTGGTGTCGAGCTTGGCGAGCGCAGACACCGTCGCCTCGTCCCGCTCAGAAGAGCTCTTGGCGAGAGCGGCGTCGAAATCCGCCCGCAGCAACTCGTACAGCGCCTTCGTCTCCGGTGGAATCCGATCCATAACCTCAGCGCGACGGCGGTCGGCGAAGCGGGTGTGGTGGGGGTGGCGAGGGAATTCCAGGATGGGAGGCTCTAATACCAGATTGTTAGGCAATCTCACTCTCTATTACTCCATTGATTTTGAATTCGAGCTACAATCTGAGAGAGGAGGGGAATTGGGGGAGGAAGATACAGATACACACGCAAGCCTCTCGACAACTAGCCGTTTGCCACCGCCTGCCTTACACACACACCGATGACCCCTTTAAGTAATGGGCATCCTACTGAGCCCATTCCGGCCCAGCTAGTCGAGCGGGTCGACGAGGCTCCCTTCTGGGCCGGCCCGATGCTTGAATCTCCTCCTCGCGCCCTTCTGATGCACTTCCACTGGCTTGATCGCTGACAGAGAACAAGACTGGACTTGGTGACAGGCAACCGAGTTGAAAATAGAAGAGCCATAGCAGAGCAGCAACCGGGTTTCGGTGGCCGTCGGATTGGCGCTGCGATCCGTGCGAGCACACGTGCCGCTAATACGCGGGTGTCTCTTTGGAAGAGGGGTCGAGAGAGAAAGAGATGCCGGAGAAGCGGCGAGCGAACGGTTTCGCCGACGGCGGTGGTGACGGAGGTTGCCCGGTGACGGCACCAAGAGCTCGAGTGGAATCGTCGCTGATTGATCTGCAAGTGTTGGGTCTGTGGACTGTGGCGCCGTATCTAAATATCATCGTGCCGCGCCAGCGCTACATCGCGGTGCCCAAGGCGGCACTGCTGGACCTGGACGCCGCCCTCTCCCTCTTCCCCTCCCAACCCGGACGCGGTCATGCACGCGGAGCACAAGGAGACGCTCGAGCAGATGCGTGCCTACTGCATGCTTCAGGACGACGACGAGGGGGAGCAGCGTGGACAGGTCTCTGGCGAAAACCAGGCGACGGCGACGGTGAACTGCAGGGGCTCTTGGCTCTTCGGCATGTCCCATGACAGCGACGACGACGATGATGGCAGGATGTCATTTCTGTCCAGAAGCCTGGACTGGCAGACTCTGCTCGGCCTATCCCCGGATCCCGCCCCTGTGTCTCCCACCAGGTAGTGAAACCCACTCTGATTCTCGCTAGTTATATAGTTGCTCAACTAGTAAAATTTGGTGCTACTAGTACTGGCTAGCTAACCATGATTCATCGTTTATTGATGCAAAAGCGCGCCTTCATGAACCTCCTGCGCAACGCGCAGTTCGAGGAGCTCTCTGCGCAAGATCTGCTCCTGACCTACTCCCTCAACAGCGATTACCTCCTGACGCTGCCGGTTTACGTCGACTGGAAAAAGGCTGCTGAGTCCAATGCGATCATATTCCGGTGAGTTTTAGTTTGGTGCTGGATTATCTACTGCCCATATGGCTGCAGATGGGAAATGGGAGGTACAACTAACTTTTTACCTTGGCAGGCGTGGGTATTCCACCGAGAGCCAAATAGGCCTCCTGTTGGTAGAGAAACTTGATTACCCGCAGTCCAAACTGTTGCAGAATATTTTCTCGGCCTTTCCAAACCCTTGGGGAAACTGGGGAAGTGGACCAATGAGGTCAGTCAATCTTCCCCTCATGACAGTCCATTTGATCACAATCTTCCCCTCACCTCGCATTTAATTGCATTCTGATTTTCTGACATAACTCATTCGGTCGCACTCTAACTGAACTCACATATACATGTACTCCCTTAGATCGTTGTGAATTGAACTGTCGAGAATATTTAAGTTTGCATGAACGTGCTGTGGTAATTTTCCTACCATGGCTACGAAAGGCTGAATAGAATGATATTCATGTTATTATTCTCTTGTCTCAACTTATAATGACGGTTAGACCTGTTACTTTTATGATTCAGCATGCCCGTACCACTCTTAGCTAATTGTATGTGATTATTTTAGTTCATGCCAGGCATTGAAAAAATCAACAGGGAGCCCGGGATTATAGATCTGGATTGACAAATTGAAGCTCTGGCTGAAAGAGCAAACTTATGCAGAGAATTCACTGTTGTTGATAGAAAACTATTCTAGAGGCAAGCTTACGCCAGATCAATTGCCAGATGCAGATCTTCCTATTTGGATTGCTGCACAAAGGGCAGTCTCTCACTATGAAGGATTTCTGTCACCTGTCGGCCCTCGCGGCAGACTCCTAAGGAGAGTGCTTACATGGACAGGATTAATTCCATCTTTGCCAGAAGCAACGCTGAAATCTGATATTGAAACAAAACAATCTGAAGGCTATGTGAGGTTAGATTCTGAGTACATGCTGGTTTTTGTTTGCTTTTCAGGGGCGCATCTAACTTTTATACCACCTTTGGCAATCTATTTCCACACTAGTACTAGCGGAGCCCATGGTTTCACTAAGAATGACTTAACCATGTGCTTATCGCAAACTTGCACATTTTTCGAAGCCTATTCCACATTCTCATTTTCCTTTGCCTACATCCTTGCAACTCACCAGCAACCCATAAGTACTGCTGTCTCCCTTATTTATCATTTTTTAAAATATAATCCTTGAAACAAGTTTGTTATGATCAATATTAAAATCATCGCTTAGTGGAATATATATGAATAGTGTTTCACTTGTTAATATGTTCTGCTTACATACTTGATCATTGAATGTTCATGAATTTTAAGAAGTATATTCTGCTTTCTCTTCAGGCCAAATTTTCTGCCTAGAATTACGCTTGCAAATATATGGGAGCCAGCGAGCAGAGAATCTTGTGACAACAATGTTTGGGAGATAGTGAAAGCTTCTTTTGGCATTCTATTTGCCCAGTCTACTCTGCAGGTATGCTGTGATTTTTTAATACCCAGTAGGTGATGAATATAAATGTCCATTTATGATTGTGAAGTATTCGTCATGTTGTGTGAAAAATAGAGGGTAGAGAAGTTTCTGTGAAATGGTTGAGCATTATTATAGAACTGGCGTGCAATCTGTAGTCTTACATATGGCCATTAAGTACCTTGGATAATAAGCATAAGAAACAATACAATTGTAACAAACATATGATGGACACAACCTTTGCCTAAATTACCCGAGACATATTTTGATTTTGCAGGAAAGTAACAATATTCAGATGATTATTTGTTATTATTTTTCTGGTTACTGTGGATGCTCATAAGCTACAGTAATGTTGCTTTATCAAAATAGTATACAAAGAAGGTACATAATTCAATTTTGTCAATTGCCAGGAACCAGCATTCGAAGAACTGATCATACTTTATTCTGATGATTCTGCTCAAAGTAATGAGAAGGAGAGCTCTGAGATGCAGATGCTACCGCCGCAGTTGAAAATTTACCAGAAAATACCCATCCCAGATCTGCCAGTAAGTGCATCAGTCTCATGGATGCATTTGGTTTACCTGCATCTGCAATACATTGCTCATAATTCCTATCTATTAAGATGGAAAAATTGGCCAAAAAACTTCGATGCATATTTCAGTAGTGAAGTTGCATCCAAAAAGCCTATGCACTATTCAGAATATATTTAGCATCATAGTACTTTCTGTTTCGGAAAACACAAGAGAAATGCATATCTTCTGCATTAAGGGAACATTGCCAAATACCAGAATATAAGGTGTATTGGTTTCCGTGCAATTCAACCATTTGAATGTTTGGCCAAGATTATAGAATAAAATAACAACATCTGCCATACCTAATAGATAAAGTATGAAACTACTTTTCATGATGGAACAAATGATATAAATTTCGTATTGTGAATATTGATATATTTTCTAAAAACTCGGTCAAACATGCACTCGTTTGACTTAAAAAAACAAATAATCCTTATATAAAGGAACGGAGGGAGTAAGTAACTGCCATATGAACCTTGTATGCAGGTGGTTTTTCCTCACAAAAAGTTGTCCTTCCGCATCCTTGATACAGTAATTCCCTCTTGAACTCTTTTTCTTTCTCGTTTCTTCTTCCTGCCTTTTGGTTTGTTCATACTGTTTTCCTTCAAAAATACAGGTAAGGCTGGATATAGCTACAGTAATAGGATTGTTGGCATATGTTGTCAACTACAAATTCGAGAGTTTAGCCCATCGCCGTAAGTATGTAATTTGCATCAGTATTATTAGGGAATTCTTTCTTATTTTCACAAAACAAGTAATACTGTTTACATTTCTTCCGCGTAATGTAGGTCAGCTTTCCTTCTTGATCTAGCTGCTTTTACTGCACTTGCAATACTGGTGTTCCGTGTTACGCTGGGCTACAAACAGACCAGGGATAGATACCAGGTGGATCATTTATGTTGCTCTATATTTTGATAATAAAGGAAAATTTATGCGGTTCAATTTGCAAACGATAGTTTATTTGACATCAATACCTCTTCTCCAGCTTCTTGTCAATAAGACGCTCTATGAGAAGACATTAGCAAGAGGCTTTGGTTCAGTATACTTTCTTGTAGATGCTTCCGAGCAACAACAGGTAGCACATTCAGTGAGTTAAGTATGTAAACTTCCTCACTGTCTCTTTCTGTATAGTATAAGGAAGCACTCTTGGCATATGCTATGTTACTCGGCAGAAATAAGTATCAGGTATGTGTTGCTTTACAACTAAATGTATACAGTCCAGACCTGGAGGTCTTTGGATGTTTCCGAGAGCTTGTTGCCCTTGAGTTGGACACATGGTCAGCTCTCCATCATGACACCATGGGCGGTGCAGGTGCATTCCCCAAGCTGAGGGTCTTCAAGACACAAGCAACGACTTGCTCATTTCAAGAGGGAGATATGCCGGTCCTTGAATATCTTGATTTCCATGTCGTAGCACATGCCAATGATGATGAGATTAGCTTTGAATTTGACTTTAGTAGCCTAGGGAACCTCCCTTTCCTTCAGGAAGTCAGAGTCTACTTATGGGCCCCTCTTGCGGATTTCGAGAATGCTGCTGAAACGGCAAAGCGTGCAATTGATGTGCTTCCCAACTGCCTTAGGCATCGTATCATACAACAGGATACGAGGGATTGGAGTCGGAGGTAACAAAGTGTATATTTATTTATTCATTAGTACTCCCTCCGCAAACTAATATAAGAGCCTTGTGTGCTATCAAACGTCACAACATAACTGAGTGATTATAAAGATGCTCTACAGGTGTCTCTGAAGGTGTTTTTTGGGTTGGCATAGATCGAGATTAGGATTTGTCACTCCGTGTATCGGAGAGGTATCTCTGGGCCCTCTCGGTAATGCACATCACCATAAGCCTTACAAGCAATGTGACTAATGATTCAGTTGTGGGATGAAGCATTATGGAACGAGTAAAGAGACTTGCCGGTAACGAGATTGAACTAGGTATGTTGATACCGACGATCGAATCTCGGGCAAGTAACATACCGATGACAAAGGGAACAACGTATGTTGTTATGCGGTTTGACCGATAAAGATCTTCGTAGAATATGTAGGAGCCAATATGAGCATCCAGGTTCCGTTATTGGTTATTGACCGGAGATGTGTCTCGGTCATGTATACATAGTTCTCGAACCCGTAGGGTCCGCACGCTTAACGTTCGATGACGATTTGTATTATGAGTTATGTGATTTGATGTACCGAAGGTTGTCCGGAGTCCCGGATGAGATCACCGACATGACGAGGAGTCTCGAAATGGTCGAGGCATAAAGATCGATATAGTGGAAGGCTATATTCGGACATCGGAAAGGTTCCGAGTGATTCGGTTATTTTTCAGAGTACCGGAGAGTTACGGAAATTCGCCGGAGGAAGCAGTGGGCCTTAATGGGCCATACGGGAGAGAATAATTGTTATTCTATTTACATGAATAAAACCTTCTGTGGTCATACACCCAAGGTGAATGGTTTATTGAATCTCGATCATAGTAATACACATATTCATAATATTGATGCCAAAAGATGCAAAGTTGATAATGATAGTGCAACATATTTGTGGCACTGCCATTTAGGTCATATTGGTGTCAAGCGCATGAAGAAACTCCATGCTGATGGGCTTTTGGAATCACTTGATGCTTGCGAACCATGCCTCATGGGCAAGATGACTAAAACTCCGTTCTCCGGAATAATGGAGCGAGCAACTGACTTATTGGAAATAATACATACTGATGTATGCGATCCGATGAGTGTTGAGACTCGCGGCGGGTATCGTTATTTTTCTAACCTTCACTGATGATTTGAAAAGTTTAAAGAATTTCAGAGTGAAGTGAAAAATCATCGTAACAAGAAAATAAAGTTTCTACGATCTGATCGCGGAGATGAATATTTGAGTTACAAGTTTGGTCTTCATTTGAAACAATGTGGAATAGTTTCGCAACTCACGCCACCTGGAACACCACATCGTAATGGTGTGTCCGAACATCATAACCGTACTTTATTAGATATGGTGCAATCTATGATGTCTCTTACCGATTTATCACTATTGTTTTGGGGTTATGCATTAGAGACAACTGCATTCACGTTAAATAGGGCACCACTAAATCCGTTGAGACGACACCATATGAATTGTGGTTTGGCAAGAAACCCAAGTTGTCGTTTCTTAGAATTTGGGGCTGCATGCTTATGTGAAAAAGATTCAACCTGATAAGCTCGAACCCAAATCGGAGAAATGTCTTTTCATAGGATACCCAAAAGAAACTGTTGGGTACACCTTCTATCATAGATCCAAAGGCAAGATCTTTGTTGCTAAGACTGGATCCTTTCTAGAGAAGGAGTCTCTCTTGAAAGAAGTGAGTGGGAGGAAAGTAGAACTTGATGAGGTAGTTGTACCTTCTCCCTTATTGGAAAGTAGTTAATCACATAAATCAGTTCTAGTGATTCCTACACCAATTAGTGAGGAAGCTAGTGATGATGATCATGAAACTTCTGATCAAGTTACTATCGAACCTCGTAGGTCAACCAGAGTAAGATCCGCACCAAAGTGGTATGATAATCCTATTCTGGAGGTCATGTTAGTTGACCATGACGAACCTACGAACTATGAGGAAGCGATGATGAGCCCAGATTCAGCGAAATGGCTTGAGGCCATGAAATCTGAGATGGGATCCATGTATGAGAACAAAGTATGGACTTTGATTGACTTGCCCGATGATCGGCTAGCCATTGAGAATAAATGGATCTTCAAGAGTAATACGGACGCTGATAGTAGTGTTACTATCTACAAAGCTCGAACTGTCGCAAAAAGTTTTCGACAAGTTCAAGGTGTTCACTATGATAAGATTTTCTCACTCGTAGCGATGCTTAAGTCTGTCCGAATCATGTTAGCAATTGCCACATTTTATGAAATCTGGCAAATGGATGTCAAAACTACATTCCTTAATGGATTTCTTAAAGAAGAGTTGTATATGATACAAACAGAAGGTTTTGTCAATCCTAAAGGTGCTAGCAAAATGTGCAAGCTCCAGCGATCCATCTATGGACTGGTGCAAGCATCTCGGAGTTGGGATATACGCTTTGATAAGTTGATCAAAGCATATAGTTTTATACAGACTTGCGGTGAAGCCTGTATTTACAAGAAAGTGAGTGGGAGCACTACAACATTTCTGATAAGTATATGTGAATGACATATTGTTGATCGGAAATGATGTAGAATTTTTTGGAAAGCATAAATGAGTGTTTGAAAGGAGTTTTTCAAAGAAAGACCTCGGTGAAGCTGCTTACATATTGGGCATCAAGATCTATAGAGATAGATCAAGACGCTTGATAAGATTTTTCAATGAGTACATACCTTGACAAGATTTTTAAAGTAGTTCAAAATGGAACAGTCAAAGAAGGAGTTCTTGCTTGTATTGCAAGGTGTAAAGTTGAGTAAGACTCAAAACACGACCACGGCAGAAAACAGAAAGAGAATGAAAGTCATTCCCTATGCCTCAGCCATAGGTTCTATAAAGTATGCTATGCTGTGTACCAAAGCTTTTGTGTACCTTGCCATAAGTTTGGCAAAGGGGTACGATATTGATCTAGGAGTGGATCACTTGACAGCGGTGAAAATTATCCTTAGAAGACTAAGGAGATATTTCTCGGTTATGGAGGTGATAAAGAGTTCATCGTAAAAAGTTACGCCGATGCAAGCTTTTACACCGATTCGGATGACTCTGAGTCTCAATTTGGATACATATTGAAAGTGGGAGCAATTAGCTAGAGTAGCTCCATGCAGAGCATTGTAGACATCGAAGATTTGCAAAATACATACTGCTCTGAATATGACAGACCCATTGACTAAGCTTCTCTCACAAGCAAAACATGATCACGCCTTAGTACTCGTTGGGTGTTAATCACATAGCGATATGAACTAGATTATTGACTCTTGTAAAACCATTTGGGTATTAGTCACATGACGATGTGAACTAATCACATGGTGATATGAACTATTGATATTAAATCACATGGAGATGTGAACTAGATTATTGACTCTAGTGCAAGTGGGAAACTGAAGGAAATATGCCCTAGAGGCAATAATAAAGCTGTTATTTATATTTGCTTATATCATGATAAATGTTTATTATTCATGCCAGAATTGTATTAACGGGAAACTTAGTACATGTGTGAATACATAGACAAAACAGAGTGTCCCTAGTATGCCTCTACTTGACTAGCTCGTTAATCAAAGATGGTTATGTTTTCTGACCATAGACATGTGTCATTTGATGAACGGGGTCACATCATTAGCGAATGATGTGATGGACAAGACCCATCCGTTAGCTTAGCATTATGATCGTTGCGTTTTATTTCTATTGCTTTCTTCATGATTTATACATGTTCATCTGACTATGAGATTATGCAACTCCTGAATACCGAAAAAACACCTTGTGTGCTATGAAACGTCACAACGTAACTGGGTGATTATAAAGATGCTCTACAAGTGTCTCTGAAGGTGTTTTTTGGGTTGGCATAGATCGAGAATAGGATTTGTCACTCCGTGTATCGGAGAGGTATCTTTGGGCCCTCTCGGTAATGCACATCACTATAAGCCTTGCAAGCAATGTGACTAATGAGTTAGTTGCGGGATGATGCATTACGGACGAGTAAAGAGACTTGCCGATAACGAGATTGAACTAGGTATGATGATACCGACGATCGAATCTCGGGCAAGTAACATACCGATGACAAAGGGAACAACGTATGTTGTTATGCGGTTTGACCGATAAAGATCTTCGTAGAATATGTAGGAGCCAATATGAGCATCCAGGTTCCGTTATTGGTTATTGACCGGAGATGTGTCTCAGTCATGTATACATAGTTCTCGAACCCGTAGGGTCCGCACGCTTAACGTTCGATGACGATTTGTATTATGAGTTATGTGAATTGATGTACCGAAGGTTGTTCGGAGTCCCGGATGAGATCACGGACATGACGAGGAGTCTCGAAATGGCCGAGACGTAAAGATCGATATATTGGAAGGCTATATTCAGACATCAGAAAGGTTCCGAGTGATTCGGATATTTTTCGAAGTACCGAAGAGTTACGGGAATCCACCAGATGAAGTAGTGGGCCTTAATGGGCCATACGGGAAAGGAGAGAAGGGCCTCAAGGGGTGGCCCCCCATGGAAAGTCCGAATTGGACTAGGGAGGGGGCGGCAACCGCTTCTCTTTGCTTCTCCTTCTCCGACTCCTTCCCTCTCTCCCCTCTTGGAAAAGGAAGGGGATTCCAACTAGGATTGGAAATCCTAGATGGACTCCCCCTATAGGCGTCCCTCTCTTAGGCCGGCCTCCTCCTCCTCCCTCCTTTATATACGTGGCCAAGGGGGCACCCCAAGACACACAAGTTGATATTTTAGTTGTGTTGGTGCCCCCCTCCACAGTTACACACCTCGGTCATATCGTCGTAGTGCTTAGACGAAACCCTGCGCCGGTAACTTCATCATTACCGTCACCACGCCGTCGTGCTGATAAAACTTTTCCTCGGCCTCAGCTAGATCAAGAGTACGAGGGACGTCACCGAGCTGAACTGTGCATATCGCGGAGGTGCCATGCGTTCGGTACTTGATCGGTTGGATCGCGAAAACGTTCGACTACATCAACCGCATTATTAAAGGCTTCCGCTTTCAGTTTACGAGGGTATGTAGGCACACTCTCCCCGCTCGTTGCTATGGTTCTCCTAAATAGATCTTTCGTGATCATAGGCAAAATTTTAAAATAGCACGTTCCCCAACACCAGACACTCATGTCTGATACATGACGCAAGTTATTCGGCCCTCAAGATTGACTCAACTGAAAAACTGATCAACTGAAATTTGTCGGCATCATCGAGGCGCACACCTTTTCTTTTTGCGTCATCTCCATCTAGGGTCATATGCAACCTCGCTCCAAAGCTACTCAATCGGCTTCGTAGCGATCGATCGCTATATGTACTTCCTACTTCCACGGTGCTAAGCTCACGCCACCCACGACCACGAGAATGCAGATCTTGGTCAAGACCATCACCGGGCAGACTCTCACGCTTGGGGTCCAGAGCGCCGACACTGTCAACAGGCGTCAATGCTCAGATCCAGGACAAGCAAGGAATCACCGGCACCACCTCCCAAGACCCGCACCAGCTGCCGTCACTCGTCTTCGTCGGGAAGCAGCTAGATCTAGATGAGGAGGACGGCCAGACGCTGGCCGACTACGGCATCGGAAAGGAGTCGACGCTACACCAGGTGCTCGGCCTCTGCGACGGCTTTCGGCAACGAAGCTGCTATCCCCACATCGACCTCAACCTCCTAGCGCTTGCGCTCAGCTACAACGAGAACAAGATGATCAGCCGCAAGTACGTGCCACGCCTATAGTAATAGTATACATGCTTGATTTTTTTCATTTTTAACTTTTCCTATCTATATTGCTTTCTTGGTTTTCTTTTTTTTTTGCTGTTTTTTTCTTTGTCTTCGGATTTTTTAATTTGTTTTACTTTTTTTATTTGTTCCTGGAAGGTAAAATATATGCTTTTCAAAGAGTTATATGAACAATTACTTAGGTATGCAAACATTTATTAAACTATAGTTTCTAAGTAGATGAACATTAACCTGCAAAAAAAGTACATGAATATTTTATTTCATCGTCAACATCTTTTTTCTAAATTTCAAATAGTATGATTTTTTTATTACAAAAGTACTTGAACAGTTTACCTGCCTCTTTCTTATATTTGTAAAACGTACATTATTTTTTAATACATAATGTTTCCAAATAAATGGTGACCGTATTAATACACTTTGGACATCTTACAAATACACTTTGATTATTTATAAATACATAATGAACTTTTAAAATACACGATAGTTTTTTTATAAATAGAAGATGAACATTCTTTTAATGACACATTAATTGTTTTTAATTCATGTAGAACATTTAGTATTATAAGATGAATATTTGTTTTACACAAGAGCATTTGTCAATACATGATAATCATTTTCATAAATACACAACAAAGAGTTTTTCTTGCATAATGGACATTTTTTCATGCACGATAAACAGTTTGTAAATACACCATGAACATTTTTAGAAAAATGCTGAACATTTTTTAATACATAGTCCAACTTTTAATATATAAACGGTGAGCATTTTATAATACACCATGAATCTATACCCTAATATTAAAGGGAGGAGGCTTTCATAGTTCTCCATACGTCACACTTTTCTATCTCTTGATTTTATGTTAATCATAAAGATTGACGGCTGAGATTTAGAAGGAGGAAGATTTTTTTTTAGTCAAAAAAAAAAACGATTCGTTTGTTGCGTTCGCTGGTTGTTCCGATTCCTCTGTACGTCCCCTCCTGGGCCTCGGCTGGGCTGCAAAAGTATATAGACTTCTTCTTTTTCTATGTATCACCCAAAAACAGAAACCAAATACAACTCCATGAAATATCCGTGCTCGGACGTTCACCATCGGGAACCTTGTCCCCATCATATAATTCCTCTCATCTTCCCAACGAAGAGTTAGTCCATCGATTTGCTGCAAATCTCGAGTCCTTCATCACATCCCTATCGACAAAAAACTAGCTCCCCTACACCCGATCAATTCCGGGACTTCCTGAGGCAGTCGAGGTCTGTAAGAAGGGACTCACCCTTGAGGATCAAGCCGTCCAACAAGCCCCTCACGATGGGCTCGCATATGTGCGTGCCTGGCTCTGCTGCGGCTGACTCCATTGACAAGCTGTTTCACTCGCCGTACCTCTGGAGTAAGATTGTCTCAATCCCACCACACGCGTCTATCTCGAGCAGTCGGACTTGATGCAGCGGAATCCCAACAATCCCGCATGGAACAAGTACTCAGCTTCATATATAGTAACATGATGATCCAAATTCAAAACCAGTGGAGATGACTAAGGGGACTACGCAGAGAGAGATATGTGGTTCTGCATTATTCTGAAGTTCATGGCTGAGTATAACCGTATGATCCCATCCAGCTTCTCCAGGTCTCCCTAATTCCGTTCAGCGTAAAGGGTGGATCTCGTCGATCCTCTGACGATCCTCCTTCGACGGTATAATTTTCCTCAAGTTCTCTTCTCATGCCGTTGGCTTGGCGGCGACGGGCGAGCGAGGGCTTTTGTCCGTCCGTGGCTTCGGCTTAAAGCAGTTGCGGCGGCGACGGATCTTGGTGGCATCTGGAGGTTTGATGGTGGTGTGATGTGAGTGCGCTCCCTTCTCCCGGTTGTGGCCAGCACTGGAGACAGACCCGAGGCCAGAGGAGCACGGGGTGGAGCCCCGGCGGTGTTCCTCAACTACCGATTGGATCGCGTGGGGGCGGTTGTTGCGGCTCGCAAAGCCTTCCGCGGCGATGGTGCTCCTTTTTGCTTTATTTTGGCGTCTGTCTTGATCTTTCTCCGGTGGCCCTGCCTGCGTTTGCCTACCGCTGCATGCATGATTGGCTCGCGTGCATGTGGTTGTGTGATGCGTGCGTGCTGATGGAATGTACAACCCGATGCTTATTGTTTGCAACCAACGCTGGTTGCTATTGCTATTGTCGATTTTACTGCTGCTTATTGATTTATTTTTTAAAGATCGCTGAGTCGCTGCTGCTTATATTAATTGAACCGACTAGCTATATATATAGTAGATAGAAGATGATGTGCATTCCAAAAGAAGAAAGATAGAAGATGATATGTACCCCCTCCGTCCGAAAATACTTGTCATCAAATTGGATAAAAATGGATGTATCTATAACTAATATATGTCTAAATACGTCTTTTTTATCCATTTTGATGACAAGTATTTCCGGACGGAGGGAGTATGTTTTACAATTCTTGAAAGTTGAACCCACTATTTCTTATCTCTTCTCTAATCTTTACAATTTGGTATGGATTTCTGCTGGGTAATAACTATTTGTATTTAATATTTAAATGTTGTTGGTTTGATCCAATTGGGATTCGTAGTGTTCAATAATGATGTCTCATTATGTAAACAGGTTCAATTTAAGTGGGATCCGTGAAGGGCTTGATCCACGTACTCTTCAGTTTCAGAAGTAAGGTAGCAGTCCTTATACAGATAAGAGCTGATGCACCGTCAAAAAAATAGAGACACTAGTAGAAAAAGGGCCATTTGTCCCAGTTCATAAGGGCCTAGAACCGGGACTAAAGGGTCAGTACTAAACGCCCCCTCTTTAGTCCCGGTTCTTACACCAACCGGGACAGATGGGGCTTCACGTGGCCGCTGCGGCTTGCCCAGGCAGGGGGGCCTTTTGTCCCGGTTGGTAGCACCAACCGGGACTAAAAGGCATCCACGCGTCAGCAGTACAGGGGCTGTTTTTTTTTTGAAAATGGGTGGGGGTTTGGGGGTTTTGGGGGGTTTTGTAGGGTTAATTTAGGTGTTTCATATATTGTTTTAGCTAGCTAATTAATAGAGAGAAGTGTCCTCTCTCATCTCGTCGACACTACGTACTATACGTATAGGGAGGACTCGACATGCTAGCTAGTAAGCAAATGAAGGAAACCATTAAGTACAGAAGATCGTCATGAACATATGCATATAGAGAGAAGTGATATCGACCTCTCCTTCTCCGAGAGATTGGCGAACAACAAGTTTTCGTATATCTATCCGACGCTACTGGCTACATATACACAATGTAAGATCTCTTACAATATATTCCCCTAACATCTCAAGTCAACTTCCACATGGTATTCTCCGTCTTTATTGATCAAGTGGTCAAGAAAGAATCCCGCCAATTCCTCTTGAATTGCTCGCATGCGATCTTGTGCTAGGAGTTCATCCCGCATCTGAAACATCTAATTTGAAGAAAGGGGTCAATACATATATATGAATGAATGAAACTCAACACAAATGATGGTAATAAAATAAAATTGTGAATATTATTGCTTACGCACTTCATATTGTTTTTTAGAGTAGCCCCACTCACAGGTCGTGTGGCGGATGGACTCGCAAACGTAGTATCCACAGTAATTATTCCCGGGTTCCTGCCACAACCACTTTACAAGAAATAGAGGTCAATCAAACTGATAAGCAAGCATGCTAAATGGTATTGACGAAACTAGCGCTTGAATCACTAGGAGAGATGCGCGGAACTAGCTAGTAGTACTTACTTTCGGGTGTATAAATCGGAGCTTCCCGGCAGTCCCGGAGCTTTTGCGGTGAATTTTTTTCAAACCCTGCCAGACAAAGAAAACAATTACTTGATATCAAGAAATGAACAAAGTTGCCGATATGGTGCGATAATGATCAATTTAACTTACTTCTCGAGCATTTCAGTCATGTCTGCATACTCCTAGGGATTTTTTCGTCTCGAGTCTAAGACGGTTACTAGTCCCTGCTCAAGCTTAATCTCTAGGAGAATATAGTGGAACCTGCGCACGCATGCATAACTCATCAATTACATTACTATAACCTCGACTAATAAGGGAAACCGAATATGCACAAGACAGTAACACTCACTTGAAGTTGTAAGGAAAGAGTATTATATCTTTGTTTTGATTTATTACCAACGATCGTAGCAAGTTGGCCTCGGTATCTTTGGCATGAAATTTAACCATATATTCATCTATGCGATTTGTGTTAATGAACCCAATATCACCGATTTGTCTTTTCTTTAATTCGGCGATTTTCAATCTGCATAATATAGTGAGGATCATTATATGTACATGCAATGAAAGAGCTGAGCTATATATAGAGACTTAATGACAGGAGTAGTACTTACAGAAAGTAGCAAGTGACCATTAATTTATCGAGGGCCTTTTGATTGAAAAACTTGAAGAACTCGTCAAATGGAACAGACAACAGCTCAATTCCAACGAGGTCATGCTCCTCTTTAACTCTCAGCGTCAAAGTATCCTTCCCCCTAGAGTCTCTGCAGGCTTTCATGTACCAATCATGGAATCTTCGCATCATCGTTGTTAGAGATCTTTCATCTCTGACGAGAGGCTTCCCGTAATGGTATTTGTGTTCGTCCACCTCCAATGTATCATAATGTACATCCTCAGGCAGGCAATCTCCAAGATTGGTACCGGGCAAAATCTACGGATGATTGGCGATGATATCGCTAGACACCTTGAGAGGGGGGTACGATTGGTTCGCTTGTTCGCCGAGCTGGGCAATTTTTTTCCCAGCTCGTCGTTCTGCTAACCTTTGATCACTGATAGTACTTCCCGAGGAGTCCGCTTCAATATATGACCTTTGAATAATGCGATCATAGTTGGATTGCGGCGGAGAAGGTGGTGGTCGCTTCAATGCATCGATAGAGCTCTTCACTTTCACCAGATCTATCTTCTCCTCCGGAGGTGGATGTTTCTTTGCTTTCACCGCTTCGAAGAAGTCCCTCACTTCGGCTTTCACGATCTTCGCGTTTTCCTCCACGGTCCTCTCGTATGGTAACTTCTCTAGAGGCTTGAGAGATGGACCGAATCTGTATTGCCTCCCGCCTCTGGCTGTACTGCTAGACGCCGGAGCAGACGGAGCGGCTGCGGCTGTCTTCTTTCCTTGCTTACGAGGCGGAGGAGAACGACTACGACGCGCCGAAGCAGCCGGAGCGGCGGCGGGTCTCTTCCGCCCTTGCTGACGAGGCGGAGAAGGAGGAGGCTGGCTGCTCGGGCGCGCCGGCGCAGGCGAAGAAGGTGGCGGAGTGCCGCCACACGCTGGAGGAGGAGGCGTAGTGCCCTGATTACTCGCCGGAGGAGGAGGCGGAGTGCCCTGACTCGCCGGAGGAGGAGGAGGAGGCGGAGGCATCCAGTTCAAAAGGTTGATGAGCTCCTTCCGCCATAGGCATGGAGTCTTCAGAGCAGAACCCAGCCGAGTCTCCCCTTCACCGGTAGGGTGGTCAAGCTGGAGCTTCTCAAATCCCTCCGTTATTTCGTCCACCGTCACCCTAGCATATTCTTTGGAATTGGACGGCAGTGAAAAGTTGCGCCGGGTTCAAGAGGTCGAACAGAGCCGACAGCCGCCTTGACTTTGAAGTTGTGCCATTGCGTCATAAGGTGGCAATGTTGAGACTCCGTGATAGCATGCACGGGGTAGCTAGTAGCAGCCGTGAAGACAGGCTCCAGCTGAAGCAGCTCAGTGGAAGCCCTGCTGCTTCTCCGCTGAGATGGCGGGGTAGCTTTGGGGGTAGGTTCGGCAGGTCGCTTGCTGCGAACTGCTTCTCGTTCCTCTAGCCCTTGTACCCTTGCGTGCAGCGCCTGGAGTTGGGTCTGCTCCACTTTCTTCCTCCTCTCCCGGCTTGTAACCGCCTGCGTCCGAAAACCCAGCCTTCCACGAAACGGAGCCTGGCGTGCCTCGTGTCCGTCCAGGGTGCTCAGGATTCCCGAGGGCCATTGTGAGCTCGTTGTTCTCTCTGTCTGGAATGAATGTCCCTTGCTGTGCTGCATCGATATACTACTGAAGCTTCTTGAGGGGTATGTCAAGTTGGTCGTTCGTCCAAACGCACTTCCCTGATACAGGGTCCAAGGTTCCACCAACCCCGAAGAACCAAGTCCGGCAACAGTCTGTCCAGTTCAATGTCTCTGGTTCGACCCCTTTATCAAGCAGGTCATTCTCAGCCTTGGCCCACAATAGCCGGGCTTTGAGGTAGCTACCTGACCCCGTGCGATGGTGAAGCTCCTTCTTCGCAGCATTTTTCTTGTTTGTCGCCGACATCTTCTTACTCTTCTCGATGTCTTGTGGGCCACAAATGCGGGCCAGTGATCTCTGATCTTCTCATACCGGCCGGTGAATTCTGGTGTCTTTTCTTGGTCGACAAACGATGTTTTCAGCTCATTCTTCCACCTCCTGAATCTGCCATCTTCTTAAGAGCATGAGACTTGATCAATTTCTCTTTAACTGGCTTCTCCGGATCCTCCTCTGGTGGTAGGGTGAAATTTGCCTTTAGCGCGGTCCAAAGATCATCTTTCTGCATATCGTTGACATAAGACACCTCAGGGTCTTCCTTCTTAGGCTTAAACCATTGGTGGATGCTAATCGGGATCTTGTCCCTAACAAGAACCCCGCACTGAGCAGAAAATGCTTTGTTGGTCCGGATGGGTTCAATCAGTTGGCCATCGCGCGCGATTGCTGTCATCGTGAACCTTTCATCCGAGCGCAACTTTTTCTTCGGGCCTCGTTTCTTTACCGAAGTTGTGCTCGATCCGGAGGGCTAGAAAAAATAAGAAAGACGAGAGTTAATATGTGTACATACCAAAACAACGAATGCATCAATTAGCTAGTCAGCACAGGCTTAATTTGTATATATACCTGGCCGGACTCTATTCCGTCACCGGAGCCGTCATCACGGTCTCCTTCTTGCACCGGCATTCGGTCACCGGAGCCGTGATACGTCTCCAAGGTATCTATAATTTTTTATTGTTCCGTGCTATTATATTACCTCTTTTGGATGTTTATGGGCTTTATTTTACACATTTATATCATTTTTGGGACTAACCTACTAACCGGAGGCCCAGCCCGTATTGCTGTTTTTTTTGCCTATTTCAGTATTTCGAAGAAAAGGAATATCAAACGGAGTCCAAACGAAATGAAACCTTCGGGAGCGTGATTTCTGGAACGAACGTGATCCGGAGAACTTGGAGTGCAAGTCAAGAAGCAAACGAGGCAGCCAGGAGATAGGAGGGCACGCCCACCCCTCCAGGGCGCGCCCCCCCTGTCTCTTGGGCCCCTCGAGCGGCCACCGACCTACTTCTTCCTCCTATATATACCCACGTACCCCGAAAACATCCAGGGAGCCACCGAAAAACAATTTCCACCGCCGTAACCTTCTGTATCCGCGAGATCCCATCTTGGAGCCTTCGCGGGCGCTCCGCCAGAGGGGGAATCCATCACGGAGGGCTTCTACATCAACACCATAGCCCCTCTGATGAGTTGTGAGTAGTTTACCACAGACCTTCTGGTCCATAGTTATTAGATAGATGGCTTCTTCTCTCTTTTTGGATCTCAATACAATGTTCTCCCCCTCTCTTGTGGAGATCTATTCGATGTAAACTCTTTTTGCGGTGTGTTTGTCGAGATCCGATGAATTGTGGGTTTATGATCAAGTTTATCTATGAGAAATATTTGAATCTCCTCTGAATTATTTTATGTATGATTGAGTTATCTTTGCAAGTCTCTTCGAATTATCAGTTTGGTTTGGCCTACTAGATTGATCTTTCTTGCCATGGGAGAAGTGCTTAGCTTTGGGTTCAATCTTGCGGTGTCCATTCCCAGTGACAGCAGGGGCAGCAAGGCACGTATTGTATTGTTGCCATCGAGGATAAAAAGATGGGGTTTATATCATATTGCATGAGTTTATCCCTCTACATCATGTCATCTTTCTTAATGCGTTACTCTGTTCTTTATGAACTTAATACTCTAGATGCATGCTGGATAGCGGTCGATGTGTGGAGTAATAGTAGTAGATGCAGGCGGGAGTCGGTCTACTTGTCACAGACGTGTTGCCTATATACATGATCATGCCTAGATAATCTCATAATTACTCGCTTTCTATCAATTGCTCGACAGTAATTTGTTCACCCACCGTAATACTTATGCTATCTTGAGACGAGCCACTAGTGAAACCTATGGCCCCTGGGTCTATCTTTTATCATATAAGCTTCCAATATACTTTTATTTGCATCTTTACTTTTTGCATCTATATTACAAAATACCAAAAAAATATATATCTTATCATATTATCTCTATCAGATCTCACTTTCGCAAGTGGCCGTGAAGGGATTGACAACCCCTTTATTGCGTTGGTTGCGAGTTCTTTGTTTGTTTGTGTAGGTGCGTGGGACTTTGAAGGAGCTTCCTACTGGATTGATACCTTGGTTGTCAAAAACTGAGGGAAATACTTATGCTACTCTGCTGCATCAACCTTTCCTCTTCAAGGAAAACCAACGCAAGCTCAAGACGTAGCAAGAAGGATTTCTGGCGCCGTTGCCGGGGAAGCTTCCACCAAGTCAAGACATACCAAGTACCCATCACAAACTCATCTCCCTCGCATTTACATTATTTACCATTTGCCTCTCATTTTCCTCTCCCCCACTTCACCTTTGCCATTTTATTTGCCCTCTCTTTCCCAATCTTCTCCTCCCTTTGTCGCTTGCCCTTTTCCATTTGCTCATGTGTTAGATCGTTACCTTGTCATTATGGCTAGTCCTCCTATCCTTGTTATCACTCCCGAACATGAAATTCTCAATTTTAAGCAAAGGGAGGGAGAAAACTTAAAAGATGCTTGGTATAGGATGATGGGATTTTATCGTAATTGCACTTTAGATGTGAATTTCAGAATTTTACTTCACAATTTTTATGTTGGGCTAAATATGTCCCATAGACAACTCTTGGATTGCATTGCCAAAGGGAATTTTATTGAAATTGATCCTAGTATTGCGCATGAGATTATAGAGGGAGTAGTGGGAACACCACCTCAAAAAGGGGGATCACATCCTACCCAAGAAGAAACACAAGTGTTTGAAAAGATTTGGGAAGTAACAAAAATCTCTTGAACCTCTTAAGAGTGTTAGCGGAAATCTTCACCGCATGAATATGTTGATTACTCTTTGCAATAAGCAGTTGGATTCTTTAGATCTAAAAATTTCCTAGTATGAGGGGAAATGTAAAGAACCCCCTGGATTCGAGCATGACTCCGCTAAAAAACTGAAAATCAAAGATGGCACCACTTAGATCTATCTTTGCTTTTATGCCTAGCTAGGGGCGTTAAACGATAGCGCTAGTTGGGAGGCAATTCAATTTTATTTGTGTTTTTTGTTTTTGTTTCTGTTTAGTAATAAATATTGCATCTACTTTCTGTTTAGATGTGTTTTTATCTTTTAATTAGTGTTTGTGCCAAGTAGAACCTATAGGATAACCTATGATGATAGTTGATTTGATTCTGCTGAAAAACAGAAACTTTGCGCGCACGAGATTTTTATTAGAAAATCACAGAAAAGTGATTTTGCGTTGATTCGTTTTGCTGCTGATAAATAGACAAATTTCTTTGGACTTCCTATTTTGGTAGAATTTTTGGGGTTCCAGAAGTTTGTGTTAGTTACAGATTACTACAGACTGTTCTGTTTTTGACAGATTCTGTTTTTCGAGTGTTGTTTGCTTATTTTGATGCATCTATGGCTAGTAAAATAGTTTATAAACCATAGAGAAGTTGGAATACAGTAGGTTTAGCACCAATATAAATAAAGAATGAGTTCATTACAGTAACTTATGTGGTGGTTTTGCTTTCTTTCACTAACGGAGCTTACGAGATTTCTGTTGAGTTTTGTGTTGTGAAGTTTTCAAGTTTTGGGTAAAGATTTGATGGACTATGGAATAAGGAGTGGCAAGAGCCTAAGCTTTGGGATGCCCAAGGCATCCCAAGATATTCAAGAATAGCCAAAAGCCTAAGCTTGGGGATGCCCCCGGAAGGCATCCCCTATTTCGTCTTCGTTCATCGGTAACTTTACTTGGGGCTATATTTTTATTCGCCACATGATATGTGTTTTGCTTGGAGCGTCGTGTATTATATTAGTCTTTGCTTTTTAGTTTTCAACAATCATCCTTGCTGTACACACCTTTTGGGAGAAGCCTACTTTATTAGAATTTATTAGAATACTCTACGTGCTTTGCTTATATCTTTTGAGCTAGATAGTTTTTGCTCTAGTGCTTCAATTATATCTTTTAAAGCACGGCGGTGGCTTAATTTTGTAGAAATTGCCAGTCTCTCATGCTTCACTTATATTATTTTGAGAGTCTCTTAGAACAGCATGGTATTCGCTATGGTTATAAAATTGGTCCTAGAATGGTAGGCATCCAAGTTGGGTATAATAAAAACTATCATAGGAAGTGAATTGGATGCTATGATCAATTTGATACTTGATAATTGTTTTGAGATATGGAGGTAGTGATATTAAAGTCATGCTAGTTGGGTGATTATGAATTTAAAGAATGCTTGTGTTGAAGTTAGCAAGTCCCGTAGCATGCTCGTATGGTTAAAGTTGTGTGACAAATTTGAAACATGAAGTGTCATTGGATTGTGCATCCTTATGAGTGGCAGTCGGGGACGAGCGATGGTCTTTTCCTACCAATCTATCCCTCTAGGAGCATGCGCGTAGTGCTTGGTTTTTGATGACTTCTAAATTTTTTCAATAAGTATATGAGTTCTTTTGACTAATGTTGAGTCCATGGATTATACGCACTTTTACCTTTCCACCATTGCTAGCCTCTTCGGTACCGTGCATTGCCCTTTCTCACCTTGAGAGTTGGTGCAAACTTCGCCGGTGCATCCACACCCCGTGATATGATACGCTCTATCACACATAAACCTCCTTATATCTTCCTCAAAACAGCCACCATACCTACCTATTATGGCATTTCCATAGCCATTCCGAGATATATTGCCATGCAACTTTCCACCGTTCCGTTTATCATCATGACACACATTACTGTTGTCATATTGCCATTGCATGATCATGTAGTTGACGTCGTATTTGTGGCAAAGCCACCATGCATAATTTTTCGTACATGTCACTCTTGATTCATTGCACCATCCCGGTACACCACCGGAGGCATTCATATAGAGTTATATCTTGTTCTAGTTTTGAGTTTTAGTTCATGAGTTGTAAATTAATAAAAGTGTGATGATCATCATTATTAGAGCGTTGTCCCCGGAAAAAAAGAAAGAAAAAATAAAAAGAAAAAAGAAAGGCCAAAAGAAAAAAAGGGGCCAAAGAAAAAAGAAAAAAAGGAAAAAAAAGGAAAAAAAGAAAATAAATAAAAAGGGGCAATGTTACTATCTCTTTTTCCACACTTGTGCTTCAATGTAGCACCATGTTCTTCATATAGTGAGTCTCATATGTTGTCACTTTCATATACTAGTGGGAATTTTTCATTATAGAACTTGGCTTGTATATTCCTACGATGGGCTTCCTCAAAATGCCGTAGGTCTTCGTGAGCAAGCAAGTTGGATGCACACCCACTTAGTTTCTTTTGTTGAGCTTTCATTCATTTATAGCTCTAGTGCATCCGTTGCATGGCAATCCCTACTCCTCATGTTGACATCAATTGATGGGCATCTCCATAGCCCGTTGATTATCCTCGTCAATGTGAGACTTTCTCCTTTTTTGTCTTCTCCACACAATCCCTATCATCATATTCTATTCCACCCATAGTGCTATATCCATGGCTCACGCTCATGTATTGCGTGAAATTTGAAAAAGTTTGAGATTATTTAAGTGCGAAACAATTGCTTGGCTTGTCATCGGGGGTGTAGAATTTGGGAACATTTTTGTGTGACGAAAATGAAGCATAGCCTAACTATATGATTTTGTAGGGATAAAATTTCTTTAGCCATGTTATTTTGAGAAGACATAATTGCTTTTATTAGTATGCTTGAAGTATTATTATTTCTTGTGTCAATATGAACTTTTATTTTGAATCATTTGGATCTGAACATTCATGCCACAATAAAGAAAATTACATTGAGAAATATGCTAGGTAGCATTCCACATCAAAAATTCTGTTTTTATCATTTACCTACTCGAGGACGAGCAGGAATTAAGCTTGGGAATGCTTGATACGTCTCCGACGTATTTATAATTTTTGATTGTTCCATGCTATTATATTACCTCTTTTGGATGTTTATGGGCTTTATTTTACACATTTGTATCATTTTTGGGACTAACCTACTAACAGGAGGCCCAGCCCGTATTGCTCTTTTTTTTTTGCCTATTTGAGTATTTCAAAGAAAAGGAATATCAAACGGAGTCCAAATGGAATGAAACCTTCGGGAGCGTGATTTGTGGAACGAACGTGATCCGGAGAACTTGGAGTGCAAGTCAAGAAGAAAACGAGGCGGCCATGAGATAGAAGGGCACGCCCACCCCTCCTGGGCGCGCCCCTGTCTCCTGGGCCCCTCGAGCGGCCACCGACCTACTTCTTCCTCCTATATATACCCACATACCCCGAAAACATCCAGGGAGCCACCGAAAAACAGTTTCCACCGCCGAAGGGGGAATGGATCACGGAGGGCTTCTACATCAACACCATAGCCCCTCCGATGAGTTGTGAGTAGTTTAGCACAGACCTTCGGGTCCATAGTTATTAGCTAGATGGCTTCTTCTCTCTTTTTGGATCTCAATACAATGTTCTCCCCCTCTCTTGTGGAGATCTATTCGATGTAAACTCTTTTTGCGGTGTGTTTGTCGAGATCCGATGAATTGTGGGTTTATGATCAAGTTTATCTATGAGAAATATTTGAATCTCCTCTGAATTCTTTTATGTATGATTGAGTTATCTTTGCAAGCCTCTTTGAATTATCAGCTTGGTTTGGCATCCTAGATTGATCTTTCTTGCCATGGGAGAAGTGCTTAGCTTTGGGTTCAATCTTGCGGTGTCCTTTCCCAGTGACAGCAGGGGCAACAAGGCACGTATTGTATTGTTGCCATCAAGGTTAAAAAGATGGGGTTTATATCATATTGCATGAGTTTATCCCTCTACATCATGTCATCTTTCTTAATGCGTTACTCTGTTCTTTATGAACTTAATACTCTAGATGCATGCTGGATAGCGGTCGATGTGTGGAGTAATAGTAGTAGATGCAGGCAGGAGTCGGTCTACTTGTCACGGACGTGATGCCTATATACATGATCATGCCTAGATAATCTCATAATTATTCGCTTTTCTATCAATTGCTCGACAGTAATTTGTTCACCCACCGTAATACTTATGCTATCTTGAGAGAAGCCACTGGTGAAACCTATGGCCCCCGGGTCTATCTTTTATCATATAAGCTGTCAATCTACTTTTATTTGCATCTTTACTTTTTGCATCTATATTATAAAATACCAAAAATATATTTATCTTATCATATTATCTCTATCAGATCTCACTTTTGCAAGTGGCCGTGAAGGGATTGACAACCCCTTTATTGTGTTGGTTGCGAGTTCTTTGTTTGTTTGTGTAGGTGCGTGGGACTTTGAAGGAGCTTCCTACTGGATTGATACCTTGGTTCTCAAAAACTAAGGGAAATACTTACGCTACTCTGCTGCATCACCCTTTCCTCTTCAAGGAAAACCAACGCAAGCTCAAGACATAGCAAGCCGTCATCACGGTCTCCTTCTTGCACCGGCATTCGGTCACCGGAGCCATCATAATCATTTCCTTCCTCCTCCATTGTTCGATAACCGTAGCCTACTTCACCCTCTCCTTCCAGACCATCGGTTTCATTGAGATACGATATGACATCACCTCCGGCTGCGATTATGTCCCCCAACACCTCTTCTGCTGCCTCGTCTCGTCCGTGCTCCATTGTTTCTGCAAATATTACAGCATGGCAATTATTATACAAACATGACAGCAGGTGGATATATTAGTGGCAAACGTAGACCTAGCTACCTAATCACAACAAGGAATCATTAGTGGCCTCGACGCTTCTCTAGGGTATGGGGTGGCCTCGGCAACGCTTCAAGGGTTCGGGGGGGCCTCGACGACAACGCTCTTTTAACTTGGTAAATTTGGGTGGCCTCGAACCCTCGGCGACCCTCGACCCGTTGGTGACCCTCGACCCTCTACCCTAGCTAGTTCCCGACCCTCGCCCCTCGAACCCTCGGCGACCCCTGCCCCCCCTCATGTCGAAGTTATCGGGGAGGGGGTATATCGATAACGACATACCCGATAAAAAATAAGAAAAGGAAGAATATTTTTTCTTCTTCTCCTCTATTCCTTTCTTCTTCTCCTCTTTTTTTTCCTTTTTTCCTCTTCTTATTTATTTCTCCTCTTCTTCTCCTGTTTCTTTTCCTTCTTCCTAAACTAAACATAAACTAAAACAATCCTAAAACTAAACGAAACTTCTCCTCCTCCCTTTTTTTTTTCTTCTTCTTCTTTTTCATCCTAAAACTTTATGAACAAAATTACAACAGAAAAAACAATAAAAATTCTATGAACAAAATAAAAATTCTATGAACAAAATTACAACAGAAAAAAATCATAAAAATTCTATAAAAAATGACATATTCTTTCCATATGAACATACAAACATTTGCATATTCTACAATAATATCACCAAAAAAATCTATGAACAGAAAAAACCTAACTTTTGCATGTGAACATACATACATCATCATCATCATCTACTACTACTACAATATGAACAATATATATATATATATATATATATATATATATATATATATATATATGTGAACAGCGCCTTCGTCGTCGGGGCGCGGGGGGGGGGGGGGGGGGGGGGTAAGGGAGGGGGAGATGTGGGGGAACGGCGCCGTGAGGCTCACAGTGCAAGCGAGTGGCGGCGAGGTCGGGGCAGGGCGCTCGGCGTGCGCAACGGCGAGGCTGGGGCAGCGCTCGGCGAGGTCGGGGCAGGGCTCGGCGACGGCGAGGTCCGGGCAGGGCTCGGCGACGACGAGGTCGGGGCAGGGGCGACGGAGATGGCGGACGGGGGCGGCAGCCTGGCAGCGTCGATGTCATCGGCGTCGTCGGGGCGGCAACTGCGAGATGAGAAGCAAAAATTTCCACAAGTCCTGCTTATATACCCAGAGCATTGGTCCCGGTTCATAGCACCAACCGGGACTAATGCCGCCTTTAGTCCCGGTTGGTGCCACCAACCGGGACCAAAGGTCTCTTTTCAGCAGCCCAAAGGGCGGGAAGCAGAGGCCTTTGGTCCCGGTTGGTGGCACTGATAACCCACAAGTATAGGGGATCGCAACAGTTTTCGAGGGTAGAGTATTCAACCCAAATTTATTGATTAGACACAAGGGGAGCCAAGGAATATTCTAAAGTATTAGCAGTTGAGTTGTCAATTCAACCACACCTGGATAACTTAATATCTGCAGAAAATTATTTAGTAGCAAAGTAGTATGGAAGTAACGGTAACAGTGGCAAAAGTAACAGTAGCAGTTTTGTAGTAATTGTAACAGTGGCAACGGTAAAGTAACTAAGCAGAGAACAATATGTGGAAATCTCGTAGGCATTGGATCGTTGATGGAGAATTATGTCGGATGCGATTCCTCATGCAATAGTTATAACCTAGGGTGACACAGAACTAGCTCCAATTCATCAATGTAATGTAGGCATGTATTCCGAATATAGTCATACATGCTTATGGAAAAGAACTTGCATGACATCTTTTGTCCTACCCTCCCGTGGCAGCGGGGTCCTATTGGAAACTAAGGGATATTAAGGCCTCCTTTTAATAGAGTGTCGGACCAAAGCATTAACACTTAGTGAATACATGAACTCCTCAAACTATGGTCATTACTGGGAGTGGTCCCGATTATTGTCACTTCGGGGTTGCCGGATCATAACACATAGTAGGTGACTATAGACTTGTAAGATAGGATCAAGAACTCACATATATTCATGAGAACATAATAGGTTCAGATCTGAACTCATGACACTCGGGCCCTAGTAACAAGCATTAAGCATAGAAAAATCATAGCAACATCAATCTCAGATCATAGTGGATACTAGGGATCAAACCCTAACAAAACTAACTCGATTACATGGTAAATGTCATCCAACCCATCACCGTCCAGCAAGCCTACGATGGAATTACTCACGCACGGCAGTGAGCATCATGAAATTAGTGATGGAGGAAGGTTGATGATGACGACGACGACGGATTCCCCTCTCCGGAGCCCCGAACGGATTCCAGATCAGCCCTCCCGAGAGATTAGGGCTTGGTGGTGGCTCCGTCTCGTAAAACGTGATGAATCCTTCTCTCTGGCTTTTTTTCTCCCCGAACGTGAATATATAGAGTTGGAGTTAAGGTCGGTGGGGCACCAGGGGGCCCCCGAGGCAGGGGGGCGTGCCCCCCACCCTCGTGGACAGGGTGTGGGCCCCTGGCCTTGATTTTTTCGCTAGTATTTTTTACTAATTCCAAAAATAATCTCCGTGGAGTTGCAGGTCATTCCGAGAACTTTTATTTCTACACAAAAATAACACCATGGCAATTCTGCTGAAAACAGCGTCAGTCCGGCTTGGTTCCATTCAAATCATGCAAGTTAGAGGCCAAAACAAGGGCAAAAGTGTTTGGAAAAGTAGATACGACGGAGACGTATCAACTCCCCCAAGCTTAAACCTTTGCTTGTCCTCAAGCAATTCAGTTGACAAACTGAAAGTGATAAAGAAATTTTTTTACAAACTCTGTTTGCTCTTGTTGTTGCAAATATGTAAAGCCAACATTCATGTTTTCAGCAAAGATTATGAACTAACCATATTCACAATAACGCTTAGGTCTCATGTTTACTCATATCAATGGCATAATCAACTAGCGAGCAATAATAATAAATCTCGGATGACAACACTTTCTCAAAACAATCATAATATGATATAACAAGATGGTATCTCGCTAGCCCTTTTTGAGACCACAAAACATAAATGCAGAGCACCTTTGAAGATCAAGGACTGACTAAACATTGTAATTCATGGTAAAAGAGATCCAATCATAGTCATACCCAATATAAATTAATAGTAATGCATGCAAATGACAGCGCTGCTCTCCAGCGGGTGCTTTTTAATAAGAGGGTGATGACTCAACATAAAAGTAAATAGATAGACCCTTCACAGAGGGAAGCAGGGATTTGTAGAGGTGCCAGAGCTTGATTTTAAAGCGGAGATAAATAATATTTTGAGCGACATACTTCCATTGTCAACATAACAACCGAGAGATCTCGTTATCTTCCATGCTACACACATTATAGGCGGTTCCCAAACAGAATGGTAAAGTTTATACTCCCCCACCACCAACAAGCATCAATCCATGGCTGGCCCGAAACAATGGGTGGCTCCAACTAGAAACAGTCCCGGGGGTGTTTTATTTGCAATTATTCTGATTTCATTTGCTTAGAGCATGGGACTGGGCATCCCGATGACCAGCCATTTCCTCGTGAGTGAGGAGCGGAGTCCACTCCTCTTGAGAATAACCCGCCTAGCATGGAAGATACAGACAACCCTAGTTGATACATGAGCTATTCGAGCATACAAAACAGAATTTTATTTGAAGATTTAGAGTTTGGCACATTCAAATTTACTTGGAACGGCAGGTAGATACCGCATATAGGAAGGTATGGTGGACTCATATGGAATAACTTTGGGGTTTATGGAAGTGGGTGCACAAGCAGTATTCCCGCTTAGTACAAGTGAAGGCTAGAAAGAGACTGGGAAGCGACCAACCAGAGAGCGACAACAGTCATAAACATGCATTAAAATTAATAAACATGGAGTGCAAGCATGAGTAGGGTATAATCCACCATGAACATAAATATGGTGGAGGCTATGTTGATTTTGTTTCAACTACATGTGTGAACATGTGCCAGGTCATGTCACTCAAATCGTTCAAAGGAGGATACCACCCTATCATACGACATCACAACCATTTTAATAGCATGTTGGCACGCAAGGTAAACCATTAGAAACTCCTATCTAATTAAGCATGGCATAAGCAACTATAATCTCTAATTGTCATTGCAAACATGTTTATTCATAATAGGCTAAATCAGGAACGATGAACTAATCATATTTACAAAAAAAGAGAGGTCGAGTTCATACTAGCTTCTCTCCTCTCAATCGGTCCATCATATATCGTCATTATTGCCTTTCACTTGCACGACTGAATGGTGTGGATAATAATAATAGTGCACGTGCATTGGACTAACCTAGAATCTGCGAGCATTCAATACGATGGAGAAGACAAGGTAATATGGGCTCTTTGTTAAATCAACAATAATGCATATAAGAACCACTTAACATTTTCATTATGGTCTTCTCCTCTCGACCCCAAAGAAAAGAAAAGAAATAAAACTATTTACACGGGAAAGCTCCCAACAAGCAAAAAGAAGAACAATAAATCTTTTTAGATTTTCTTTTAGTGACTACTACAAGCATGGAAAGTAAACTAGCTAAAAGATACAACTAATTTTTTTGGTTTTTCTTAAGGTTTTTCAAACACACAAGAAGAAGCTAAGAAAAGAAAATAAACTAGCATGGATATTACAATGAAAAAGTATGAGCACCGACAACTAGAATGAGTGTTTGAACATGAATGTAATGTCGGTGAGAAATACGTACTCCCCCGAGCTTAGGCTTTTGGCCTAAGTTGGTTTATGGCCACGGCTGGCCTGGCGGATATCCAAAGTTGTAGCTGGGGTCGTACTGAGATGCAGCCTTGGGGTACCACTGATTGGCGATCTCCTCCGGATCCCACTGGTAAATAGACTGACGTGGAGGATCAAGTTGTGGCTCCGACTCTGGCTCTGGAGCAGGTGCTAGGCTCCGGTAGACATGAAAGGCCTTCGGTAGGACAAGATACTTGCCTGAAAATAAGTTAAACAAAGAAGGAGCAGGCAAAGTAATAGTCTCAAAATAATTTTTATCAAATATCAGTCTATAGTTAAGCTTCTCTTCCTTATTCTTAACAATAAAATCATGTGCTACCATACTCTTATAGTCTAGAAAAACAGGAGGCAACAACTTTTCTTCTTTCTCATAATGCCTAATAGGTATGTTAAAGTGTGCAGCTAGGCACGAGGCGAAGATAGCTCCCAAGATGGGACCCTTCGTGCGGTTCAGATTTAATCGCTTTGCAATAATGGCGCCCAGACTAAAGGAGTTATCACGAAACAAGGCATGGCACAAAATAACAATATCAGGGGCACTAAGGTTTCCACAGTTTCCGCGACCAATTAAACATCTACTAGCAAATATTGCAATGTAATGCAGAACAGGAAAGTGTATGCTAGTGATTCTTGCATCGGAAACTTTCCTCGTTTCCCCTACAACAATCATATCAATAAATCCTTCCACATCATTACGATGTGGTTCCTCTATGCTGCCCGTAAAGGGTATCTTACAGACCCGACAGAAATCAAATAGTGACATCTCCTTAAACTCATCATATAAATAAAAATCTACCGAAGGTGGTGACCTTCTAGCATGGAAATGAAAATTTTGCACAAAAATATTAGTGAGTAGGAGATATTGTTCGCGTTGGTCGTGGAGGAATTCGGTGAGGCCCGCATTCTCAGCCAAATAATAGAAGTCATCATGAATCCCGATTGCTGTCAAGAACTCATCACAAGGCCATTCACACGGCCGAACCTCCACGGTGCGAGGGAGATTATATTTGGGCCTTTTATCCTCTTCACTTTGCTTATCCTTCGAGCTTCGGCTAGAAGAGCCCCTAAAAAATCTCTTCATCACTTTCTGAAAATTTCTGAAATTTTTAGTAACTTAAAATAAAAGTGAACCAAACTCAACAAAATTGATAGAAACTACTCCCACAAGTGCCTAGAGACTATATCATGCATTAGAACTACTTGGGACCAAATAAATTTGACATGCAAGCTCAAGAACAGGGTCACCTAGGCAGCAAAATTTGCAATGAATAAAGCACTAGAACAAAAACTAATTGGACCATTGGAGGAGTCACATACCGAAGAACAATCCCCCAAAGCAGTTTTGTGAGTGGAGCTTTGAGCAAGGAGATCGAAAATGGCAGCAAGATGAGCTAGAACTCGTGCTTGAGCTGGTTGGTCATTTTTTTGGGAGGAAGAAGGAGTGTGTGGGTGCAGGAATAAGTGGAGGGGAGCCACCAGGGGCCCATGAGGCAGGGGGGCGCGCCCTGGACCCTCGTGGCCAGATGCTTGCTCCCCCTGATGTGTTCTCAGTGCCAGATATTCTCAAATATTCTAGAAAAAATCACATTTCATTTTCAGGGCATTTGGAGAACTTTTATTTTTGGGGTATTTTTTTATTGCACAGATAATTCAGAAAACAGACGGAAAATACTATTTTTGCTTTATTTAATCTAAATAACAGAAAGTAAAAGGAGGGTACAGAAGGTTGTGCTTTCTAACTTCATCCATCTCATGCTCATCAAAAGGAATCCACTAACAAGGTTGATCAAGTCTTGTTAACAAACTCATTCTGAATAACATGGAACTGGAGAAATTTCGAATAACACTAGGTTACCTCAACGGGGATATGCACGTCCCCAACAATAAGAATATCATATTTATTCTTGACAGTAGGAAGAGGAAATTCAAAACCTCCAATAGTAATCGATGGATTTTTTCCAATAGAATTTATGTTGTGGACTTGAGGTTGTTTCCTCGGAAAGTGTACCGTATGCTCATTACCATTAACATGAAAAGTGACATTGCCTTTGTTGCAATCAATAACAGCCCCTGCAGTATTCAAAAAGGGTCTACCAAGGATAATTGACATACTATCGTCCTCAGGAATATCAAGAATAACAAAGTCCGTTAAAATAGTAACATTTGCAACCACAAGAGGCACATCCTCACAAATGCCGACAGGTATAGCTGTTGATTTATCAGCCATTTGCAAAGATATTTCAGTAGGTGTCAACTTATTCAACTCAAGTCTATGATATAAAGAGAGAGGCATAACACTAACACCGGCTCCAAGATCACATAAAGCAGTTTTAACATAATTTCTTTTAATGGAGCATGGTATAGTTGATACTCCTGGATCTCCAAGTTTCTTAGGTATTCCACCCTTAAAAGTATAATTAGCAAGCATGGTGGAAATTTTGGCTTCCGGTATCTTTCTTTTATTTGTAACAATATCTTTCATATACTTAGCATAAGGATTCATTTTAAGCATATCAGTCAAACGCATACGCAAAAAGATAGGTCTAATCATTTCAGCAAAGCGCTCGAAATCCTCATAATCCTTTTTCTTGGATGGTTTAGGAGGAAAGGGCATGGGTTTCTGAACCCATGGTTCTCTTTCTCTTCCGGGCTTCCTAGCAACAAAGTCTCTCTTATCATAACGCTGATTCTTTGATTGTGGGTTATCAAGATCAACAGCAGGTTCTATCTCTACATCATTGTTATTACTAGGTTGGGCATCAACATGAACATCATCATTAATATTATCACTAGGTTCATGTTCATTACCAGATTGTGTTTTAGCATCAGAAATAGAAATATCATTGGGATTCTCAGGTGTGTCAACAATAGGTTCTCTAGAAGCATGCAAAATCCTATCATTTTTCTTTTTCTTCCTTTTATAAGGACTAGGTGCATCAACATTAGTTCTTTGAGAATCTTGCTCAATTCTCTTGGGGTGACCCTCAGGATACAAAGGTTCCTGAGTCATTTTACCCCCTCTAGTCACAACTCTAACAACATTATTATTTCTCTTACTATTTAATTCATTGAGCAAATCATTCTGAGCTTTAAGTACTTGCTCTGCTTGAGTGGTAACCACAGAAGCATGTTTACTAGTGAGTTTAAGTTCACCTTTAACTCTAGACATACAATCACTCAAGTGTTCTGTCGTGGATTTGTCACGGCAGATGTCCTTAGTGTCAGAACTTAGTTGCGAGGCCAACACATCTATGTGATAGCTTGAGAGGGGTTGATCTGGATGAGAGACGCGAAGCGGATCATCACACAAGACAACGATTTAGCCAGCTTCGGACCCCGGGAAATATCATCCGGTAAAAACCCTACATGTTGTTTGTGGCTAGGTCTCATTATGCTCATGAGGGAGACGTCGTGTCTCCGGCTCTCTTCTAGTTGGGTCTATCCCTAGAGATTGTTTCTTTCTTGCTTGTCCCTCTTGGGGTGCCCTTCCTGTCCTTATATAAGTTGGAGGGGCGAGTTACATGACTAGTCCTAGTAGGATTAGGATTGCTCTATTACAAGTGGATTCCTAGTCTTGCTTCCTTTGTAAGGGAATATTACTTATGCTTTCCTCTTAAGCCGGCCCACCACAACATGAGCCGTCCTTCTGGGCCTTGGGCTTAGTCCTCTATCTGACCCGCCCGCCGGGTCACTAATAGGTCGCCGATGATCGGGTGGGTCTCCTTGAATCGTCAAATGTCTGTCGTGTCTCTGGTGAGCCGCCAAGTCCGCCCGGGTTATACCACGGGGTATATCCCCGACATTAGCCCCCAGTTTAGCTTGGATTTATCCATGGTAAACTTATCCTGCAAAACAAGACCAACTTTGATAGATAATACGCCGGGTCGAAGGTTCTTCTGAGCCGGCATTTGATCATCGTTAAGTCCTTGTAATTTCTTTGTTGATATATACATGTCCATGATCTCATAGCAAATCTTCCTTAGCATATATATTTCAACTTTATCAATGCAAAAAATCCAGATACTTCTTCTGAAAAAATCCGGGTCAATAGACCAGCTTCATAATCAATTTGCTAACATTAGTTTCTCGTAGGGAAATATTATAAGAAATAATCCATTTGAGTCGGTTTCCAAAGCTCCGGATTAATAAACATATTGGACTCAAGATTCATCTGGTGATCCGCCGGTTTAAGGATATAGAGGCTGGCGAGTTATAATTGCCAAAACTGCCGACTTGTAAATACTGATAGTACCGGGTCACAACTGTTGCTCACACCAATTTTGAAAGTGTACCTCCCTTATTTATACCACGGGGTATATCCCCGACATGTTCAATCATATAAGCATTTCTTTTCAATTGTCTACCAACATAAGCATTGAAGTTTTCTTGTTTAACAATAAATTTATCAAACTCATATAAGCATTGGCTAGTAGACTTATAACGAGGAATATCACCTTCATCAAATCTATAGAGGGAATTTAGCTTTACTACCTGTGTCGGGTTATCAAGACCATGTATTTCTTCAACAGGCGGCAGATTAAGACCATGTATTTCTTCAATAGGAGGTAAATTCTTAACATCTTCAGCTTTAATACCCTTTTCTTTCATAGATTTCTTTGCCTCTTGCATATCTTCAGGACTGAGAAATAAAATACCCCTTTTCTTCGGAGTTGGCCAAGGAGTTGGTTCAGGAAGTGTCCAATTATTTTCATTAGTCAACATAATATTCAATAGCAATTCAGCTTGATCAACTGTTCTTTCCCTGAAAACACAACCAGCACAACTATCCAGGTGGTCTCTGGAAGCATCAGTTAGTCCATTATAAAAGATATCAAGTATTTCATTTTTCTTAAGAGGATGATCAGGCAAGGCATTAAGCAATTGGAGAAGCCTCCCCCAAGCTTGTGGGAGACTCTCTTCCTCAATTTGCACAAAATTATATATTTCCCTTAAAGCAGCTTGTTTCTTACGAGCGGGGAAATATTTAGCAGAGAAATAATAAATCATATCCTGGGGACTACGCACAGAACCAGGATCAAGAGAATTAAACCATGTTTTAGCATCACCCTTTAATGAGAACGGAAATAATTTAAGGATATAGTAGTAGCGAGTTTTCTCATCATTAGTGAACAGGGTGTCTATATCATTTAATTTAGTAAGATGTGCCACAACAGTTTCAGATTCATAGCCATAAAAAGGATCAGATTCAACCAAAGTAATTATCTCAGGATCAACAGAGAAATCATAATCCTTATCAGTAACAAAGATAGGTGAAGTAGCAAAAGCAGGGTCATATTTCATTCTAGCATTCAAAGATTTTTCTTTCAGATTAACTAATAATTTCTTAAAATCATTTCTATCATTGCAAGCAAGAAAGTCTCTAGCAGTTTCTTCATCCATAACATAACCCTCAGGCACAACAGGTAATTCATATCTAGGGGGAGAGTCTTCATCATCACTTTCATCAATATTATCAGTTTCAATAATTTCATTCTCTCTAGCCCTAGCAAGTTGTTCATCAAGAAATTCACCTAGTGGCACAGTAGTATGAAGCATAGAAGTAGTTTCATCATAAGTATCATGCATAGCAGAAGTGGCATCATCAATAACATGCGACATATTAGAATGAATAGCAGAAGCAGGTTTAGGTGTCGCAAGCTTACTCAAAACAAAAGGTGAATCAAGTGCAGAGCTAGATGGCAGTTCGTTACCTCCCCTCGTAGTTGAGGGAAAAATCTTAGTTCTCTCGTCTTTCAAGTTCCTCATAGTGATCAACAGATATAAATCCCAAGTGACTCAAAGAATAGAGCTATGCTCCCCGGCAACGGCGCCAGAAAATAGTCTTGATAACCCACAAGTATAAGGGATCGCAACAGTTTTCGAGGGTAGAGTATTCAACCCAAATTTATTGATTCGACACAAGGGGAGCCAAAGAATATTCTCAAGTATTAGCAGTTGAGTTGTCAATTCAACCACACCTGGATAACTTAATATCTGCAGCAAAGTATTTAGTAGCAAAGTAGTATGGAAGTAACGGTAACAGTGGCAAAAGTAACAGTAATAGTTTTGTAATAATTGCAACAGTGGCAACGGTAAAGTAACTAAGCAGAGAACAATATGTGGAAAACTCGTAGGCATTGGATCATTGATGGAGAATTATGTCGGATGCGATTCCTCATGCAATAGTTATAACCTAGGGTGACACAGAACTAGCTCCAATTCATCAATGTTATGTAGGCATGTATTCCGAATATAGTCATACGTGCTTATGGAAAAGAACTTGCATGACATCTTTTGTCCTACCCTCCCATGGCCGCGGGGTCCTATTGGAAACTAAGGGATATTAAGGCCTCCTTTTAATAGAGTACTGGACCAAAGCATTAACACTTAGTGAATACATGAACTCCTCAAACTACGGTCATCACCGGGAGTAGTCCCAATTATTTTCACTGCGGGGTTGCCGGATCATAACACATAGTAGGTGACTATAGACTTGTAAGATAGGATCAAGAACTCACAGATATTCATGAGAACATAATAGGTTCAGATCTGAACTCATGGCACTCGGGCCCTAGTGACAAGCATTAAGCATAGCAAAGTCATAGCAATATCAATCTCAGAACATAGTGGATACTAGGGATCAAACCCTAACAAAACTAACTCGATTACACGGTAAATCTCATCCAACGCATCACCGTCCAGCAAGCCTTCGATGGAATTACTCACGCACGGCGGTGAGCATCATGAAATTGGTGATGGAGAAAGGTTGATGATGACGACGGCGACGGATTCCCCTCTCCGGAGCCCCGAACGGACTCCAGATCAGCCCTCCCGAGAGAGATTAGGGCTTGGCGGCGGCTCCGTCTCATAAAACACGATGAATCCTTCTCTCTGGCTTTTTTTCTCCCCGAACGTGAATATATAGAGTTGGAGTTGAGGTCGGTGGAGCACCAGGGGGCCCATGAGGCAGGGGGCGCGCCCCCACCCTCGTGGACAGGGTGTGGGCCCCTGGCCTTGATTCTTTCGCCAGTATTTTTTATTAATTCCAAAAATAATCTCCGTTTAGTTGCAGGTCATTCCGAGAACTTTTATTTCTTCACAAAAATAACACCATGGCAATTCTGCTGAAAACAACGTCAGTCCGTCTTAGTTCCATTCAAATCATGCAAGTTAGAGGCCAAAACAAAGGCAAAAGTGTTTGGAAAAGTAGATACGACGGAGACGTATCAACTCCCCCAAGCTTAAACCTTTGCTTGTCCTCAAGCAATTCAGTTGACAAACTGAAAGTGATAAAGAAAAACTTTTACAAACTTTGTTTGCTCTTGTTGTTGCAAATATGTAAAGCCAGCATTCAAGTTTTCAACAAAGATTATGAACTAACCATATTCACAATAACGCTTAGGTCTCATGTTTACTCATATCAATGGCATAATCAACTAGCGAGCAATAATAATAAATCTCGGATGACAACTCTTTCTCAAAACAATCATAGTATGATATAACAAGATGGTATCTCGCTAGCCCTTTCTGAGACCGCAAAACATAAATGTAGAGCACCTCTGAAGATCAAGGACTGACTAAACATTGTAATTCATGGTAAAAGAGATCCAATCATAGTCATATCCAATATAAATTAATAGTAATGCATGCAAATGATAGCGGTGCTCTCCAGCGGGTGCTTTTTAATAAGAGGGTGATGACTCAACATAAAAGTAAATAGATCGACCCTTCGCAGAGGGAAGCAGGGATTTGTAGAGGTGCCAGAGCTCGATTTTAAAGTAGAGACAAATAATATTTTGAGCGGCATACTTTCATTGTCAACATAACAACCGAGAGATCTCGATATCTTCCATGCAACACACATTATAGGCGGTTCCCAAACAGAATGGTAAAGTTTATACTCCCCCACCACTGATGACCCACAAGTATAGGGGATCTATCGTAGTCCTTTCGATAAGTAAGAGTGTCGAACCCAACGAGGAGCAGAAGGAAATGATAAGCGGTTTTTAGCAAGGTATTCTCTGCAAGTACTGAAATAAGTGGTAACAGATAGTTTTGTGATAAGATAATCTGTAACGAGCAACAAGTAACAAAAGTAAATAAAGTGCAGCAAGGTGGCCCAATCCTTTTTGTAGCAAAGGACAAGCCTGGACAAACTCTTATAATAGGAAAAGCGCTCCCGAGGACACATTGGGAATATCATCAATCTAGTTTTCATCACGTTCATATGATTCGCGTTCGGTACTTTGATAATTTGATATGTGGGTGGACCGGTGCTTGGGTGCTGTTCTTACTTGAACAAGCATCCCACTTATGATTAACCTCTATTGCAAGCGTCTGCAACTACAACAAAAGTATTAAGGTAAACCTATCCATAGCATGAAACATATGGATCCAAATCAGCCCCTTACGAAGCAACGCATAAACTAGGGTTTAAGCTTCTGTCACTCTAGCAACCCATCATCTACTTATTACTTCCCAATGCCTTCCTCTAGGCCCAAATAATGGTGAAATGTCATGTAGTCGACGTTCACATGACACCACTAGAGGAAAAGACAACATACATCTCATCAAAATATTGAACGAATACCAAATTCACATGACTACTAATAGCAAGACTTCTCCCATGTCCTCAGGAACAAACGTAATTACTCACAAAGCATATTCATGTTCATAATCAGAGGGGTATTAATATGCATAAAGGATCTGAACATATGATCTTCCACCAAATAAACCAACTAGCATCAACTACAAGGAGTAATCAACACTACTAGCAACCTATTAGTACCAATCCCGGACTTGGAGACAAGAATTGGACACAAGAGATGAACTAGGGTTTTGAGAGGAGATGGTGCTGGTGAAGATGTTGATGGAGATTGCCCTCTCCCGATGAGAGGAGCGTTGGTGATGATGATGACGATGATCTCCCCTCCCGGAGGGAAGTGTCCCCGGCAGCACAGCTCTGCCGGAGCCCTAGATTGGTTCAGCCAAGGTTCCGCCTCGTAGCGGCGGAGTTTCGTCCCGAGAGGTTGCTTTTTATTTTTTTCTTGACGAAAGACTCCATATAGCAGAAGGGGGGTATCGGAGAGCCACCAGGGGGCCCACGAGGTAGGGGGCGCGCCCTAGGGGGGGCGCCCCCACCCTCGTGGACAGGGTGTGGGCCCCCTGGCCTTCATATTTGGCGAGGATTTTTTATTATTTATTATAAGGTGTTCCGTGGAGTTTCAGGACTTTTGGAGTTACGCAGAATAGGCCTCTAATATTTGCTCCTTTTCCAGCCAGAATTCCAGCTGCCGGCATCCCCCCTCTTCATGGTAAACCTTGTAAAATAAGATAGAATAGCCATAAGTATTGATATATAATGTGTAATAACAGCCCATAATGCAATAAATATCGATATAAAAGCATGATGCAAAATGGACGTATCAACCACCAACAAGCATCAACCCATGGCTGGCCCGAAACAACGGGTGCCTCCAACTAGCAACAGTCCTTGGGGAGTTTTGTTTGCAATTATTTTGATTTGATTTTATTAGAGCATGGGACTGGGCATCCCGGTGACCAGCCATTTCCTCGTGAGTGAGGAGTGGAGTCCACTCCTCTTGAGAATAACCCGCCTAGCATGGAAGATACAGATAGCCCTAGTTGATACATGAGCTATTCGAGCATACAAAACAGAATTTTATTTGAAGGTTTAGAGTTTGGCACATTCAAATTTACTTGGAACGGCAGGTAGATACCGCATATAGGAAGGTATGGTGGACTCATATGGAATAACTTTGGGGTTTATGGAAGTGGGTGCACAAGCAGTATTCCCGCTTAGTACAAGTGAAGGCTAGAAAGAGACTGGGAAGCGACCAACTAGAGAGCGACAATAGTCATAAATATGCATTAAAATTAATAAACATTGAGTGCAAGCATGAGTAGGATATAATCCACCATGAACATAAATATGGTGGAGGCTATGTTGATTTTGTTTCAACTACATGTGTGAACATGTGCCAAGTCAAGTCACTCGAATCATTCAAAGGAGGATACCACCCTATCATACCACATCACAACCATTTTAATAGCATGTTGGCATGCAAGGTAACACTAGTAGGAAAAGGGGCTTTTACCCCGGTTCATAAGGGCCTTTAGTCCCGGTTCTGGAACCGGGACTAAAGGGTTGTTACTAATGCCCTAGCCCTTTAGTCCCGGTTCTTACACGAACCGGGACTAAAGGCCGTCCACGTGGCCGGTGCGGGGAGCCCAGGCAGGAGGGCCTTTGGTCCTGGTTGGTGCCACCAACCGGGACCAATAGGCATCCACGCGTCAGCACCTGGCAGGAGCTGAGGTTTTTGTTTTTTTTTTGAAAGGGGGGGGGGGTTTGGGGGGTTAATTTAGGTTGTTATTAGGTAGCTATTAGAGTGAAGTGTCCTCTCTTATATCTCCGTGCTTGGTTTACCAACGCTACGTACTGCTATGCCTAAACATGGCTTAGATTGAAGTGAAGGCAACATGTGGTGCATGTCGAAAGTAATACTAATCCGGACATGATCAAGTTTGGATTGTACTACTTTCGACACGCACCACATGCATGTTGCCTTCACTTCAATCCAATCCATGTTCATTTCACCCGCTGATATATAATAACTCTTCATGCGCGCATCATGCATCATCATATATAATAACAAGTCCTACTAATCATCATCATACAACTTCTACTCGTTATTAATAACAAGTCATACGATCATCATCCTCACAGTCATCGAACCAACCCTACTTAATTGTTCTTAGCACATGATCATCAGTATTAGGTAGGACCGAAATACCCTCTTTAAGGTAAAATAGCATAAAACAATATAGACCCTGACTCTCCATTATGGAGAATGGAGATCATCCTGTCTCCAATTCTTGCGCCTCGCTTCCTTTTGCTTCCAAGAACCTCCTTGCGACTGTCCATACATTTTTTCCATTCTTTGATTTGCATGTCTCCACTTCTTTTAGAAATCCGGTATGGACAGTTGAGATTCGTAGGATGACCTGGTTGTATATTCAAAACATCAAGCCTACCATTCTGATACATCAAATGAGGCACACAATCCTCTGGGATTATCTGTTGAAAAACACAGTAATAACTTCATAGTTAGCAATGATAATGTACTATTTAGAACTATGCAAAATATGCACGGATGTCGTAATAGTAAGAAATCTTACCAGGGTATCTCCATAGTAGTTACCGTAGTTCAACACGTGCACTAGTGGCACGTATTGAGGACCATAATGTTGAGGAGTTTGATTGTAGATATTGTAATTCTCAATATCAGTACAAAATCCGACCAGATGAGTTTTCTCCTTATAAGTTAACTCAGAGCCATCGGTGTAGTAGGTTCTGTCTACCATGTTCCGCACATTGTTTGAACAATCAAAATAAGCTGTCAATGAAAATAAGTTGTCAACTATTTTGAAATGAACAATATAAATTAGCTAATAACTATGTTTGAGAAACTCACATAGCGGTCGAATTGGAGGCGTATCAACAAGGACCCAAATGTCCATATTGTCTTGCTCGATGTCAGGATCACCAAGATCCATGGTGACAAGCATACCCTCATCAAACCATACATCTTGCAAAATGCTTCCCAATTTTTGCAACCAAAATGGGTTACGCTCTCAGAATTATACAGCTTTACTTCAAAATCTATATCATGATGGGTCCTTAGGTGAATTTTCTTTGTTTCCATACTTTCATGGTCTTCAAAACCCATCCTCTCCAAGACGTAGCGTCTTGCATGGCATGGGATAAGCTAGCCGAATTGTAAAAGATGAAAAGTACACGTTGAAATAGTTGAAGTCGTGCTTAATTACGAAAAAATAACACTTGTCGTCGTTGCGTACCGTTTCAACATCGAACGTCTCCTCCAGCTTAATACTGAAGCGCCGATCTTCGTCCAGGTGAGGCCTGTCGCACTGACCTCGGTCGTCGTGGCACCAGTCGCACTCCCCAGGGAGACTTTCGTCGTCCGAGTACGACATTTCCTATGTTCATATATAATTCAAATATTAAACATCTACAATTAAATATATGTACTAAAAAACCTAAGTTAGATCATTATTATTCATCATGGGTTGACTATCGGTTTGTCGAGTCTTTTCTTGAAAACTCTCAGCTCACGTGGTGTATACATTCGACCGTTGGTGATGGTCGCTCCTCCCTTTGTCCCCGTGTGCATTACACCAAAATGTCTAGCTAGCACGCGGGAACAAAGGAGAAGCGACCCCCACGACAACAGTCGGGATTCTTCGTCCTCTCATATATATATGGTGGAACTCTCCCTCACTGATTCCTCTCTGACATTTGCGACCGTCGGTGATGGTAGCTCCTCCTTTCGTTCTCGAGTGCATTACACCAAATTTTCTAGCACACGGGAACGAAGGAGAAGCTACCCCCACGACAACAGTCGGGATTGTTCGTCCTCTCATATATGGTGGAGACTCGACAGACTTACAGTCAACCCGAAATATCGTTTAATTATCTTTCTAAAAGAGGATTTGGCTGGTCTCACCTCGATGTCGGAGGGGGCGGTGACGGGGACGACGGCGGGGATGATGGAGGGGCCGGGGGCTCCTAGATTTCTGCGAAAACAAAAACCCTATAAGCTATCAACTAATCATAGTGCTCTCCAATTTTAGCATTCAAAGTAGGATCGGAGTAGTTTTCTACTTTGAGCATTCAATAAGCAAAATCAAATCACAAAATAAAGTAGTATTCAAATTAGGATGCATTCAATTATAAGCAAAACTACATCATCTCCATGCGTCCGTACATCATCGAATATTATCACTAATACACCTCGAATACTATCATACATATAGCATCGCTAGTACAACTAGAACAATAGCGCCCGACGGGTATCGGCGCGGGCGGTGGACACCCGAAGGGACGGAACCATCACAGGATCATAGCTCCAGTGAGATCCCTGAAGAACCTGCCAGGTATTGTCGAACCTGCCCTCCAACGCAACCATGTAGCGACGGACGTGCTGGTCCTCCTCGCTGACACGGTGACGTACCACCTCCGCGGTGTCTGGAAGCCTCGGCACCGTCACTGGCCCACGCGAGCGCCACCAAACAAGGATCGGGTCAACGACGGGCTGGTTCCTCACCAACCTACGCCCACCGGAAGGTAGCACCTCCCAAAACCAGCCCGGTGGAGCCCAGTCCCAGACATGGCCCCTCTGATCAAGCCGGCCTCCTCCGTCGAGTCGATGACGAGGATGCGGGATAGGCATCGTCGACGTCGATGCGGGAATAATTGCTTTAACTAAAAAACAAACTAGTTCTATTAATTTCCTTGCTAAAAATAAACTACTTCTATAGTAAAATAAACTAGTTTTGTTAAATCAACTAGTTCAACTACTAATTAAGCACTTACTATAAATAAAATAAAGTAGTTTTATTAATTAATCAACTAGTTCAACTAGTAAGCACTTACTATAAATAAATAAAATAAAGTAGTTCTTACTAAAAATGAACTACTTCTATATATAGTAAAATTTAATAAAATAGTTCTATTAATTAATCAACTAGTTCAACTACTAAGCACTTACTATAAATATATAAAATAAAGTAGTTCTTACTAAAAATAAACTACTTCTATATATAGTAAATTTTAATAAAATAGTTTTATTAAATCAACTAGCTAGTTCAACTACTAAGCACTTATAACCTAAAATCTATCATATAGCTACATTATATTCATACATACATAGTTCTATAAAATTGTATGAACATTATATTCATACATACATAGCCACATCCATTCATCATATAGCTAGCTAGCACATACATATATATATACATTATATATATGAAAAAATGCAATGAACAAAAAAATACAAATTATATGAAAAAAAACAAAGCCGTGGCGTGGCGGCGGCTCACATCGGGCGACGGAGGGCGACGGCGACTGCGGCGGGCCGGGGGCGAAGGGCGGCGACGGTGATGTACGGGGCGACGGCTCGGGGGCGCGCGGCGGAGGCCGACGGCGACGGCGGCGGGGGGCGGAGGACGACGGCGACGGGCGATGGCGTGGGCTCGGGGGCACGGGCGACGGCGACGATGGCGGGGCAGCCTGGCGGCGTAGATCGAGCTCGCGGCGTCGTGGGCGGGGGGACACTGGCGATGGAAATCAGAAAATTTCCTAAGTGCTGCTTATATAGCAAAGGCTTTGGTCCCGGTTCAACGCACAAACCGGAACCAATACCCACCCTTTAGTCCCGGTTGGTGGCACCAACCGGGACCAAAGGCCTCTTTTCACCAGCGCAAAGGGCGGGAAGCAGAGGGCTTTGGTCCTAGTTGGTGGCACCAACAGGGACCAAAGGGGGGCATTGGTTCCGGTTGGAGCCACCAACCGGGACTAATGTGCTGGCGCGGTGCGGTGGGAAGTTTAGTCCCACCTCGCTAGCTGAGAGAGCTCAGCACCTGTTTATAAGCTGCGTTGCAGCTCAGGTGCTGAGCTCCTCTCTAATATGCAGGCATTACATGCCTACCTTTGTCACTTCCATGTTGGGCATATTGGGCCTGCGGGCCTGCATCCTGGCCCATGTGCAGATGGGTTTCTAGTCGTATGCAGGACGTGTGGCCCATTAGGCGGCATTTTTTTTATTTTTTCCAGTATTCTTTTGTTTTTTGAATTATTTATTTTCTTTTTATTTTTGCTTTATTTTTTTATTCTTTTTTCTTTTAGCTCAGAATAATTATAAACTTTCTGTTACTCCATTACTTTTCAAATTTGAATAGTTTAAATTATTTTGAGCTATAAGACCCTAAAATTGAAAAGCATTTCAAATGAACTCTGAAAAGGTTGAAAGTTGGCATGATATCATCATTTCATCCACATAGCATGTGCAAGAAAGTTGAGAGGGTTACCGCAAAAACTGGATGCACTTCGTGTACAAAACGGACAATCTCTTTCAAAGTATCAGGATTTCATCCGGAAGCTCGTCTGTTACAAAGGGATTTCATTTTTTTAAACTTATTTGAACTCCTGACTTTTTGTGTGTTCAAAATGCACCATTCAAAGCCACATCATCATTTTTCAATCCTTTCTGACTTCATTTGTTATTTTTCATGCATTTACTAATTATTTTGAGCTATAAGACCCTAAAATTGAAAAGCACTTCAAATGAACTCTGAAAAGGTTTTGTTTCTACTTACAACAAAAAACTTATTTAATTTATTTCTAATTACTTATGTATTTTACTTTAATTATTTTATTTTTATTTATTTTACTGCTGCTATTTTTATTTATTTTACTGCTACTATTTTTACTTAATTTATTAAGGTTAATTTATTGTAGTTACTATAGTTTATTTTATTTTATTTTATTAAGGTTTATTTAGTTTTATTTATTTTATTAAGGTTTATTTATTTTATAAATATAAAAAAATGAACATAGATGCGCTTATAGAGAAAATTAAACCTAAATTCACAGTAAATTTCAATTTACTGTGAATTTAGGTGAAATTTCCTGTATAAGGGCATCTATTTTCACTTTAAGAGAAGCTCAACAAGGCATAGAGGGACGGGCTTATAAACTGGTGTGAGCGCCCTTCGGTTGGCGAGGTGGGACTAAACATTGGCCGCAACTAGGACCAGCCCTTTAGTCCCGGTTTGTGGTATGAACCGGGACTAAAGGGTGGTGGGCCAGGAGCGTGGCCCATTGGTCCCGGTTTGTACCACCAACCGGGACCAAAGGGTCCATACTAACCGGGACCAATGCCCACAAGGCCCCGGCAGGCCCCCTGGGCTCACGAACCGGGAACAATGCTCACATTAGTCCCGGTTCGTGACTGAACCGGGGCTAATGTGAAAACTGCCCTGTGACCTAAGCCCTGTTTTCTACTCCTTCTTTAGAAAGATGTGGGTCATCCCAAAAGTAATGTCTCAAATCATAGAAAAACTTTTTCTTTTGCTGGTATGTGAAACTAGGTGGTATAAATTTAGCAACAATGTAATTAGCATAATCAGCATACCATGGAGTACTACGAGAAGTATTTATGACATTTAATTGCTCATCAGGAAAGCTATCATCAATAGGTAGTGGGTCATCAAGGACATTTTCTAACCTAGACAAGTTGTCTGCAACGGGGTTCTCAGCTCCCTTTCTATCAACAATATGCAAATCAAATTCTTGTAGCAAGAGAACCCATCTAATAAGCCTAGGTTTAGCATCTTTATTTTACATGATATTTAATAGCAGCATGATCAGTGTGGATAGTTACTTTAGAATCAACAATATAAGGTCCGAACTTATCACATGCAAATACAACTGCTAAAAATTCCTTTTCAGTAGTAGCATAGTTTCTTTGAGCATTGTCTAGAGTCTTACTAGCATAATGGATAACATTTAATTTCTTATCAACTCTTTGCCCTAGAACAGCACCTACAACATAATCACTAGCATCACACATAATTTCAAAGGGTAAATTCCAATCAGGTGGCTGAACAATAGGTGCAGAGATCAATGCTTTCTTAAGTATTTCAAATGCTTCTACACAATCATCATCAAAGACAAATGGTATATCTTTTTGTAATAAATTAGTCAGAGGCCGAGAAATTTTCGAGAAGTCCTTAATGGACCTCCTATAAAATCCGGCGTGACCAAGGAAACTTCTTATACCTTTGATGTCCTTGGGACATGGCATCTTTTCAATAGAATCAACCTTGGCTTTATCAACTTCAATAGCTCTTTCAGAAACTTTATGACCCAAGACAATACCTTCATTAACCATAAAGTGGCACTTTTCCCAATTCAAGACAAGATTAGTTTCTTCACATCTCTGCAAAACTCGATCAAGATTGCTCAAGCAATCATCAAAAGAGGATCCATAGACGGAAAATTCGTCCATGAAAACCTCACAAATCTTTTCACAAAAGTCAGAGAATATAGCCATCATGCATCTTTTAAAGGTAGCAGTTGCATTACATAAACCAAAAGGCATATGTCTATAAGCAAAAGTACCAAAAGAGCATGTAAAAGTAGTCTTAGATTGATCCTTAGCTGACACAGGTATTTGAGAGAAACCAGAATAACCATCTAGAAAGCAATAATGTGTATGTTTGCATAATCTTTCTAGCATTTGATCAATATAAGGTAAAGGGTAATGATCTTTCTTAGTAGTTTTATTTAATTTGTGGAAATCAATTACCATCCTATAACCTGTAATAATTCTTTGCAGGATCAATTCATCTTTATCATTAGGAACAACAGTAATACCTCCCTTCTTAGGGACCCAATGGACAGGACTTACCCACTCACTGTCAGCAACTGGATAAATTATACCTGCCTCAAGGATCTTTAGTATCTCCTTTCTCACCACTTCTTTCATTTTAGGATTAAGCCTTCGTTGAGGATCACGAACTGGTTTTGCATCTGCTTCCAAGTTTATTTTGTGTTGACATAACGTGGGACTAATGCCCTTGAGATCATCCAGAGTATATCCAATAGCAGCGCGGTGCTTCTTCAGAGTTTTTAATAATCTTTCTTCTTTTCATCAAGATAAGCATACTTAAGATTATCAGGTAACGGTTTAAGCTCAAACACGGGATCACCCTTGGGTGGAGGAGGATCCCCTAGGATTTCAACAGGCAGATTGTGTTTCAGAATAGGTTCCTGTTTAAAGAATACTTCATCTATTTCCCTTCTTTCATCCATAAACTATCATTTTCATGGTCTAGCAAATAATGTTCTAAAGGATCACTAGGAGGTACAGCGATAGAAGCAAGACCAATAATTTCATCCTTACTAGGTAATTCTTCTTCACGGTGTTGTTTACTAAATTTAGAGAAATTAAACTCGTGAATCATATCATCCAAGACAACAGTAACAACATTCTTTTTGCAGTCTATCTGAGCATTAACAGTATTCAAGAAGGGTCTACCAAATATAATGGGACAAAAGCTATCTAGTGGGGGACCAATAACAAGAAAGTCAGCAGGATATTTAGTTTTCCCACACAAGACTTCAACATCTCTAACAATTCCCACTGGTGATATAGTATCTCTATTGGCAAGTTTAATTGTAACATCAATATCTTCTATCTCAGCAGGTGCAATTTCATGCTTAATTTCTTCATACAAAGTATGAGGTATAACACTAGCACTAGCACCCATATCACATAAGCCATGATATTAACGATCTCCTATTTTAACAGAAATAACAGGCACACCTACCACAGGTCTATGTTTATCTTTAGCACAAGGTTTAGCAATTCTAGCAGTTTCACCGTTGAACTGAATAACATGCCCATCAATATTATCAGCCAAGAGATCTTTAACAATAGCAATATTAGGTTCTACTTTAACTTGCTCAGGAGGTGTATAAGTTCCAATATTGCTTTTACGAACAACAGTTGAAGCTTTAGCATGATCCTTCATTCTAACAGGAAAGGGTGGTTTCTCAACATAAGAAGTAGGAACGATAGGATCATTATAAGTGACAGTCTTTTCTTCAACTTTAATAGGTGCAGCTACTTTTACTTCTATGGGAGGATGATATTTAAACCACTCCTCCTTGGGGAGATCAACATAGGTAGCAAAAGATTCACAGAAAGAAGCTACTATCTCAGAGTCAAGTCCATATTTAGTGCTAAACTTACGGAAAATGTCGGTATCCATAAAAGATTTAACACAATCAAACTTAGGTGTGATACCTGACTCCTTACCTTCGTCGAGGTCCCAATCTTCAGAGTTGCGTTTAATTCTATCCAATAAATCCCATTTAAATTCAATAGTCTTCATCATCAAAGAGCTAGCACAAGAAGTATCGAGCATGGTTTGATTATTATGAGAAAGCCAAGCATAAAAACTTTGAATAATTATTTCTCTTGGGAGCTCATGATTGGGGCATGAATACAACATTGATTTAAGCCTCCCCCAAGCTTGAGCGATGCTTTCTCCTTCGCGAGGCCAAAAATTATATATATAATTGCGGTCACGATGAACAAGATGCATAGGATAATATTTTTGATGAAATTCCAATTTCAATCTTTTGTAGTTCCATGATCTCGTATCATCACATAGCCTATACCATGTTAATGCATCTCCCTTCAAACATAAAGGGAAAGCCTTCTTCTTATCATCATCGGGTATACCTGCAAGCTTAAATAATCCACAAACTTCATCCACATATATTAAGTGCTCATCAGGATGCTTTGTTCTATCTCCTGTAAAAGGATTAGCTAGCAGTTTTTCTATCATACCCGCAGGAAATTCAAAAGGAGTTTCATTTTCAATAGGTTCAGTAGGTTGAGGGGCAACTCTTTGCTCTACTGGACGGGGTGAAGATACCCCGAACAGCCCCTCAGAGGATTACTTTCCATAGTAACAAGTGACAGTAAATTTCAGCACACTATATAAATTTTTCCTTACCAAATTCCACCTACCAAAAGCGCTTCACTCCCCCGCAACGGCGCCAGAAAAGAGTCTTGATGACCCACAAGTATAAGGGATCTATCGTAGTCCTTTCGATAAGTTAGAGTGTCGAACCCAACGAGGAGCAGAAGGAAATGATAAGCGGTTTTCAGCAAGGTATTCTCTGCAAGTACTGAAATAAGTGGTAACAGATAGTTTTGTGATAAGATAATCTGTAACGAGCAACAAGTAACAAAAGTAAATAAAGTGCAGCAAGGTGGTCCAATCCTTTTTGTAGCAAAGGACAAGCCTGGACAAACTCTTACAATAGAAAAAGCGCTCCCGAGGACACATTGGGGATATCATCAGGCTAGTTTTCATCACGTTCATATGATTCGCGTTCGGTACTTTGATAATTTGATATGTGGGTGGACCGGTGCTTGGGTACTGTTCTTACTTGAACAAGCATCCCACTTATGATTAACCTCTATTGCAAGCGTCCGCAACTACAACAAAAGTATTAAGGTAAACCTAACCATAGCATGAAACATATGGATCCAAATCAGCCCCTTATGAAGCAACGCATAAACTAGGGTTTAAGCTTCTGTCACTCTAGCAACCCATCATCTACTTATTACTTCCCAATGCCTTCCTCTAGGCCAAAATAATGGTGAAGTGCCATGTAGTCGACGTTCACATGACACCACTAGAGGAAAAGACAACATACATCTCATCAAAATATCGAACGAATACCAAATTCACATGACTACTAATAGCAAGACTTCTCCCATGTCCTCAGGAAAAAACGTAATAACTCACAAAGCATATTCATGTTCATAATCAGAGGGGTATTAATATGCATAAAGGATCTGAACATATGATCTTCCACCAAATAAACCAACTAGCATCAACTACAAGGAGTAATCAACACTACTAGCAACCTACTAGTACCAATCCCAGACTTGGAGACAAGAATTGGACACAAGAGATGAACTAGGGTTTTGAGATGAGATGGTGCTGGTGAAGATGTTGATGGAGATTGCCCTCTCCCGATGAGTGGAGTGTTGGTGATGATGATGATGATCTCCCCCTCCCGCGGGGAAGTGTCCCCGGCACCACAGCTCTGCCGGAGCCCTAGATTGGTTCCGCCAAGGTTCCGCCTCGTGGCGGCGGAGTTTCGTCCCGAGAGGTTGCTTCTTATTTTTTCTGGACGAAAGACTCCATATAGCAGAAGGGGGGTATCAGAGAGCCACCAGGGGGCCCACGAGGTAGGGGGCGCGCCCTAGGGGGGGCGCCCCCCACCCTCGTGGACAGGGTGTGGGCCCCCTGGCCTTCATATTTGGCGAGGATTTTTTATTATTTATTATAAGGTGTTCCGTGGAGTTTCAGGACTTTTGGAGTTACGCAGAATAGGCCTCTAATATTTGCTCCTTTTCCAGCCAGAATTCCAGCTGCCGGCATTCCCCCTCTTCATGGTAAACCTTGTAAAATAAGATAGAATAGCCATAAGTATTGATATATAATGTGTAATAACAGCCCATAATGCAATAAATATCGATATAAAAGCATGATGCAAAATGGACGTATCAACCACCAACAAGCATCAACCCATGGCTGGCCCAAAACAACGGGTGCCTCCAACTAGCAACAGTCCTTGGGGAGTTTTGTTTGCAATTATTTTGATTTGATTTTATTAGAGCATGGGACTGGGCATCCCGGTGACCAGCCATTTCCTCGTGAGTGAGGAGTGGAGTCCACTCCTCTTGAGAATAACCCGCCTAGCATGGAAGATACAGATAGCCCTAGTTGATACATGAGCTATTCGAGCATACAAAACAGAATTTTATTTGAAGGTTTAGAGTTTGGCACATTCAAATTTACTTGGAACGGCAGGTAGATACCGCATATAGGAAGGTATGGTGGACTCATATGGAATAACTTTGGGGTTTATGGAAGTGGGTGCACAAGCAGTATTCCCGCTTAGTACAAGTGAAGGCTAGAAAGAGACTGGGAAGCGACCAACTAGAGAGCGACAATAGTCATAAATATGCATTAAAATTAATAAACATTGAGTGCAAGCATGAGTAGGATATAATCCACCATGAACATAAATATGGTGGAGGCTATGTTGATTTTGTTTCAACTACATGTGTGAACATGTGCCAAGTCAAGTCACTCGAATCATTCAAAGGAGGATTCCACCCTATCATACCACATCACAACCATTTTAATAGCATGTTGGCACGCAAGGTAAACCATTATAAACTCCTAGCTAATTAAGCATGGCATAAAAACTATAATCTCTAATTGTCATTGCAAACATGTTTATTCATAATAGGCTGAATCAGGAACGATGAACTAATCATATTTACAAAATCAAGAGAGGTCGAGTTCATACCAGCTTCTCTCCTCTCAATCGGTCCATCATATATCGTCATTATTGCATTTCACTTGCACGACCGAACGGTGTAGATAATAATAATAGTGCACGTGCATTGGACTAAGCTAGAATCTGCGAGCATTCAATACGAGGGAGAAGACAAGGTAATATGGGCTCTTTGTTAAATCAACAACAATGCATATAAGAGCCACTTAACATTTTCAATATGGTCTTCTCCTCTCGACCCCCAAAGAAAAGAAAGGAAATAAAACTATTTACACGGGAAAGCTCCCAACCAGCAAAAGAAGAACAAGAAATCTTTTTAGGTTTTCTTTTAGTTACTACTACAAGCATGGAAAGTAAACTAGCTAAAAGCTACAACTAATTTTTTTGTTTTTTCTTAAGGTTTTTCAAACACACAAGAAGAAGCTAAGAAAAGAAAATAAACTACCATGGATATTACAATGAAAAAGTATGAGCACCGACAACTAGAATGAGTGTGTGAACATGAATGTAATGTCGGTGAGAAATACGTACTCCTGCAAGCTTAGGCTTTTGGCCTAAGTTGGTTTACGGCCACGGCTGGCCTGGCGGATATCCAAAGTTGTAGCTGGGGTCGTACTGAGATGCAGCCTCGGGGTACCACTTATTGGCGATCTCCTCCGGATCCCACTGGTAAATAGACTAACGTGGAGGATCAAGTTGTGGCTCCGGCTCTAGCTCTGGAGCAGGTGCTAGGCTCCGGCAGGCATGAATGGCCTTCGGTAGGACAAGATACTTGCCTGAAAATAAGTTAAACAAAGAAGGAGCAGACAAAGTAATAGTCTCAAAATAATTTTATCAAATATCAGTCTATGGTTAAGCTTCTTTTCCTTATTCTTAACAATAAAATCATGTGCTACCATACTGTTATAGTCTAGAAAAACAGGAGGCACCAACTTTTCTTCTTTCTCATAATGCCTAATAGGTATGTTAAAATGTGCAGCTAGGCGCGAGGCGAAGATACCTCCCAAGATGGGACCCTTCGTGCGGTTCAGATTTAATCGCTTTGCAATAATAGTGCGTATACTAAAGGTGTTATCACGAAACAAGGCATGGCACAAAATAACAATATCAGGGGCACTAAGGTTTCCACAGTTTCTGCGACCAATTAAACATCTACTAGCAAATATTGCAAAGTAACGCAGAACAGGAAAGTGTATGCTAGTGATTCTTGCATCGGAAACTTTCCTCGTTTCCCCTACAGCAATCATATCAATAAATCCTCCACATCATTACGGTGTGGTTCCTCTATGCTGCCCGTAAAGGGTATCTTACAGACCCGGCAGAAATCAAATAGTGACATCTCCTTAAACTCATCATACAGATAAAAATCTACCAAAGTTGGTGACCTCCTAGCATGGAAATAAAAATTTTGCACAAAAATATTAGTGAGTAGGAGATACTGTTCGGCGCTGGTCGTGGAGGAAGTCGGTGAGGCCCGCATTCTCAGCCAAATAATAAAAGTCATCATGAATCCTGGCTGCTGTCAAGAACTCATACAAGGCCATTCACACGGCCGAACCTCCGCGGTGCGAGGGAGATTATATTTGGGCCTTTTATCCTCTTCAGTTTGCTTATCCTTCGAGCTTCGGCTACAAGAGCCCCTCAAAAATCTCTTCATCACTTTCTGAAAATTTCTGAAATTTTTAGTAACTTAAAGTAAAAGTGAACCAAACTCAACAAAATTGATAGCAACTACTCCCACAAGTGCCTAGAGACTATATCATGCATTAGAACTACTTCGGACCAAATAAATTTGGCATGCAAGCTCAAGAACAGGGTCACCTAGGCAGCAAAATTTGCAATGAATAAAGCACTAGAACAAAAACTAATTGGACCATTGGAGGAGTCACATACCGAAGAACAATCCCCCAAAGCAGTTTTGTGAGTGGAGCTTTGAGCAAGGAGATCGAAAATGGCAGCAAGATGAGCTAGAACTCGTGCTTGAGCTGGTTGGTCATTTTTTTGGGAGGAAGAAGGAGTGTGTGGGTGCAGGAATAAGTGGACGGGAGCCACCAGGGGCCCACGAGGCAGGGGGCGCACCCTGGACCCTCGTGGCCAGATGCTTGCTCCCCCTAATGTGTTCTCAGTGCCAGATATTCTCAAATATTCTAGAAAAAATCACATTTCATTTTCAGGGCATTTGGAGAACTTTTATTTTCGGGGTATTTTTTTATTGCACAGATAATTCAGAAAACAGGCGGAAAATACTAATTTTTGTTTATTTAATCTAAATAACAGAAAGTAAAAGGAGGGTACAGAAGGTTGTGCTTTCTAACTTCATCCATCTCATGCTCATCAAAAGGAATCCACTAACAAGGTTGATCAAGTCTTGTTAACAAACTCATTCTGAATAACATGGAACCGGAGAAATTTCGAATAACACTAGGTTACCTCAACGGGGATATGCACGTCCCCAACAATAAGAATATCATATTTATTCTTGACAGTAGGAAGAGGAAATTCAAAACCTCCAATAGTAATCGATGGAATTTTTCCAATAGAATTTATGCTGTGGACTTGAGGTTGTTTCCTCGGAAAGTGTACCGTGTGCTCATTATGATTAACATAAAAAGCGACATTGCCTTTGTTGCAATCAATAACAGCCCCTGCAGTATTCAAAAAGGTCTACCAAGGATAATTGACATACTATCGTCCTCGGGAATATCAAGAATAACAAAGTCCGTTAAAATAGTAACATTTGCAACCACAACAGGCACATCCTCACAAATGCCGATAGGTATAGCTGTTGATTTATCAGCCATTTGCAAAGATATTTCAGTAGGTGTCAACTTATTCAAATCAAGTCTACGATATAAAGAGAGAGGCATAACACTAACACCGGCTCCAAGATCACATAAAGCAGTTTAACATTATTTCGTTTAATGAAGCATGGTATAGTTGGTACTCCTGGATCTCCAAGTTTCTTAGGTATTCCACCCTTAAAAGTATAATTAGCAGGCATGGTGGAAATTTTGGCTTCCGGTATCTTTATTTTATTTGTAACAATATCTTTCATATACTTAGCATAAGGATTCATTTTAAGCATATCAGTCAAACGCATACGCAAAAAGATAGGTCCATTCATTTCAGCAAAGCGCTCAAAATCCTCATCATACTTTTTCTTGGATGGTTTAGGAGGAAAGGGCATGGGTTTCTGAACCCATGGTTCTCTTTCTCTACCGTGCTTCCTAGCAACAAAGTCTCTCTTATCATAACGTTGATTCTTTGATTGTGGGTTATCAAGATCAACAACAGGTTCTATCTCTACATCATTGTTATTACTAGGTTGAGCATCAACATGAACATCATCATTAATATTATCACTAGGTTCATGTTCATTACCAGATTGTGTTTCAGCATCAGAAATAGAAATATCATTGGGATTCTCAGGTGTGTCAACAATAGGTTCTCTAGAAGCATGCAAAATCCTATCATTTTTCTTTTTCTTCCTTTTAGAAGGACTAGGTGCATCAACATTAGTTCTCTGAGAATCTTGCTCAATTCTATTGGGGTGACCCTCAGGATACAAAGGTTCCTGAGTCATTTTACCCCCTCTAGTCACAACTCTAACAGCATTATTATTTCTCTTACTATTTAATTCATTGAGCAAATCATTCTGAGCTTTAAGTACTTGCTTTTCTTGAGTCGTAACCATAGAAGCATGTTTACTAATGAGTTTAAGTTCACATTTAACTCTAGACATACAATCACTTAAGTGTTCTGTCGTGGATTTGTCACGGCAGATGTCCTTAGTGTCAGGACTTAGTCTCGAGGCCAACGCATCAATGTTATAGCTTGAGTGGGGTTGATCTGGATGAGAGACGCGAAGCGGATCATCACACAAGACAGGATTTAGCCAGCTTCGGACCCCGGGAAACATCATCCGGTAAAAACCCTACATGATGTTTGTGGCTAGGTCTCATTATGCTCATGAGGGAGACGTCATGTCTCCGACTCTCTTCTAGTTGGGTCTAGCCCTAGAGATTGTTTCTTTCTTGCTTGTCCCTCTTGGGGTGCCCTGCCCCTCCTTATATAAGTTGGAGGGGCGGGTTACATGAATAGTCCTAGTAGGATTAGGATTGCTCTATTACAAGTGGAGTCCTAGTCTTGCTTCCTTTGTAAGGGAATATTCCTTATGCTTTCTCTTAAGCCGGCCCACCATAACATGAGCGTCCTTCTGGGTCTTGGGCCTTGTCCTCTATCTGACTCGCCCGCCGGGTCACTAATAGGTCGCCGAGGATCGGGCGGGTCTCCTTGAGTCGTCAAATGTCTGTCGGGTCTCTGGTGAGCCGCCAAGTCCGGCCGGGTCATTGATACGTCTCCAACGTATCAATAATTTATGAAGTATTCATGCTATTATATTATCCTTCTAGGATGTTTGATTTGCATTTATATGATATTTTATATGATTTTTGGGACTAACCTATTAACCTAGAGCCCAGTGCCAGTTTCTGTTTTCTCCTTGTTTTTGAGTTTTGCAGAAAAGGAATACCAAACGGAGTCCAATTGATGGGCCAATTTTTGATGATCTTTTATGGACCAAAAGAAGACCACGGAGCATCGGAGTTGGGCCAGAAGAGTCCCGAGCTGCCCACGAGGGTGGGGGGCGCGCCCACCTGGTACGGGCGCGTGGGCCTGCCTCGTGGACAGCTCGGGCACCTCCTTGATGTGAGACCGACGCCAAAAATTCCTATAAATACAGAAACCTCGGAAAATTAACCTTGATCGGAAGTTCCGCCGCCGCAACCCTCTGTAGCCACGAGAAATCAATCTAGGCCCTCTCCGGCACCCTGCCGGAGGGGGCCATCATCACCGGAAGCCATGGAGGAGGAAGCACAAGGGGGAGAACCTCTCCTCCTCTCTTCCGGTGGCGCGGGAGTGCCATCGGGAGGGGAATCATTGCCGCGGTGATCGTCTTCATCAACATCACCATCATCATCACCATCCTCATCTCTTTTACGCGGTCCACTCTCCCGCACCCCGCTGTAATCCCTACTTGAACATGGTGCTTTATGCCACATATTATGATCCAATGATGTGTTGCCATCTTATGATGTTTTGAGTAGATATCTTTTGTCCTTGGGTTGATTGATGATCTAGATTGGTACGAGTTGTATGTTTTATTTTGGTGCTGTCCTATGGTGCCCTCTGTGTCGCGCAAGCGTGAGGGATTCCCGCTGTAGGGTGTTGTAATACGTTCATGATTCGCTTATAGTGGGTTGCTAGAGTGACAGAAGCTTAAACCCGAGTAAGGGGGTTGTTGCGTATGGGAATAAAGAGGACTTGATGCTTTAATGCTATGGTTGGGTTTTACCTTAATGATCCTTAGTAGTTACTGATGGTTTCTAGAGTTCCAATGATAAGTGCATATGATCCAAGTAGAGAAAGTATGTTAGCTTATGCCTCTCCCTCATATGAAATTGCAATGACGACTACCGGTCTTGTTAACAATTGCCTAGGACAATTCCGCACACCGATCCACCATTATTCCACACTAGCTATTTATATTATTTAGTAATATATTCTAACTTTATGATAACAGCACCTACTTTTATATTTTAGCTCTCCGATATCATGCAAAGTTATCCTCTTCATACCCACAACGTAGTTTTATTTCTCGTTTCTAGTTGGAAGTAAACGTTAGGTGCACGTAGAGTCGTATCGGTGGCAGATAGGGCTTGAGAGAATATTGATCTTACCTTTAGCTCCTTGTGGGTTCGACACTCCATACTTATCACTTCCACCTTTGGAAAGTGCTACGATGATTCCTTGCACTTGGGGATTATCAAGCTCTTTTCTTGCGCCGTTGCCGGGGAGCAATAGCGTGGGGTTGATATTCTCGTGTGTACTTGTTTGCTTTCTTCACTAATTAGATTTTGTTTTTCCTTTTTGTTTCTGTTTAGTTGTGGGTGAAACATACAAAAAAAATTAAAAGAATAAAAATAAAAAAAATATTACTTGCCTTTCATTCCTAAAAAGTTTTTCAAAAAGAGAAGTGATTGGAAAGTTATGCATTGAAGAAGTGAGGGTCGACCTTGAGCACTTGTGTTCATGCTCACGGAAACAATGTAGAATTTTTCATGGAAGTTTCTCTGTAAATAATTATCCCCTTGTATATATTCATTGTATTATAAAAATAAAAGTGCCAAGCTTTGTTTTTAGGATGATTAGATTGCTTGTTTGCGATGTGCAAAACAAAAACAGAAACTTTGGCTGTAGTGCGTGAATTTACATTTTTTACTGGAAAGTCAAATGGGTCTCAAACCTTTTGCACATTACTTCTGTACAAATTTTTCAAATTGTCAAATTTAGTTCATAATTTTAGGAGTTACAGAAGTTTGCTAAACATCCAGATTACTACAGACTGTTCTGTTTTTAACAGATTCTGTTTTGCGTGTGTTGTTTGCTTATTCGATGAATCTATGGCTAGTATTGGAGGGTATGAACCATATAGAACTTGTAATACAGTAGGTTTAACACCAATACAAATAAAGAATGAGTTCATTACAGTACCTAAAGGTAGTGATTTGTTTTATTACACTAACGGATCTCACAAGTTTTTGTTTAAGTTTTTGTGAATGAAGTGTTTGAAGGTCGAGGAGCTATCAATATGAGAAGAATAAAGAGAGGCAAGAGTTCAAGCATGGGGATGCCCAAGGCACCCCAAGTAAATATTTCAGAGGGTACTCAAGCATCTAAAGCTTGGGGATGCCCCGGTTGGCATCCCATCTTTCTTCTTCAACGATTATTGGTATACCTTGGTTTTTGCCTTGTTCACATGATTTGTGTCCTTTGTGTTTTTGTTTTTCCTTTAAGAACCTTGCTAGCATGAGATATCCCTTCATTGATTTATAGAATACTTCATGTGCTTCACTTAAATCTTTTAAGTATGACCTTATAGAATTACTCTTTGTGCTTCACTTAAATCTTTTGAGTATAGTTTTATAGAATGCTTCATGTGCTTCACTTATACATTTTGAGCTTGGATATTGGTCAGTTATAGAATGCTCCAGAAACTTCACTTATATCTTTTGGAGTATGAATAATACCATCATTTAAAGTGGGTTTGGAAGAGTGTCAACTTTAGGAATTAGTGATCCCACTATTTTGGAGGATGTTGAATCTTAGTATGATATTTATGAAAGTGGATTTGGAAGAGTGTCAACTTTAGCTAGTAATGACTCCACTATTTCGGAAGAGGTTCCAATTGAGTATGAGAACAAAGTTGCTATCCATGATTCTACTGAAAATTATTATGAGGGAGGAATTTGTGCTTGTAGGAGTTGCAATAATATCAAGTTTCCTCTCTATGTGCTTAAAATTTTGAAGTTATACTTGCTTTGCCTTCCTATGCTAGTTGATTGTTGTTCTTATAAATTGTGTGCTCAAAAAATCCCTAGACATAGGAAGTAGGTTATATTTAAATGTGCTAGTCATATTCTTCAAGATGCTCTCTTTGTGCTTCAATTCCTATCTTTTATGTGAGCATCATTGAAATCATCATGCCTAGCTAAAAGGCATTAAAGAAAAGCGCTTGTAGGGAGACAACCCAATATTTACCCTTACTGTTTTTGTGTGTTTGTATGATTAAGCTACTGTACTAATCATGTTTTATAGCTTTTGTTTCAATAAAGTTCCAAGTAAGACCTTTGGGAAGACTTGGGTGAAGGTTAATGTGATCTTGCTGTAAAAAACAGAAACTTTGCGCTCACGAGAATAGATGTCATTTTTTACAGAAGAGTGCTCTTGAGTTAATTCTTTTTGCATAAGATTAATAGACAAATTACTCACGTCCACAACTTTATTTCATAATTTTTGGAGTAGCATAAGTATGGTTATCGTTCAGATCATTACAGACTGTTCAGTTTCTGACAGACTCTGTTTTCATTGCATAGTTTGCTTGTTTTCTAGTTTCTATGGCTTATATTCCTAAATATAAATTGTAGAAATGATATGGTACAGTAGGAATTGTGTGAGAACAATTATGAACCTTGTCTTTGACAGTACCAAAGTGAATGGTTTGCTCTTTATCATACTAACCTATCTCACGAAGTTTGGTTAAGTTTTGTGTGATTGAAGTTTTCAAGTTTTGGGTGAGATATCGATATGAGGAGAATAAGGAGTGGAAAGACCCTAAGCTTGGGGATGCCCAAGGCACCCCAAGGTAATATTCAATGAAGACTCAAGCGCCTAAGCTTGGGGATGCCCCGGAAAGGCATCCCCTCTTTCGTCTTCAAAACTATCGGTACATCTTACTCGGAGCTATATTTTTATTCATCACATGATATGTGTTTTGCTTGGAGCGTATTTTCAATTTTACTTGCTGTTTGAATAAAATCATTGGATCTGAAATATTGAATAAAAAAAGGGGAAACCCTCCCATGGCTAGTTAATTATTTGACTACTCAGTGTTCTTCACTCATATCTTTTGGAGTAGTTTGTCATTTACTTATGTGCTTCACGTATATCCTATGAGTAAATGGTTGAATGAATTGAATGTCATAAATCTGAATTTATACATGTTTCATATGCTTATAACATGGATAGTAATGACTTCACATATAAAGAGTATGAGGCATAAAAGTTGTTGAGAGTTGACAAACATAGTTTTGGTCATCGTTGCAATTAATAGGAAGTAATAAGGAAAGAGAGGTTCACATATAAATATATTATCTTAGACACCTTTTATGATTGGGAGCACTCATTAAGTATGACATGCTAAAGAGTTGACGTTGGACAAGGAAGACAACGTAATGGTTTATGTTTTCTCACATCTCAGTTAAAGTATATTGTCATTGACCTTCCGAACATCACTACTAGGAAAAGGCCTACTAATGGCGCACCTAATTTGGCCATTAATGGCGCATTAGTGGTGCACCATTAGTAGCACGCCATTAGTATATTTTACTAATGGCGCACCACTGGTGCGCCATTAGTATCTGGTATACTAATGGCGCACCCCAGATGCGCCATTAGTATATACAACAGTGCGCCATTAGTATGCCTCCCAGGGGGGCATGTATACCCAGGTGCTTTGGCATACTAATGGCGCACAACAACAGGATGCGCCATTAGTAACTTCGGCATACTAATGGCGCACTGTTTAGTGATGCGCCATTAGTATCCTTTGGCATACTAATGGCGCACTATGATGTGATGCGCCATTAGTATGAATATTAGGTTTTTTTATTTTTTTATTTTTTGTTTTTTGCACAGGTTACAAAATGTATAATTGGACAAAATATAGACAGCACACATCAACAACAGATTCATCGAATACAATAGAAGATTAGTCTCTGAATACAATTCATCATTTTAGTCTCCGAATACAATTCATCATATTAGTCTCCTAATTGAAAAGACCGAACAAAGATAGAACATTATATTACAAGTCTCGAGACCGCGAGCTTGTCTTCACATTACAAGTCGATATCGATCATCTAAACTACCATCACATAGAAGAGAGCTGCGGTCATCACGATGAAACTCGTCTTCATCCGGTTCCTCCAACGCTCCCTCCCCTCTTCCGCTAGATAGCGGGCGTATCTAGATTCGGCCTCGGCCCTAGTGGCGTACCCTTTGTAACTGTTACCGCTGAATTGGTGAACCTGTCTCCGACACTCCTCCCAGTCGTCGTAGACTCTGGGAACCTTACCCTTGTACACGACATACCACGGCATCGCTATGCAGTAGCCAAACGAAACGTTAGTACCAATTCACAGACAATACATAAGCAATATAAAGTATGCAACAGAACGATCGGAAGAGAAAAGCAAGACATTAATAGCATCGATTACATCTAAGTTGAAGGACTCTCGAAACCAAAGAGACATACTACAAGTTCATTAAAGTTTAATTACAACATGAGCCAATCGATGTTTCAGAACTAGACACAGCATCACTGCTTTCGACTCGACTCAAGGGACCGGAGCGTGGATGAAGCCGCCGTCTATCGTGGGAGTCATGAAACAACGGGCGTTGTCAGCCTGCATTTGTAGGATTGTGTCGATGTCACTGTTGGACGGTTGATTTCTGAGGTAGAACTGCCCCGAGGTACGAAGGACATCTTGATGGATGATTTCCGCAAACTCCAACTGGATGCGAAAGAATTCTTGTCTGATGTCCGCGTCCTGGATTGCCGACACGCTCGCGGCCCAATCTTTGAGTCTACTCGGTAGCAGAAGTTGATGATGGTCCCGTACGATCGCCCGCATGTGATGGATGGCGTAGTAGGCACCCTTCTGACCGCCAGGCGGCTGCTTGACGCAGCAGAACATCGTATTGTGGGAGAACACGTGCTTGCCGTACTTACGAATAGGCCTGGTGAAGGTGCCTGCAGATTTGACGTAGCCGGGGAGAACATCATCAAGAACCTTCTTGACATTTGTGTAGTCTACGTTCGACTGACGCTCCGGGTCGAAATACGTGGCCATGGAATATTTGGGGCATAGGAGGATGAGCGTGCAATATGTGTCACTGCAGAAAACATGGAATGTTAAAAGAAAAACGATCGAAATCTAAGAATTCATACGTTACGGGGCGGTTGAGGGGAGGACTTACTCGGGAAAGTAAGGCACGAGGAAGTTATCCTTATCTTGGTTTGCCAGAATGACGCCTTCGAGGTAAGAATTCGCGACTTGCCGGTCCCCAGCGCTGCCCAAGATCTTGGCACGCATGTAGAAGGGGTCGACTATCACGATGTCCGGGGTCTTGTCGCGAATGATCCGCATCTCCATACTCAGCGAAAATAGCCGAACGAAGGTGTAGTGCAGCGGATGAAGGTTCAACATAGCGTGGATGTCATCAAACCGCAGGACGATCGTACCCCCGATGGAGTTATCCACAAAGCCCTTGCCCTCTGGCACCTTGGCCGCGAAAACCGGGTATGCAACATCCTTCTCTCTGAGACGCCGCTTCTCCAAAGAAAGAACACTGTCATGCAGACTCCGCATAGCACCGGTTGCAGCATCGAGCATATTTCTCGGTAGCATCGGCCTACCCGCCACATGCACCCTCCTCGAGATATCCGCAGTTGAAGGTGGCCCGTCCTGAGCACGGATCGTACTCGGTGCCGGCTGGCCCGCACCCTTGTTAGTCTTTCTTTTGCGTGCCTTCTTCTTCTCCTGTAATGGGACCGAGTTCTGCTCACAGACCGCCTTCTTGAGTGTGTTGGGGCTGATCATATTTCGCACCTCGCCTATCTGAGGCTCGGTGAAGTCGGCAGCTGGAGGCGTCTCCTGAGAGCTGAACTGCAGACGACGCCTGTTGCAACTTGGCTTCTCCGCGGTACCAGCTAGATCGCACACGTCTTTTGTTGGGTTGGGTTCTTGAGAAGGAGGCCCCATGAAGTCGCCACCGTCCCCATGATCGGCAAAGTACTGATCGACGTTGGCAAATGTATCGTCGTCGTCGTCGTTTTGATCCTGTGCCATATGCATGTTTGGATCCAGTGGCATAGGGATGTCCGGCACCGTTGCGGCGGTCTTGCCATGGGGCCGACTTGGCGCCGGCACGACTGGCGGTGTTGTCTTTGGGGTGGTGTCCCCCGCCCCCAAACGAATCTGGCTCTTCGGCCAAAGCAGGGGCCAGCTCAGGCAGGCGCTGAGGGTCATCACGTCATCATTGTCGGCCCCGATGGGTCGAATCGGAGGTAACAACTCGTCGCAGCCTGGCAGCACCCGAACCAGTTGAACCCTAAACAAGTTGGGTGGCATCTGGGTACCGTGGAACAAGGGGTTGCCTGGTTGAACGATTTTGCCCTTGGCGACATCGACCAACTCGTTGTTCACGAAGTGCAGGAGAGTGCACGGAACATCGGCGGCGCCCTGCGAAAACATGTAGGGCGTTAGGGATGCCCAGTCAAAGGCAAGGAGATGAAGTCCTCAGCCGAGAGAGGCTTAATTAGTTACCGTGATGATGGCGTCGAGCTCGGCTAATGTTGAGGCACCACCAACGGCGGGCGTGCAGTTGACGGAGGGGCCGCTTGTTGCAGAGGTGCCGGCCGGCGTACACCCGGGTGCATTAAGCTCCCGTGCCGGCGTCGGAGACACCAATGCCGCCTCCGCCGGAGACACCAATGGCCCCGCCATCGCGTTCTGCGAGTTGCTGGCCGTGAAGCTAGGAATCGGGGGCGGCCCCTGTTGGCCGCCCGCAATCCACGCACTAATTCCCTGGATCAAGGTATGCACAATGGCGGTGATCGTCGCTCCGAGTTGTTGTTGCACTTGCTCTTGGACAATCTCCGGAATCCGCGCCACCTGTGCCCTGAGTTCTTGAACCTCGCGCGCCTGGCTTTCCGAGCTGGTCTTTTTCTCCTTTCGCCCACCAGTGTTATAGTATGACGACCATTTGGTCGACAAGCCTTTGCCGGCCACACGACCAGCTGACGTCGGCTTACTGAGCTTATCCTTGTTCTTCATTAGATTCAACGCCCTATTTAGAGTGGTGTCCCAAGGGTTGCTCTTAGTCGACTCCGCGCTACTGCTTTCAGTCGCCTGCGGAAGGAATGTGAACCATTTAGAAATTTGGCTTCATTAATTAGAATGGAACCATATGGAGCTAATTACGCGGGGGTGTATTCCTTACCAGAACAAGCTCAAGCGCCCTGGTCTTCGGATCCGTGGTAAGCTCCTTTGTTTTCGGGTCCTTCCTGTACCGGGCCCTGACAAAGTTCCTGGTCTGCTTGTCACCGTATTTATCGAAGAGGGGCGGTAGGCCTTGCTCGGCACGGTCCGCCTCCTCCTTGTCCCATATTGGCTCCGCCACTCTGTAACCGCCGGGACCGAGTGTGTGTTCCCCTAAGTTCAGCTCCCGCATTTCTTTCCCCCACTTACTTGATTCAGAGTTTGCGGTGCTCGAGCAATTGATCTTGAAGTCGTTGTAGTCATCTTCGGTGATCGAAGGATTTTTCTCCTTGATCTTCTCATAACTCTCACCTTTCTCGATCATTCTCTTCACATTGCTTTTCCAAGTAGACAGGGCCTTGCTCATCTTTGTGAGGGCAGCATTGTTCACTTTATTCCCTTTGAGGCTTGTGTTTTCAAATTCAGCGGGGAACTTGTATCGTTCGTGCAGCTTCGTGAAGAGGAGGTTGCGCAAATTCCCTCGGTCAGGATGCCTCAGGTTCTCGGTGTTGATCGAGACGGTGCTCCGGAGAATGCACCCGAGCTGAAGCGAGTACCCCTTGACTATTCGTTCGGGCGCCGTTGGATTCCCGTCGGAGTCCACACTTCAGTAACTTCCTCCTTGAGGGTGCGGAGCACGGTCGGGCGTCGGTCCTTCCATTTCCTCTTCGGTTGGCTGCCATCTGTGCGTGCACCGCCATCATCAGTGGTGGCATCCTCGGCGGCACCATTAGTGGTGGCATCCTCGGTGGCACCATCAGTGGTGGCATCCTCGGCGGCACCATCAGTGGTGGCATCAGTGGGGTCATCCTCGGCGGTACCATCAGTGGTCTCAGGATCGGTGGGGAAGGCGGCGTCCTCATACAAGTGAGGTTGTTCCTCCATCTCCTGGGACAGCTTCCAGAATGGCTTGACGCCCGAACCCCCGGCCTCATCGTTGTTGGCCATGTTTCTCTCTAAATAGGAAAAAAGTTTGGTCAAAAAGTTGGTTATTGTCAAGGAACAAGATCATGGTCTCATCATTTAGGGTTTGTCGACACCGAGGCATCCTAAAAGCTAAGCTTTTATCATTGAGGGTTTTTCGACGCCGAGGCACCCTAAAAGCCTAAGCTTTCATCATTTCGGTTTTTATCGACACCGAGGCACCCTAAAAGTCATGCATTAGTCACAAGTACGCCGGGGCACTTGATCCTACTTAATTAACTACTAACATACCCCGGCCCATGCATTAGTCACAAGTACCCCATATGTCCTATTTTTAGCAAAGTCATGCTAAAATTCACAGAAAATTTCAGCATGACCTTTGCTGAAAATAGGACATATGGAGTACCCGAATTTGCCGGAACGGAAGTTAATCGACATTCCGGCAAACTCAAGGGCCTCTCGGGTGGACAAGGCAAAAAAGGCCTCCATTACAACATGGAAAATACATTGGCATGTGAAGAGGTGAAACAATATATGCATCTCCAAGCAGTATCATTCAACATTTTGGACAAAACACTACAAGCAACATGAGACACTGAAAACAATTGCTACCAATGAATCTACACTTCTATAACAAAATAAATCAGAAACTTAGTCTGTCATCATTAGGCAGCCACCATTAGTTATTCCGTTATGTTAAAGCAAATAAAACAGAGAATTGACTTGTGCAATCTGCAGGTAGCAGTAGCAGGGACGCGCAGGTTACTGCTGGTGGCATCCGAGATGTTTCACGAACGTCGGGTGTGTGCCAATGTATGCAAAGAATTGAAGATTGAAAAAGTTTCGAGCTACGCTGGAAGTTGATTGTGTGATGAGCTTCTTTTAAACGACAGTCGCTTTCAGAAAGAGATTGTTTGGTTTTTGTAATAGACTAAGTTTTTGTAATAGATTATGTTAAAGCAAATAAAATGAGTTCAATACTGATAAATGTTAGGAGTGTAAGAAGATTCAGTTAGCACTGTAATCCATTAGCATAAGTAAAACTACAGTGGTAAATTCAGTTACTGTACTGATGTTACATCAGAGTTTGAAAATTCAGTTATTGTACTGACTAAATTCTCCTTGCAAGCAGTACTATCATGCCAGAAACCATTTGTGTGTGAGTAATACTGTGATTTCGTCTAGAGTACTCTTATTTGCAAGGAGTACTCTGCAGTTGTAGGAGTAATTCATTTCGAAAACTGGGTAAAACTGTAGCTTTTGCTCTAGAGTACTGTGATTTGTACTCCCAGCTGACTAGAGTAGGAATAGTTACTATTATTTGCTCCTACAGCTGACTAGAGTAGGAGTATTTCACCTGCATCACAGTGATACATTCATAGGCCGGGTCTTGAGGAAAAGGTAGATGTACTTATAATTCAGACGAAAAACAAAATTATTGTCAAGTCATTAAACAAGGGAAATCTATCTATCACAACCGGTGATCTATTTTCAGCTTGACAAGTGCATCATCATATTTGTCGCTTTTACATGTGTTTGTTTTTCTTAGCTAAACCTGACAAACCTGAGGGTGCATCATCATATTTGTAATGACTGAAAATATTTACTTCAGGAAATATTTACTACTGTAGTTTCTGTTACAAACAAAAAAAAGACTGAAGTTTGTCCTAGCTATATTTCAGGATGATTTTTCAGTTGCTCATGCTTTTTACAAATTGTAGCTACTGTTTTTTATACCTAAACAAAATTGCCCTAGCTATATTTGCTACTGTTTTTATACCTAATTTTTTGCTACTGTTTTTTTAATTTGCCACTGCTTTTTTTATTTGCTACTGTTTTTATACCTAAACAAAATTTCCCTAGCTATATTTGGTACTCTTTTTTTATTTGCTACTGTTTTTATACCTAATTTTTTTGCTACTTTTTAAAAATTGCTACTATTCTTTTAAAATTGCTACTGTTTTTTATACCTAAACAAAATGACCCTAGCTATATTTGCTAATATTTTCTATTTGCTACTGTTTTTATACCTAATTTTTTTGGTACTGTTTTTTTAAATTGCTACTGTTTTTGCTACTACCCTAATTTCCTAAAAGATTTCTAACTTTGCTAACTGTGCTAGATTTGCCCTAAAATTTACTGCCCTAACCCTAAAATTTGCAAACCCTACACCCTAAAATTTACAAAGGGGAAGGAGGAGGCCGGAGGGGGAGGGAGAGGTGGGGGCAGTACCTTAGGAGGCGGAGGAGGCCGGAGGGGACAAGGAGGAGGTCGGAGCGGCGGTGGCGTGGACGAGGAGGACGGCGAGGACGAGGACGACGGGGCGGCGGCGTCGGGAGAGGAGAGGGGAAGGGGATCGAGGGCGACGTCGAGGGGCGAGGAGGAGGTCGGGGCAGCGGCGTCGGGAGAGGAGAGGGGAAGGGGCAGCGGCGTCGGGGCGTCGGGGCGGAGACGAGGACGACGGGGCGGCGTCGAGGCGGCGGGGCAGCGGCGTCGGGAGAGGAGAGGGGAAGGGGATCGAGGGCGAGGGCGAGGGAGAGAGAGGGGATAGGTTATCTTCCAACAGGTACATCCATACTAATGGCGCACCTCACCCTGGTGCGCCATAAGTACATCCATACTAATGGCGCACCTCACCCTGGTGCGCCATTAGTATTTTTTTTTATTTCTGCTCGAGCCAACAAGTTATCTTCCACCTGACCTGATCCACACCAAGTTCCCTCTACTAGCTCGACTGGTCAGCAGCCAGTTCTCACACCAGGAGGTCCTGGGTTTGATTCCCAGGCTCCACAATTTTTTTTATGCATTTAAAATGCTGTTTGATATTTATTTGTGTTTAAATATGTTCAAACTTGTTTAAATCATAACAGTAATATTTTTTTATAAGACAGTAATAATTTTTTAAAAAATATCATCAAACAGTAATGCCGGTGGAGCGGGGGAGGGTGCGCGGGGTGCGGGGGGGCGGTGGACCGGGGGGTGCTCGGCGGCGAGGGGGACCGGATCTGGCGAGGTGGGATAGCGATCGAGATGGAGGGGGATCGAGATCGAGTGTCCATGAAATTTAAAAATATTCATGATAGTTCAAAAAGTGCCCATGAAATACAATCGAGAAATGAAGGCTACGATTTAAATACAATCGATCTTAGCTAGCTATCTGTTCACAATCTTCTTGCCCTTCTTTTTCGCAAATAGAGTTCTTCTGTGGAACGGACGTCCTTTAGGTAGGGTGGTCCTGCTTCTTCTTGTGGTGTATGCTGCTACTTCATCATCGTCGTCATGTTCGATTCTCGGGTCGCCGTACTTGTCGAAGTCTTGCTCATTGGCTACTCCATCCATTCCGATGATCTTCCTTTTGCCTCTCCTCACGACAACACGACTGGGCTTTGACGGGTCGGTAATGAAGAAGCATTGGTCCACTTGGGAAGCCAGTACCCATGGCTCATTTTTCGCGGTGACGTTTGCGCCTGCGGTCTTGGATTTGGCTTTGGGTATAACCATGGTGGTGAAATACCGGTCTTCTTTTAGGACGCTCTTGGCCCATCTGACACGGAACATCGGGACCTTCTCTCCAGCGTAGCTCAGCTCCCAGATCTCCTCGATCCTTCCGTAGTATCTGTCCTTGTCGTTACCGGTGTAGGATTCCATCGTTACCCCGGAGTTCTGATAGCCATCGCTCTTCATGTCCTTGGCCTCGGTGTAGAATGTGTAGCCGTTGATATCGTACGCCTCATAGGTCATCAGGTTGTGCTCGGCGCCCTGTGACAAGGCGAATATGAGTTGTTCTTCCGCGGAAGAATCCTCATGTAAAGGGTACGACAGAAGCTTCTGCTTGAACCAACGCGTGAAACATGAGTTGTGCTCTTTGAGTATATCTCCGTCCGTCCTCTGTTGGCCTCGGTCATTGTACGTCTTCTTAATAAAGGTTTTGTGCTCTACCACCCAAGGATCGACCACGTCTATGTGTTGTAGCGCGACTAGGTTTGCTCTTTCAAAGTCGGCGAGTCGACCCTCGAAGTCGACATGCATTTCGCGGCGACCCTCACGGTGACCCCATCCAGCGAGCCTGCCGAGGTGCCTGTTGACGGGCAGACCAACGGGGTTCTCGATGCCTAGATAATTCGTGCAGTAGGAGATGCACTCTTCGGTCAGAAAGCCCCTGGCTATGCTTCCCTCTGGACGTGACATGTTGCGAACGTATCCTTTGATGACACCATTCATCCTTTCGAACGGCATCATGCTGTGCAGGAACGTCGGCCCGAGTTGGATGATATCGTCCAGGATATGGACCAGCAGATGCACCATAACGTCGAAGAATGCGGGCGGGAAGTGCATCTCAAGCTCGCATAGTATCACTCGATCTCTTCCTGTAGCCTTCTGAGTTGCCTCACGCCAACAGACTTCCGAGAGATGACGTCGAAAAAGTTGCATAGGCCAAATAGCGTTTCACGGACGTGCGCGTCCATGATCCCACGGATTGCAACTGGAAGTATCTGCGTCATCAGCACGTGACAGTCGTGAGACTTCATCCCGCTGAACTTCAGCTTCGCTAGGTCTAGGTATCTGCTTATCTTCCCCGCGTAACCGTAAGGAAGTTTTACTCCTACGAGGCAGGTGAAAAACTGCTCGATCTCCTCCTGACTTAGAGTGAAGCACGCGGGAGGGTAGTCATTTCCGGTCTTCTTGGCCTTTTTGCCTTTGCGACGACTTTCCGTGTCCTGCTTCGCCTCATCATCATCATCATCATCATCATCATCATATATAGCGTGAAGCTCCTGCCTGATGCCCATTGATTTCAAGTCTGCCCTTGCTTTCGGCCCATCTTTGGTCCTCTCTGGCATGTTGAGCAGGGTACCAAGCAGACTCTCGCACACGTTCTTCGTGATATGCATGACATCAAGGCTGTGAGGCACACGGTGGATCTTCCAGTACGGCAAGTCCCAGAAAACAGACCTCGTTTTCCATACCTTCAGCAGCGGCTCTGGCGCCTTTCGCTTCTTTCCCGGCTCTGGCGTCTTTTGCTTCTTTCCCGGCAGTGGGCAGTCTTTCCAATTTTTCAACAGCTCGTCTATTTCCTCGCCGCTCCTCGTACGCGGGCGTCCTCGGGGTTCGGTTTCACCATCGAATAGATCCTTGCGTTTTCTCCACGGGTCATCGTCGCGAAGCCACCTTCGATGTCCCATGAACACGGTTTTCGAAGACCCGGGATCTCTATCTAGCTGGCGATACGTTGTGTCATCCATGCACCTGACGCATCCAGAAAATCCGTGGACCACCTGCCCCGCGACATATCCGTAACCGAGATAGTCGTGCACCGTCGTGAGCAGCGCGGCTCTCATAGGGAAATATTCTTTCTCGGCGGCGTCCCACGTATTGGCTGGCATTTTCCACAGCGTGTCAAGCTCCTCTTTCAGCAGCCCTAGATACAGATTGATGTCGTTCCCTGGTTGTTTCGGTCCTTCAATTAGCATACTCATGTGAATGTACTTCCTCTTCATGCACAACCAGGGGGAAGGTTGTACCTCCACACAAACACAGGCCAGGTGCTATGTGTGCTTCTCTGGCTGCCAAACGGATTGACTCCATCGGTGCTCGCGCCCAGCACGATGTTCCTTGGATCGTTCCCAAATTCTAGGTCTTCGAAGTTCAACGCTTGCCACTGGCTCGCATCCTTAGGGTGACTCAACATCTTGTCTTTTTTATCTATCTCCGGATCATTTGCGTCATCTTCTCGCTTCTTCTCCTCCCTATCCGCGTGCCAACGCATGAGCTTTGCTACCTTAGGGTCCGCGAAATACCGCTGCAGACGAGGAGTGATCGGAAAGTACCACACCACTTTTCGAGGAGCTTTCTTCCTCTTCTTGTATCGAGTGACGCCGCACACCGGACATATGGTAGACTCTGCGTGCTCGTCCCGATAAATGATGCAATTGTTCATGCACACATGGTATTTCACGTGCGATAAATCCAGAGGACACACGATTTTCTTCGCCTCCTCCAAACTGGTCGGGCACTTGTTCCCCTTGGGAAGACGTTCGTGCCAGAATGACATGTTCTCGTCGAAGCATGCGTCGGTCATTTTGTGTTTTACCTTCATCTCCAGAGCCATGAGCGTTACTTTCAGGCGGGTATCCTCGGGCCTGCATCCTTCATACAATGGAGTAACCGCGTCTAACTCAAGTTGATCCATCTTGGCTTTCTCTCGGGCGGCAGCTCTTGCGTTATCCGTCTGCTTGAGAAGCAGCTCTTGAATATGAGGGTCCTGCACCCAGCCCATCGATGGTCCAGCGTCGTCTGATCCGCCGGCATCATCATCTTCATGATCATGCCCGTCGTCTGCTCCGGCATCTTCCTCATCATCATGTCCTGCATCTTCTACATGATGACTGTGTACAGCATCACCGTCGTGATCATCTCCTGGGGATTCTTCGTCTTCTCGCCCGCCCGAGCCGCGGTGGTTGTCTTGCTGCCCTTCCTCATTTCTTGCCCGGCTTCCATGGATGACTTCGTAGTCATCTTCATCACCTTGCCACCGATAGCCATCCATGAAACCACGCAAGAGCAGGTGGTCCCGCACCTGCCCGGATTCCGGGTCCGCAATAAGGCTCTTCAGCTTGCATCTTCGACACGGACATCTTATCTCCGTCTCGTTCTTTTGAAGCATCTCGGCCTTCGCGGACCTCAAAAACCTATTCACGATGCCTTCGGTCATCATGCGGACCATGGTCGCCTGCGGGGTAGAGCAAAACGGTATTTTAGAACCAAGAAAAAATTTGGCATGACTTTCCCTAAAAATAGGACCAAAAAGAATGCTTAATGCCAAAATTCTCGCCGAAACGGAAATGAATCAACATTCCGGCAAAATATTGGCAACTATCGCATTTCAAATACCGGTACACCTCCAAACACAAACACATATGCAACACCACAAACATATGCAACACCACAAACATACATAGATCTAGCTAGGCCATAAAAAGTGCATGTGCACATTGTTGTAGGGAGAACAACATAAATATAGCTTCCCCCCTTACTTACCTATCAAAACAAGGTAAATTAACCACTTAAATTGAATGAATCTATGGTGGAAATGAGGTGAAAAAGAGGAGGCACCCGAGACAAGGAGGAGGTGGAGAGAATGAAGTGGGGAGAAAGTGAGTGTGGGTAGGAGAGGCTGTCCAAAATATCTTGTTGCTGCCCACTTACTAATGGCGCACCAACTCTAAATGCGCCATTAGTAATCCAGGTTACTAATGGCGCACCTTCTGGTGGTGCGCCATTAGTAGTTTTGCAAAAAAAAACATACTAATGGCGCACTGTTCTACAGTGCGTCATTACTAGTTTAAACTAGTAATGGCGCACGGTGGAAAAGTGCGCCATTAGTAGTTTTGCAAAAAAGGGAATAAAAAATATAATAGAAAAAACAACATTAGTGGCGCACTTTCCGGCAGGTGCGCCATTACTAGTTACAACTAGTAATGGCGCACTGTGTCTGGATGCGCCATTAGTATGTTTGGACAGGCGCACTAGTTAAAAAAAATTTATACTAATGGCGCACCCTGGGCCAGGTGCGCCATTACTAGTTACAACTAGTAATGGCGCACTGTGTCTGGATGCGCCATTAGTATGTTTGGACAGGCGCACTAGTTAAAAAATAATAATTTTTGATACTAATGGCGCACCCTGCGCCAGGTGCGCCATTAGTAGTTTCAACTCTAATGGCGTATCAGAAGGTGGTGCGCCATTAGTATCGCTTGTCTGGTGCACCATTAGTGTCAATCCCATCTATAGCCCTTTTTCTAGTAGTGCATGTTGAGCTTGCCTTCCCCCCTCATGCTAGCCAAATTCTTTGCACCAAGTAGAGATACTACTTGTGCTTCCCAAAACCCTTAAACCAGTTTTGCCATGAGAGTCCACCATATCTACCTATGGATTGAGTAAGATCCTTCAAGTAAGTTGTCATCGGTGCAAGCAATAAAAATTGCTCTCTAAATATGTATGATTGATTGGTGTGGAGGAAATAAGCTTTATACGATCTTGTGATGTGGAAGAAATAAAAGCAACGGACTGCATAATAAAGGTTCATATCACAAGGGGCAATATAAAGTGACGTTCTTTCGCATTAAGATTTTGTGCATCCAACCCTAAAAGCGCATGACAACCTCTGCTTCCCTCTGCGAAGGGCATACTTTATGCTTGAGTCAAGGTGATCTTCACCTTTCCCTTTTTCATTTTATCCTTTGGCAAGCTCTTCGTGTTTGAAAGATCATGATATATATATATCCAATTGGATGTAAGTTAGCATGGGCTATTATTGTTGACATCACCTAAAGGTGAATACGTTGGGAGCCAATACAATAAGCCCCTATCTTTCTCAGTGTCCGGCTGAAACTCCATAACCACAAGTATTTCGTGAGCGTTAGCAATTATAGAAGACTACAAGATAGTTGAGTATGTGAACTTGCTGAAAAGCTCTATTGATGACTCTTTCTGATGTTATGATAAATTGCAATTGCTTCAATGACTGAGATTATAGTTTGTTAATTCTCAATGAAGTTCCTGAACCATACTTTAACATGTGATTAGCTTGTTACTTTATCATAAGAAGTTTCATGAGATGAGCTATTGTTATGACATATAATGATGCTAGAAAAAGTGATTGGAATTATCATTGATCAAACTTAAGCACTTGCTAGCATTCACACTTCATAAATTATTTCTTTTATCATTTACCTACTCGAGGATGAGCAGGAATTAAGCTTGGGGATGCTGATACGTCTCCAACGTATCTATAATTTATGAAGTATTCATGCTATTATATTATCCTTCTAGGATGTTTGATATGCATTTATATGATATTTTATATGATTTTGGGACTAACCTATTAACCTAGAGCCCAGTGCCAGTTTCTGTTTTCTCCTTGTTTTTGAGTTTTGCAGAAAAGGAATACCAAACGGAGTCCAATTGACGGGCCAATTTTTGATGATTTTTTATGGACCAAAACAAGACCACGGAGCATCGGAGTTGGGCCAGAAGAGTCCCGAGCTGCCCACGAGGGTGGGGGGCGCCCACCTGGTACGGGCGCGTGGGCCTGCCTCGTGGACAGCTCGGGAACCTCCTTGACGTGAGACCGACGCCAAAAATTCCTATAAATACAGAAACCTCGGAAAATTAACCTAGATCGGAAGTTCCGCCGCCGCAAGCCTCTGTAGCCACGAGAAATCAATCTAGGCCCTCTCCGGCACCCTGCCGGAGGGGGCCATCATCACCGGAAGCCATGGAGGAGGATCTCGGAGGGGCCATCATCGCCATGAAGGCCAAGGACCAGAGGGGGAAAGCCATGGAGGAGGAAGCACAAGGGGGAGAACCTCTCCTCCTCTCTTCCAGTGGCGCCGGAGTGCCATCGGGAGGGGAATCATCGCCGCGGTGATCGTCTTCATCAACATCATCATCACCATCCTCATCTCTTTTACGCGGTCCACTCTCCCGCACCCCGCTGTAATCCCTACTTGAACATGGTGCTTGATGCCACATATTATGATCCAATGATGTGTTGCCATCTTATGATGTTTTGAGTAGATATCTTTTGTCCTTGGGTTGATTGATGATCTAGATTGGTACGAGTTGTATGTTTTATTTTGGTGCTGTCCTATGGTGCCCTCTGTGTCGCGCAAGCGTGAGGGATTCCCGCTGTAGGGTGTTGTAATACGTTCATGATTCGCTTATAGTGGGTTGCTAGAGTGACAGAAGCTTAAACCCGAGTAAGGGGGTTGTTGCGTATGGGAATAAAGAGGACTTGATGCTTTAATGCTATGGTTGGGTTTTACCTTAATGATCTTTAGTAGTTGCGGATGCTTGCTAGAGTTCCAATCATAAGTGCATATAATCCAAGTAGAGAAAGTATGTTAGCTTATGCCTCTCCCTCATATGAAATTCCAATGACGACTACCGGTCTTGTTAACAATTGCCTAGGACAATTCCGCACACCGATCCACCATTATTCCACACTCGCTATTTATATTATTTAGTAATATATTCTAACTTTATGATAACAACACCTACTTTTATATTTTAGCTCTCCGATATCATGCAAAGTTATCCTCTTCATACCCACAACGTAGTTTTATTTCTCGTTTCTAGTTGGAAGTAAACGTTAGGTGCACGTAGAGTCGTATCGGTGCCAGATAGGGCTTGAGAGAATATTGATCTTACCTTTAGCTCCTTGTGGTTTCGACACTCCATACTTATCACTTCCACCTTTGGAAAGTGCTACGATGATTCCTTGCACTTGGGGATTATCAGTCATACCACGGGGTATATCCCCGACACTAGCCCCCAGTTTAGCTTGGATTTATCCATGGTAAACTTATCCTGCAAAACAAGACCAACTTTGATAGATAATACGCCGGGTCGAAGGTTCTTCTGAGCTGGCATTTGATCATCGTTAAGTCCTTGTCATTTCTTTGTTGATATATACATGTCCATGATCTCATAGCAAATCTTCCTTAGCAGATATATTTCAACTTTATCAATGCAAAAAATCCAGATACTTCTTCTGAAAAAATCCGGGTCAATAGACCAGCTTCATAATCAATTTACTGACATTAGTTTCGCGTAGAGAAATATTATAAGAAATAATCCAATTGAGTTGGTTTCCAAAGCTCTGGCTTAATAAACATATTGGACTCAAGATTCATCTGGTGATCCGCAAGTTTAAGGATATAGAGGCTGGCAAGTTATAATTGCCAAAACTGCCGACTTGTAAATATTGACAGCACCGGGTCACAACTGTTGCTCACATCAATTTTGAAAGTGTACCTCCCTTATATTCATACCACGGGGTATATCCCCGACATGTTCAATCGTATAAGCATTTCTTTTCAATTGTCTACCAACGTAAACATTGAGGTTTTCTTGTATAACAATAAAATTATCAAACTCATCTAAGCATTGGCTAGCAGACTTATAACGAGGAATATCACCTTCATCAAATCTATAGAGGGAATTTACCTTTACTACCTGTGCGGGTTATCAAGACCATGTATTTCTTCAACAGGCGGCTGATTAAGACCATGTATTTCTTCAATAGGAGGTAAATTCTTAACATCTTCAGCTTTCATACCCTTTTCTTTCATAGATTTCTTTGCCTCCTGCATATCTTCAAGACTGAGAAATAAAATACCCCTTTTCTCCTGAGTTGGCTTAGTAGTTGGTTCAGGAAGTGTCCAATTATTTTCATTAGTCAACATATTATTCAATAGCAATTCAGCTTGATCAACTGTTCTTTCCCTGAAAACACAACCAGCACAACTATCCAGGTGGTCTCTTGAAGCATCGGTTAGTCCATTATAGAAGATATAAAGAATTTCATTTTTCTTAAGAGGATGATCAAGCAAGGCATTAAGCAATTGGAGAAGCCTCCCCCAAGCTTGTGGGAGACTCTCTTCTTCAATTTGCACAAAATTATATATTTCCCTTAAAGCAACATGTTTCTTATGAGCGGGGAAATATTTAGCAGAGAAGTAATAAATCATATCCTGGGGACTACGCACACAACCAGGATCAAGAGAATTAAACCATGTTTTAACATCACCCTTTAATGAGAAAGGAAATAATTTAAGGATATAGTAGTAGTGAGTTTTCTCATCATTAGTGAACATGGTGGCTATATCATTTAATTTAGTAAGATGTGCCACAACAGTTTCAGATTCGTAGCCATAAAAAGGATCAGATTCAACCAAAGTAATTATCTCAGGATCAACAGAGAAATCATAATCCTTATCAGTAACAAAGATAGGTGAAGTAGCAAAAGCAGGGTCATATTTCATTCTAGCATTCAAATATTTTTCTTTCAGCTTAACTAATAATTTCTTAAGATCATTTCTATCATTGCAAGCAAGAAAGTCTCTAGCAGTTTCTTCATCCATAACATAACCCTCAGGCACAACAGGCAATTCATATCTAGGGGGAGTGTCTTCATCATCACTTTCATCAATATTATCAGTTTCAATAATTTCATTCTCTCTAGCCCTAGCAAGTTGTTCATCAAGTAATTCACCTAGTGGCACAGTAGTATGAAGCATAGAAGTAGTTTCATCATAAGTATCATGCATAGCAGAAGTGGCATCAGCAATAACACGCGACATATCAGAATGAATAGCAGAAGCAGGTTTAGGTGTCGCAAGTTTACTCAAAATAGAAGGTGAATAAAGTGCAGAGCTAGATGGCAGTTCCTTACCTCCCCTCGTAGTTGAGGGAAAAATCTTAGTTCTCTTGTCTTTCAAGTTCCTCATAGTGATCAGCAGATATAAATCCCAAGTGACTCAAAGAATAGAGCCAGAAAATAGTCTGGATAACCCACAAGTATAGGGGATCACAACAGTTTTCGAGGGTAGAGTATTCAACCCAAATTTATTGATTCGACACAAGGGGAGCCAAAGAATATTCTCAAGTATTAGCAGTTGAGTTGTCAATTCAACCACACCTGGATAACTTAATATCTGCAGCAAAGTATTTAGTAGCAAAGTAGTATGGAAGTAACGGTAACAGTGGCAAAAGTAACAGTAGTAGTTTTGTAGTAATTGTAACAGTGGCAACGGTAAAGTAACTAAGAAGAGAACAATATGTGGAACGTAGGCATTGGATCAGTGATGGAGAATTATGTCGGATGCGATTCCTCATGCAGTAGTTATAACCTAGGGTGACACGGAACTAGCTCCAATTCATCAATGTATTGTAGGCATGTATTCCGAATATAGTCATACGTGCTTATGGAAAAGAACTTGCATGACATCTTTTGTCCTACCCTCCCGTGGCAGCGGGGTCCTATTGGAAACTAAGGGATATTAAGGCCTCCTTTTAATAGAGTACCGGACCAAAGCATTAACACTTAGTGAATACATGAACTCCTCAAACTACGGTCATCACCGGGAGTGGTCTCGATTATTGTCACTTCGGGGTTGCCCGATCATAACACATAGTAGGTGACTATGGACTTGCAAGATAGATCAAGAACTCACATATATTCATGAAAACCTAATAGGTTCAGATCTGAACACATGGCACTCGGGCCCTAGTGACAAGCATTAAGCATAGCAAAGTCATAGCAACATCAATCTCAGAACATAGTGGATACTAGGGATCAAACCCTAACAAAACTAACTTGATTACATGGTAAATCTCATCCAACCCATCACCGTCCAGCAAGCCTACGATGCAATTACTCAGGCACGGCGGTGAGCATCATGAAATTGGTGATGGAGGAAGGTTGATGATGACGACGGCAACAGATTCCCCTCTCTGGAGCCTCGAATGGACTCCAGATCAGCCCTCCCGAGAGAGATTAGGGCTTGGCGGCGGCTCCGTATCATAAAACACGATGAATCCTTCTCTCTGGTTTTTTTCTCCCCAAACGTGAATATATAGAGTTGGAGTTGAGGTCGGTGGAGCACCAGGGGGCCCACGAGGCTGGGGGCGCGGCCAGGGGGTAGGCGCGCCCCCCACCCTCATGGACAGGGTGTGGGCCCCCCTTGCCTTGATTCTTTCGCTAGTATTTTTATTAATTCTAAAAATAATCTCCGTGGAGTTGCAGGTCATTCCAAGAACTTTTATTTCTGCACAAAAATAACACCATGCCAATTCTGCTGAAAACAGCGTTAGTCCGGGTTAGTTCCATTCAAATCATGCAAGTTAGAGTCCAGAACAAGGGCAAAAGTGTTTGGAAAAGTAGATACGACGCGGACGGTATCAAGCACCAGCCGGGACTAAAGGATGGCATTGGTACCAGTTGGTGCCACAGACCGGTACCAATGCACCCCTTTAGTCCCGGTTCGTGCCACCAACCGGGACCAAAGGCCTTGTGCTGCCCCGCCTCAAAAATTTAGTCCCACCTCGCTAGCTGAGAGAGCTCGAGAGTGGTTTATAAGCGCTGCTGCGCCACCCTCTCGAGCTCCTCTCAATTGCAGGCTTTTGGGCCTAACTGCATATTGTGTGCCTGTGGGCCTACTAGGCCTGTTGCGGGCCTGAATCCTGGCCCATGATTGGGTTTCTAGTCGTATTCAGGCCGTGGTGGCCCAGTAGGTCGCACTTTTTTTATTTTCCTTGTTGCTTTATTTATTTTATTTTATTTCTACTTACAACAAAATACTTACTGTTGCTATCTTATTTTATTTTATTTTATTTTGTTTCTACTTATTTATTAAAGTTTATTTTGTTTCTACTTATTTATTTTATTTTGTTTCTACTTATTTTATTTCGTTTCTACTTATTTATTTTATTTTCTTTCTACTTATTTATTTTACTTTGTTTCTACTTATTTATTTTATTTTATTTTTTGCTTATAATGTTTTGAACAGAAAATACTTTGATAATTTTAGTTGATTCCTTTTGCTATTAGAGTTTCATTAAAGTTTTCTAGTTCATTCTTTTTTCTATTAGAGTTTCATTAAAGTTTATTTTGTTTCTACTTATTTATTTTCTTTTCTTTTTTGCTTTTTTATTGATTTTATGTAAATTCTTTTTTGCTTTTAATGTTTTGAACAGAAAATACTTTGATAATTTTAGTTGCATAAATTTTATATAATTTTAGTTTCAATAATACCAGAGGTTTATAAAAGCTTTTTAGTTGATTCCTTTAGTACCGGTTCTAAGGCTGTTACAAAGGCATTTCATTTAGTACCGGTTCTAAGGCTCCCCACGAGCACCTTTAGTACCGGTTCTGTAGCTGTTTTTTAGTCCCACCTCGCCAAGCGAGAGGCACTTGCAGCGGTTCATAAGCCCTGAGTGCAGAGACGATATGAAGGAAATGCGCAATGCTCACCTGCACGTTGGTTAGCTTTAGGCCTTGAGGAAGTGGTGTAGACTGCACGGAGCTATCAGGGTTTCGGACGAAAACTACACATAGCTCCGTGCAGTCTACACTATTTCCTCAAGGCCTGAAGCTAAGCAACATGCAGGTGAGCATTGCGCCTCTCTTTTATTTTGAGCATTGTGTGTTCAAAATGCACCATTCAAAGTCACATCATCAATTTTTAACCCTTTCTGACTTCATTTGTTATTTTTTCATGCATTTACTGATTTTTTTTGAGCTATAAGACCCTGAAATTCAAAAGCATTTCAAATGAACTCTGAAAAGGTTGAAAGTTGGCATGGTATCATCATTTCACCCACATAGCATGTGCAAAAAAGTTGAGAGGGTTACGCCAAAAACTAGATGCACTTCATGTACAAAACGGACAATCTCTTTCGAAGTATCAGGGTTTCATACGGAAACTCATCTGTTACAATGGGATTTTATTTTTTGAACTTATTTGAACTCCAGACTTTTTGTGTGTTCAAAATGCACCATTCAAAGCCACATCATCAATTTTCAACCCTTTCTGACTTCATTTGTTATTTTTCATGCATTTACTATTTTTTTTGAGTTATAAGACCCTGAAATTCATAGGCATTTCAAATGAACTCTGAAAAGGTTGAAAGTTGGCATGGTATCATCATTTCACCCACATAGCATGTGCTAAAAAGTTGAGAGGGTTAGGGCATGGACAACACATAAAACCATTCTGCTTGTTTGCCTCAGCCACTTCGAGAAAATTATGCAGGCCCTTAATGTACTCGGAGGTGTGTCTGTCACCGTACATCCATTGCCGGTTCATCTGCGTGCATTATATATAATTATGTGTGTCAAAAACCATTACAGATTCATATGGATAGATAAGTGACCAAATTAATAGAAGTTCATCATCACATTAAAACCAAAGTACATACATAGTTCAAATTGAACAACGTATAGCTCTCCAGAGCATCTAGTTAAACCATACATTGAAACTATGTAAAACCTTTCAATGCAACAACAAATGCGATCATAATCACAACCAAGGCAACAATTGATCCAACGGCATAATGATACCAAGCCTCGGTATGAATGGCATATTTTTTAATCTTTCTAATCTTCAACCGCATTGCATCCATCTTGATCTTGTGATCATCGACGATATCCGCAACATGCAACTCCAATAGCATCTTCTCCCCCTCAATTTTTTTAATTTATTCCTTCAAGTAATTGTTTTCTTCTTCAACTAAATTTAACCTCTCGACAATAGGGTCGGTTGGAATTTCCGGTTCAACTACCTCCTAGATAAATAAAATCTATGTCAACTTGATAGGCATAATTGTCATAAACAATAAATGAACCAAATAGTTATAAAAGATAATATATACCACATCCGAATCGTAGACAGGACGAGGGCCGACGGGGCGGATACCAAAGCCGTCGCACTATATAATAACAAGCAATATTAAAAGTAAGAAAATTAGACAAGTATCTATTTAAAGTAAGAATTTTTTTCTTTCAAAAAAAGATAAGAACAAGAGGCTCACCACGGTGGTGCCGGCGACGAGATCGGCGCGGGCGATCGACGGCGGTGAAGACGGGGACGGGACGTGACGGACCGCTAAACCTAGACAAATCTCAGGAAAATGGAGCTTGGAGGTCGAGCTTCGAGAGGAGAAAGCTTAACTAGTGTGGCTTGGGCATTTCATCGAACACCTCATGTGCATAGGAGGTGAGCTAGAGCACCACAAAGCTCTCCCCTCGCCGGCCAGAAAAAATAGAGCAGTGTGGAGTGCTCTGCTCGCGGGCGAGGGGTATGTATAGCCACATCATTGGTCCCGGTTCATGGCTCGAACCGGGACTAAAGGCCCCCCTTCTGTCCCGATTCCAGGCGCGAACCGGGACCAATGGCTGTGGGCCAGGAGCGAGGATCATTGGTCCCGGTTCGTGCCTAGAACCGGGACAAATGGGCCCAGACGAACCGGGACAAATGCCACACGAGGCCCGGCCGGCCGGGACGTATGCCCCCTATGGGTCCCGGTTCGTGGCAGAACCGAGACTAATGGGCTGGGCAGGCCCGAACCAAAGCCCTGTCTTCTACTAGTGAGATAAGAGCTGACCAATGTGGAGCAGACTGACAATGGAGATACCCTGTCTCTCATGTTTTTATTTTTAGTACAGTAGATGAAAGGATCCCATGATGGTTGATGCAACTGAGAGGAAGGTCTACTGATCGCAGTTTCAGTTAGATTGGGTGGCCACTGGCGTTCATGAGTCTGCTGAGCGACATGGCAGATTATTAGCACATCTGTTCACATCCTTCACATTTGTCGTCAGTCGCTCATAGGCCCACCATGCAGGCAAGTGACTCCATATCCTTAAATTCCTGCCTCAGATGATTTTTATTTATATATTAACTCTAATACACTGTCCAAAACGCTGATGTTAAATGCAAAGTTTTTTAAAGCTAGATCTGTTGAGAGTGCATAGCATATAGTATTTAAGTAAACTTGGATGGGTTAGCTTGAGTTCTTCCATCAAATTTTATTTGCAAATCTTCAATAGAAATTTTTACAACAAAAAGCATCATGTAGTACTAATTTTGACAAGCCTGGTGTCGTGTGCTGCCAAGACTTCTGCCGCTGATGAAAATTTGCTTAAATGGAAGTTTCCTGTTTGAACTTCTGATGGACCATTTTCGTAATGATAATGCTGGATGCTATGTTATGTTAATGAAAGCCTTGCCTAGAAAAAGCCTTTTGTATCTAACTGACTTCCCATTCAGTTCAAGAGCAGTGTGCTAGCAGCGTCACTGCCACGACTTTGCTTCTTCTCAATGTTTGTTGTACTTCCATTGTGTAAGTGGAATCTACCACACACCCGGTGAAAAATTTGGACTTATGACAACTTATTTCGTGAGAACTAAACCACTTTTTGGACATTATATTGGTGGCCATTGGTACTTTCGAGTGCTTTCAATATTGTTTTGCTACTTGCATAGTTGTTTGAATGGTAAATTGATCTTCAGGTTTTTAAGCATGTATTTATTTATTTCTCCCATTGCAACGCACGGGCATATTTGCTAGTATTTATAAAATACATGATTAATATTTATGAATTAATTGATGATACTTTTTTAAGCACACGATGACATTTTAAAAGACGCATTGAGATATTATCAGGTACACACTGATTTTTTAAATATATGATGAACATTTTACAAACAATGTTATATATTTTGAAAATCACGGAGAACAGTTTTTAAATTACACATACATTTTTTATATTCAAGGAATTTTCTTGGCCATACTAGAACATTGTTTAAAATACAAGAATATATCACTTTCGTATAATAACATTTTTGTTATACAAAAATAAATTTTCAAATAGACATGAACATTTCTATATGCGCGAATAATTTTTGAAATACATGGATATTTATTTTTAAAACAGGTGATATTTGTGTAATTTACTCAGAAATATATATATAAACAAAACAAAAATGTAAGAAAAAGAGAGGGTTAGGCGCTGCTGGGCCTAGTGCAGTGCCATGCACCGTAAGCGACTGACCCCATCGGAACCCCCATGGCGAACCCCCATGAGGATTATGTAATGACTTTCAGAAATTTCTCTAAAAAAGTATAAATAGTTTCAAACAAATTCTGGATAAAAAGTGAATCATATACCACCTTTTGCGTACTTGTGTCAGTCACTGTCCATGGCATAACGCCATCAGCGGTTGCAACCTCGCGGTCGTGGTTGTAGGATGGTGGTCCATGCATGGTGAAAGCTGGCACCACGCCGTACCCCCCTACCGCGTGCAACACTACTCTTTGTCGGGCCCAACATTCAACATTGTTGGTTTTAGTACCGTGCATCATACATGGCCTCGCAACATCACTCTCGGCCAGTGGTATCGGCACACCTCGTCGCTCACGCTTTCAAAATTGTCGATTCTAGCACTATGCATCATTTCAACGAATTGCTTGAAGGTACATCTGATTCTCTAGTTTGTGCACATTTAGTTGGGGTTCGCTAGATCGAAGAGGAAAAAAAGATAGAGAAGAAGTGGATTTGCCCATGACACATCTTTTTGGGGCATGTGGTTTGTCTACATAGCACTGCAGAGGCTATTTCTCACCTGTTAGGAGATACAACCTGCGTTTGCCTCAACACGATTCCATGTGGGCCAGGCCCAATAGTATAGCTCCGCGGGATTTTTTTTGTTCCACATGATCATTTCGTTTTGTTTTGATGTTGTTTTCTTTGAGTTGGCTTTCCTCCGTTTTTTTCCTTTTCCTGTTTGTTTTGTTTTTATTTATCTTTTCATCTTCTTCTTTTTTGCTTCTGTCTCATTTTTAACCTTTTGTATCTATATTACTTTCTTGGCTTTCTGTTTTTTCTGTTGTTCTTTACTCTATCTTTTGATTTTTTTTATTTGTTACCTTTTTCTTTATTCTTGGGTGGTAAATTATATGTTTTTCAAAAAGTTATATGAACAATTCTTTAGATACGCAAATATTTTTTAAAGTAGTTTCTAAATACATGAACATTTATTTCATTGTGAACATTTCTTTTCTAAATTTCAAATAGTAGGATTTTTTATTATAAATGTACTTGAACATTTTACCTGCTTCTTTCTTATAAAAGAAAAAACTTTTTGAGAAATACATCATTTTTTAATACATGATGTTTCAAAATATATGATGAACATATTAATGCATGTTGGACATTTTACAAATGCACTATGAGTATTTTAAAATATATGATGGATTTGTGTCCTCGGGTTTTGTTGTTGCGAGGACGCTTGCTCCAGCGTCAGCGCGGAGTTTGGGAGGTAGTCCAGGAGCGGATGTAGATTATGATCCGCATCAACGGCATGTGAAAGATGGTGAATCATGTGTTGGGCTCGTGGTTCGTGGATGACAGACATGGTTTTCTCCTCTGATGCCTTAGTCATGCGGGGTACCAGATCTTGAGTTTGATGGCGTGTCCGGGGTGTTGCCCTGGTCTGATTCGTTTAATAATGATAGTTTCACGCTTGGTGAGCCACCTTGAAGGTCCATAAAGCTGCATAGCAATGATGGAGCTGAGTCGAGCTCGGGTAGGGAGGTGATCCGTCATTTTTTTTCCTTTGATGGCCGCTGTTGTGGTGCTAGAGGCAGGTGATGGGTGGTGGTGTCAAGCTCACCGTATTCTTTGGTCTTGATTGTAATTTTCTTTCTTGGCTGGTCTTTCTTTGTACAAAGACTAGTGTTATGTTGTCTTTTTAGTTTTCTCAGGTTGATGTGTACGTGGCTTGTACTATGATCCTAATGATACAAATGAGACACATATTACCATACAACAAAATACACCATAAACTTATAAAATACATGATCTTTATTTTTAAATTACAAGATGAACTTTTTTTAATTACACATTAATTTTTAACTCATGTTGAACATTTAATATTATAGGATGAATACTTATTTATTACACATGAGCATTTGTCAATACATGATGAACATTTCCATAAATACACAATGAAGAGTTTTTGATGCACAATGAGGAATTTTTCATCCACGATGAACAATTTTATAATACACCTTGAATATTTATAAAATACATGATTAATATTTATAAATTAAATGATGAAACTTTTTTAATCAGATGATGACATTTTGAAAGACGTATTGATATATTTTTTCCACATACACATTGATTTTTCTAAATATATGATGAACATCTTTACAAACAATGTTATATTTAAAAAAATGAAGGAAAACTGTTTTCAAATAACACATACATTTTTTAGGCATACAAGAACATTGTTTTTAAAATACAAGAATATATACTTTCGATTTCATAACTTTTTTTTATACAAAAATAATTTTCTGAATAGACATCAACATTTTTTTATATTTGCAAATACTTTTGGAAATACATGGATTTTTTTTAAACACGTGATCTTTGTGTTATTTACACAAAAGAAATACTTAGAGTGTAGAGTCACTCATTTTGCTTCATATGTAGTCCAAATATAAATTTCCAAAAGGACTTATATTTAAGAACGGAGGGAGTATAAACAAAACAAAACACTCGCCGCCGCCATCGGCTGCTGCGCGGCTCCGCTCTCCCGTGCCCGCCGTCGCCGCGCTCTCCTGCGAGGCCGCGCGCTCGCCTCGCCCGCCAAGGACGAGGCCCACGTCGCTGCCGACCACAGGAGGCTCTCTTGCTGCCGGAGCCGGAGGAGGCGTCTCCGCGCGGGCACGCTCGCCAAGACGCCTTCCGTGTAGTGGCCTTTTCGCGCGGCGGTGCGAGCCGTCCACGCGAATGTGCTGGCCGAGCTCAACGCTTCCGTCAGGACTGCTGGGGAAGTGGGACGCCGCTGCCGCTGAAACCGGCGAAGGGAAGGAGGAGGAGGAGGAGGAGGAGGAAGAGGCTTTGATGCTGATGCTGAGCTACGGGCAGCAGCTCATCAGAGAAATCGGAAGGCGACATGATGAAGAACAAGAAGAATAAGTGTTTCGGTTGGGGATTGAGGAACCAAAGCTGTCGCTCTTGTTTGATCCCTGCTGTCCCAAATCGGAGTCCCTTACGGAGAGCAGTGAATAGATTAGCGAGGAGGAGAGTGTAAGATTTGGTATAAGCGTTCCTACTCCTGAGGGAGCCGCATCGTGTATATTTATATTGGGCGAACGTGCCTTGCCGTGGCGTACAAGAGTCCAGAGAGAATACCGATCTGGTTCGGTATAGGAGATAGAGATAGCTACGGGAGAGAGAGATAGAGATAGGTTAAGATTACATAAGGTAAACAGCTCAAACTCTAACACCCTCCCTTAATGTAAACTATCCTATGTTGAGATTTCTCTTGAACTCTTCAAAAGACTTGGCTGGCAAAGCTTTGGTGAATCCATCAGCTACTTGATCCTTGGATGGAATGAACCGTATATCCAACTTCTTCTCTGCAAGCCTTTCACGCACAAAATGAAAATCAATCTCAATGTGTTTGGTTCTACCCACTAGTAGAAAAACCCCCTATCGTCCCGGTTGGTAAGGGCCTTTTGTCCTAGTTCTTGAACTGGGACTAAAGGGTCGTTACTAATGCCCTAGACCATTAGTCCCGGTTCGAACCGGGACAGATGAGCCTCCACGTGGCCGGTGCCGGGGGGGGGGGGGGGGGGGGGGTGGGGGTTTTGGGGGTTAATTTAGGTGTTTCATATATTGTGTTAGCTAGCTAATTAATAGAGAGAAGTGTCCTCTTTTATGTCCGTGCTTGGTCGACGCTACGTACTATACATAGAGAGGCCCTCGACACGCCAGCTAGTAAGAAAATGAAGGAAACCATTAAGTACAGAAGTTCGTCATGCATACCGAGAGAAGTGGTTGATTGACCTCTCCTTCTCCGAGAGATTGGTCGAACAACAAGTTTTCGTATTATCTATCCGACGCTACTGGCTACATACATATACAATATGTAAGATCTCTTACAATCCCCTAGCATTTGAAATCAACTTCCACATGGTATTCTCCGGCTTTATTGATGACGTGGTCAAGAAAAAATCCCGCCAATTCCTCTTGAATTGCTTTCATGCGATCTTGTTCTAGGAGTTCATTCCGCATCTGCCACGTCTAATTTGAAGAAGGGGGTTAATACATATATATGAATGAAACTCAACAGAAATGATGGTGTAATAAAATGAAATTGTGAATATTATTGCTTACCCACTTCATATTGTCTTTTAGAGTAGCCCTGCTTATTTTTCAAAGTCGCATTGTAGATGAACTCGCATACGTAGTACCCACGGTAATTATTCCCTTGTTCCTGCCACAAGAACTTTACGAGAAATAGAGGTCAATCAAACTGATAATGAAGCATTATAAATGGCATTGATGAAAGTATAGCTATAGAATCAACGGGAGTTGCGCGCAACTAGCTAGCTAGTAGTACTTACTTTTAGGTATGTATATGGCAACTCCTTCGGCAGTCCCGGAGCTTCTGCGGTGAACTGTTTCCAAACCCTGCAAGACAAAGAAAATAATTATTATTACTTGAGATATCAGGAAACGAACAAAAATTTGCCGATATGGTGCGATATATAATGATCGATTGAACTTACTTGTTGAGCAATTTAGTCAAGTCCGCATAGGTTTCGGGATCTTTTCGTCTCGAGTCTAAGACGGTTACTAGTCCCCGCTCAACCTTAATCTCCAGAAGAACATAGTGGAAGCTGCGCACGCATGCATAACTCATCAATTACATTAATATAACCTCGCTCGAGTAATAAGGGAAACCGAATATACACACGACAGTAACACTCACTTGAAGTTATAAGGAAAGAGTATGGTATCTTTGTTTTGATTTTTGATCAACGATTGTAGCAAGTTGGCCTTGGCCTCTTCGGCGTGCTTTTTAACCTGAATTTCATCTATGATATTTGTGTTAATGAACCCAATATCATACATTTCTTGTTTTCTGCACTCGACGATCTTCAATCTGCATAATATAGTGAGGATAATTAATTATAAATACATGCGATGAAAGAGCTGAGCTGTATATAGAGACTTAATGATAGAAATTGTACTTACAGACAGTAGCAAAAGACCGTTAATTTATCGAGGGCCTTTTGATTGAAGAACTCGAAGAACTCCTCAAATGGAATAGGCAACAGATCAGTTCCAACGAGGTCGTGCTCCTCTTTAATTCTCAGATACAAAGTATTCGTCCCCCAGACTCTCTACAGCTTTTCATGTACCAATTATGGAATCTTCGCATCATCGTTGATAGAGATTTTTCATCTTTGACGAGAGGCTTCCTGTACTCGTATCTGTGTTCGTCCACCTCCAAGAAATCAGAATGTACATCGTCAGGCAGGTAATCTCTAAGATTGCTATAACCGGGCACCGTCCCTGGAGCATTAGCGACGATGTCGCTAGACACATTGAGTGGGGCGCACGATTGCTTTGCTTGTTCGCCGAGCTGGGCAATGTTTTCCCAGCTGCTCGTTCTTTTAACCTTTGATCACTGACAGTACTTCCCGACCACGCCGCTTCGAGATATGCCTTTTCAGTAATGCGCTCATAGTTGGTTTTCGGCGGAGACATTGGTGGTTCCTTCAGGGCATCGATAGTGCGCTTTGCTTTCACCGGATCTACCTTCTCCTCCGGAGGTGGATGTCTCGCTGCTTTCAACCCTTCAAAGAAGTCCTTCACTTCGGTCCGCACGATCTTCATGTTTTCCTCCTCGGTCCTCTCGTACGGTAACTTCTCTAGAGGCTTGAGAGGTGGACTGTATCTGTATTGCCTCCCGCCTCTGGCTGTACTGCTAGACGCCGGAGAAGACGGAGCGGCTGCGGCTGTCTTCTTTCGTGGTTGCTTACGAGGCGGAGGAGAAGGATTACGACGCGCCGGAGCAGCCGGGGCGGCAGCGGGTCTCTTCCGCCCTTGCTGGCGAGGCGGAGAAGGAGGAGGCTGCTGGCTGCTCGGGCGCGCCGGCGCAGGCGGAGAAGGAGGCGGAGTGCCGCCACGCGCCGGAGAAGGAGGCTGAGTGCCCTGATCGTCACTCGCCGGAGGAGGAGGCGGTGGAGGAGGCGGAGTGCCCTGACTCGCCGGAGGAGGAGGAGGAGACGGAGGCGTCCAGTTCGGAAGGTTGATGAACTCCTTCCGCCATAGGCATGGAGTCTTCAGAGAAGAACCCAGCCGAGTCTCCCCTTCACCGGTAGGGTGGTCAAGCCGGAGGTCCTCAAATCCCTCCGTTATTTCATCCACCGTAACCCTAGCATATCCTTCTGGAATCGGACGACAGTGAAAAGTTGCGCCAGGTTCAGAAGGTCGACCTTGGCCGACAGCCGCCTTGACTTTTAAGTTCTGCCATTACGTCATAAGGTGGCAATTTTGAGACTCCGTGATAAAATCCACGGGGTAGCTAGCAGGAGCCGTCAAGACATGCTCCGGCTGAAGTAGCTCGGTGGAAGCCACGCTGCTTCTCCGCTGAGATGGCGGGGTAGCTTCGGGGGAAGCTTCGGGAGTTCGTTTGCTGCGATTTGCTTCAGCTTCTCGTTCCTCTAGCCCTTGTACCCTTTCGTGCAGCGCCTGCAGTTCGGTCAGCTGCACTTTCTTCCTCCTCTCTTGGCATTTGTAACTGCCTGCGTCCGGAAAACCAACCTTCCACGGAACGGAGCCTGGCGTGCCTCGTGTCCGTCCAGGGTGCTCAGGATTCCCGAGGGCCATTGTGAGCTCGTCCTTCACTCTGTCTGGAACGAACGTCCCTTGCTGCGCTGCATCGATATAGTGCTGAAGCCTCTTGACTGGTATTTTCATTTGCTCGTCCGTCCAAAGGCACTTCCCTGATACAGGGTCCAAGGTTCCGCCAGCCCCGAAGAACCAAGTCCGGCAACGGTCTGGCCAGTTCATTGTCTCTGGTTCGATCACTTTATCAAGCAGATCATTCTCAGCCTTGGCCCACTTAGGACGGGCTTTGAGGTAGCCACCTGACCCCGTGCGATGGTGAAGCTTCTTCTTCGCAGCATTTTGCTTGTTTGTTGCTGACATCTTCTTACTCTTTTCCGATGTCTTGTGGGCCACAAATGCGGGCCAGTGATCTCTGATCTTCTCATATTTGCCGATGAATTCTGGTGTCTCTTCTTTGTCGACAAACTTTTTCAGCTCTTTCCTCCACCTCCTGAATAGGCTTGCCATCTTCTTAAGAGCAAAAGACTTGATTAATTGCTCTTTAACTGGCTTCTCTGGATCATCCTCTGCGGTAGGGTGAAATTTGCCTTCAGCGCAGTCCAAAGATCATCTTTCTGCATATCATTGACATAAGACACCTCAGGGTCTTCGTTCTTAGGCTTATACCATTGGTGGATGCTGATCGGGATCTTGTCCCTAACAAGAACCCCGCACTGAGAAGCAAATGCGTTCTTTGTCCGTATGGGTTCAATCGGTTTGCCGTCGCGTGCGATTGCTGTGATCTCAAACCTTTCATCCGAGCTCAACTTTTTCTTCGGGCCTCGTCTCCTTACCGAAGTTGTGCTCGATCCGGAGGGCTAGAAAAAAGAAGAAAGATGAGAGTTAATTAATATGTGTACATATACCAAAACAATGAATGCATCAATTAGCTAGTCAGCACATGCTTAACTAATATATATACCTGGCCGGACTCGGTTCGGTCACCGGAGCCGTCATCACGGTCTCCTTCTTACAACGTCATTGGGTCACCGGAGCCATCATAATCATGTCTTTCCTCCTCCATTCTTCGATCACCGTAGCCTGCTTCTTCACCCTGTTCTTCCAGATCATCATTGTCGTTAAGACACGAGAAGATATCACCGCCGGCTAACATTATGTACCCCAACACCGCTTCTGCTTCCTCGTCTCGTATGTGCTCCATTGTTTCCGCAAAAATTACAACATGGCAATTATTACACAAACATGACAGCAGGTGGATATATTAGTGGCAAACGAGACCGAGCTTATTCCTGGTTTGGGGTGGCCTCGGCAACGCTTCAAGGGTAGGGGCGCGGCGCGTGGGGTGGGAGACCAACATCATTTTTTTTCTAGGGTTTGGGTGTCCTCGAGAGTTTTGGTCGAGCGAGAGGGGGTGGCCTCGAGAGAGTTTGTCGGGTAGGGGCGCGGCGGGAGGGGGTAGGAGACCGACATCATTTTTTCTAGGGTTTGGGTGTCCTCGAGAGTTTTGGTATAAGTTATCACAGTCGAGAGGGGGTAATATCGACAAAGACGACATACATACACGGGAAAATAATGTTATCGGGGAGGGGGTATATCGACCCCCCCCCCCCACGTGTTGAAGTTATCGGGAGGGGGTTATATCGACAACGACGACATACGTACATGGGAAAATAATATTATCGGGGAGGGGGTATATCGACCCCCCCCCCTCGTGTTGAAGTTATCGGGAGGGGTATATCGACGATGACAGACCGGATAAAACATAAGAAAACGAAGAAGAAATAAAAAGAGGAGAAGAAGAAAGGAATAGAGGAGAAGAAGAAAAAATAGAATATTCTATTTTTTCTTCTTCTCCTCTATTCCTTTCTTCTTCTCCTCTTCTTTTTCTTCTTTTTTCCTCTTATTATTTATTTCTCCTCTTCTTCTCCTTTCTTCCTCTTCTTATTTTCCTTTTTCCTCTCATTCTTTTTCTTCTTCTTCCTTTCCTAGCTAGATATATAAAACTTATCTAAAAATGTAACTTTTGCATATATACATGGAAAAAAATGTTATCGGGGAGGGGGTATATCGACCCCCCCCCCTCGACCCTCTTTTCCTTCTTCTTCCTTCTTCCTTCTTCTTCTTTTCTTCTCCAACACAAAACACATCTCATCTCATCTCATTTCATCCAAAAATAATTCTTTGCATATGAACATACATACATTTACTTTTTTTCTTAAATGTTACATATGAACATATACAGAGCAATATACAGCATATACATATCATATACAGAGCATATACTGAGCATATACAGAGTATATACAGAGCATATACAGAGCATTATACAGTGAACAAAAATACATACATACATCTTAACAAAAAAATTGAGAAATAGGCCGCGGTGGTCGGCGACGGCGACGATGGTTGGCGGTGGCGCTTAAGGATGGCGTGCGGGGATAGCAATGAGAAGGAAAGGGGAGGAGGCAGGGGCTCACAGCGCGGGGAGGGGTCGAGGTCGCCGGCCGGAATCGGGGCGATGTGGGGCAGCGGTGGCGTCGAGGCGGCGAGGTCGGGGCAGCGGTGGAGCGGGGAGGCGACGGCGTCGGGGTGGCGCGGTGAGGCGGACGGTGACGGCGCGAGGTGGCGCGTGGCAACGGGGGCGGCGACGATGGGCGGGGGCGACAACGACGGTGGCAACGGGCACGGGCGACGGGGCAGAGGGCGGCGGGGCAGCGGGAGAATGAGGAACTGAATGAAAATTTCACAAGTGCTTTCTTATATACCCACAGCATTGGTCCCGGTTCGTGGCACTAACCGGGACCAATGCCCCCCTTTAGTCCCGGTTGGTGCCACCAACTGGGACCAAAGGTCTCTTTTCAGCAGCCCAAAGGGCGGGAAGCAAAGGCCTTTGGTCCCAGTTGGTGGCACCAACCGGGACTAAAGGGGGTGCATTGGTCCCGGTTGTTCTCACGAACCGGTACCAATGCACCCCCTTTAGTCCCGGTTGGTGGCACCAACCGGGAACAAAGGCCTCTTGCTGCCCGCATCGCGGCCAAAAGTTTAGTCCCACCTTGCTAGTTGAGAGGGGCTCAGACTGGTTTATAAGCCCCGCTGCGGCTGCCCTCTCGAGCTCCTCTCAAATGCAGGCTTACGGGCCTAATCTCACACTATGCTGTCTGTGGGCCTATTGGGCCTTCCACGGGCCTGAATCCTGGCCCAGGTTGGGTTTCTAGTCGTATTCAGGCCGTGGTGGCCCAATAGGTGGCAGTTTTTTTGTTTTTTCCAGTTTTTTCGTTTTGTTTTTTGTTTTATTTATTTCTTTTGTTTTTTGCTTTATTTTTCAATTCTTTTTTGCTTTTAGGTCAGAAAAATTATAAACTTTCTGTTAGTGCCATTAGTTTTCAAATTTGAATAGTTAAAATTACTGTGTTTAATATTACTGTGTTTAAAATTCAAAGTTTTTTTTCCAGTTTTTTTGTTTTGTTTTTTGCATTATTTATTTTATTTTGTTTTTTGCTTTATTTTTTAATTCTTTTTTGCTTTTAGGTCAGCAACATTATAAACTTTCTGTTAGTGCCATTAGTTTTAGAAAAATTATTTTGTTTTTTTGTTTTCTTTGTTGCTTTATTTATTTTATTTTGTTTCTACTTACAACAAAATACTTATTGTTGCTATTTTTATTTATTCTATTAAAGTTTATTTTTAATTATTTTTCTTTTAAGTCACAAAAATTATAAACTTTCTGTTAGTGCCATTAGTTTTCAAATTTGAATTCTTTGAAATTTGTGTGAATCACAAGTTTGTGATTAACTTTACTAAAAAAATGAGCATAGATGCGCCTATAGAGAGAATTCAACCTAAATTCATAATAAATTTCTATGAATTTCAGAGAAATTCAGTATGAATTTAGGTCAAATTCCCTGTATAAGGGCATCTATTTTCACTTTGAGAGGAGCTCAACAAGGCAGAGAGGGAGGGGCCGGTGTGAGCGCCCTTCGGTTGGCGAGGTGGGACTAAAATCTGGCCGCAACGAGGACCAACCCTTTAGTCCCGGTTAGTGGCACAAACCGGGACTAATGGTCATGGGCCAGGGGTGAGGCGCATTGGTCCCGGTTCGTGCGTGGAACCGGGACCAATGGCCCACGTGGCTGCCCTCTTGAGTGTTCTTGGTGAGAACATAGTTGACAAGGAGCGAACCGGGATTAATGGTATTACGAGGGCCGAACCATAAGACATTAAAGCATTTCAAATGAACTCTGAAAAAGTTGAAAGTTGGCATGGTATCATAATTTCACACACATAGCATGTGCATGTACAAAACGGACAATGGTATCATACTCGTCTGTTACAAAGTTGGCATGGTATCATCATAATAGTTGCGGGAGAAAGTCTTCACTTTTTCTTCGCTTGTGTCATTTGCTTATTGCGCCGTAACCATGGATAATCTTCATCGTTTATCAGGATGCTTGGGTCAGCCTTGACTTTGAAGGGAGGAATTTCATGAAACTTTTCATAATTTTCACACATGTCTGTCCTGCCCTCCACTCCCACGATGTCCCTTTTTCCTGAAAGAACTATGTGGCGCTTTGGCTCATCGTATGATGTATTCGCTTCCTTATCTTTTCTTTTTCTCAGTTTGGTAGACATGTCCTTCACATAGATAACATGTGCCACATCATTAGCTAGGACGAATTGTTCGTCAGTGTACCCAAGATTTTTCAGATCCACTGTTGTCATTCCGTACTGTGGGTCTACCTGTACCCCGCCTCCTGACAGATTGACTCATTTGCACTTAAACAAAGGGACCTTAAAATCATCTCCATGGTCAAGTTCCCATATGTCCACTATGTAACCATAATATGTGTCATTTCCCTCTCGGTTGCTGCATCAAAGCGGACACCGCTGTTTTGGTTGGTGCTCTTTTGATCTTGGCCGATCGTGTAAAATGTGTTCCCATTTATCTCGTATCCTTTGTAAGTCATTACAGTCGAAGATGGTCCCCTGGACAACGAGTACAGCTCATCACAAATAGTGTTGTCACATCTAAGACGTGTTTCCAACCAACTGCTGAAAGTCCTAATGTGTTCACATGTAATCCAGTCGTCGCACTGCTCCGGGTGTTTGGAGCGCAGACTGTTCTTGTGTTCATCGACATACGGGGTCACCAAGGTAGAGTTCTGTAGAACTGTGTAGTGTGCTTGAGACCAAGAATATCTGTCCCTGCATATTATTGGGTACCCTCCAAGCGTGCCTTTTCCAGTTAGTCTCCCCTCATACCGCGATTTAGGGAGACCTATCTTCTTAAGGCCAGGAATGAAGTCAAACCCAATGACATCCTCTGTTTGGTGGCCCATGGAGATGCTTCCTTCTGGCCTAGCGCGGTTACAGACATATTTCTTTAGGACTCCCATGAACCTCTCAAAGGGGTACATATTGTGTAGAAATACGGGGCCCAGAATGACAATCTTGTCAACTAGATGAACTAGGACATGTGTCATGATATTGAAGAAGGATGGTGGGAACACCAGCTCGAAACTGACAAGACATTGCGCCACATCACTCCTTAGCGTTGGTATGATTTCTGGATCGATCACCTTCTGAGAGATTGCATTGAGGAATGCACATAGCTTCACAATGGCTAATCGGACGTTTTCCGGTAGAGGCCCCCTCAATGCAACCGGAAGCAGTTGCGTCATAATCACGTGGCAATCATGAGACTTTAGGTTGATGAACTTTTTCTCTGGCATATTTATTATTCCCTTTATATTCGACGAGAAGCCAGTCGGGACCTTCATACTAAGCAGGCATTCAAAGAAGATTTCCTTCTCTTCTTTAGTAAGAGCGTAGCTGGCAGGACCTTCATACTGCTTTGGAGGCATGCCGTCTTTTTCGTGCAAACGTTGCAGGTCCTCCCGTGCCTCAGCTGTATCTTTTGTCTTCCCATACACGCCCAAGAAGCCTAGCAGGTTCACGCAAAGGTTCTTGGTCACGTGCATCACGTCGATAGAAGAGCGGACCTCTAGGTCTTTCCAGTAGGGTAGGTCCCAAGATATAGATTTCTTCTTCCACATGGGTGCGTGTCCCTCAGCGTCACTCGGAACAGCTAGTCCGCCAGGACCCTTTCCAAAGATTACGTGTAAATCATTGACCATAGCAAGTACGTGATCACCGGTACGCATGGCGGGCTTCTTCCGGTGATCTGCCTCGCCTTTAAAATGCTTGCCTTTCTTTCGACATTGATGGTTGGTCGGAAGAAATCGACGATGGCCTAGGTACACATTCTTCCTCCATTTGTCCAGGTATATACTTTCAGTGTCATCTAAACAGTGCGTGCATGCGTGGTATCCCTTGTTTGTCTGTCCTGAAAGGTTACTGAGAGTGGGCCAATCGTTGATGGTCACGAACAGCAACGCCTTTAGGTCAAATTCCTCATGTTTGTGCTCATCCCACGTACGTACACCGTTTCCATTCCACAGCTGTAAAAGTTCTTCAATTAATGGCCTTAGGTACACATCAATGTCGTTGCCGGGTTGCTTAGTGCCTTGGATGAGAACTGGCATCATAATGAACTTCCGCTTCATGCACATCCAAGGAGGAAGGTTATACATACATAGAGTCACGGGCCAGGTGCTGTGATTGTTTCTCTGCTCCCCGAAAGGATTAATGCCATCCGCGCTTAAAGCAAACCATATGTTTCTTGGGTCACTTGCAAACTCATCCCAGTACTTTCTCTTGATTTTTCTCCATTGCGACCCGTCAGCGGGTGCTCTCAACTCCCCGTCTTTCTTACGGTCCTCACTGTGCCATCGCATCAACTTGGCATGCTCTCTATTTCTGAACAGACGTTTCAATCGTGGTATTATAGGAGCATACCACATCACCTTCGCAGGAACCCTCTTCCTGGGGGGCTCGCCGTCAACATCACCAGGGTCATCTCGTCTGATCTTATACCGTAATGCACCGCATACCGGGCATGCATTCAGATCCTTGTACGCACCGCGGTAGAGGATGCAGTCATTAGGGCATGCATGTATCTTCTGCACCTCCAATCCTAGAGGGCATACGACCTTCTTTGTTGCGTATGTACTGTCGGGCAATTTGTTATCCTTTGGAAGCTTCTTTTTCAATATTTTCAGTAGCTTCTCAAATCCTTTGTCAGGCACAGCATTCTCTGCCTTCCACTGCAGCAATTCCAGTACGGTACCGAGCTTTGTGTTGCCATCTTCGCAATTGGGGTACAACCCTTTTTTGTGATCCTCTAACATGCGATCGAACTTCAGCTTCTCCTTTTTACTTTCGCATTGCGTCCTTGCATCGACAATGACCCGGCGGAGATCATCATCATCGGGCACATCGTCTGGTTCCTCTTGATCTTCAGCAGCTTCGCCCGTTGCAGCATCATCGTGCACATCGTCTGGTTTCTCTTGATGTTAAATAGCATCACCGTATTTAGGAGGCACATAGTTGTCATCGTACTCTTCTTCTTCGCCGTCTTTCATCAAAACCCCTATTTCTCCGTGCCTCGTCCAAACATTATAGTGTGGCATGAAACCCTTGTAAAGCATGTGGGTGTGAAGGATTTTCCGGTCAGAGTAAGACTTCGTATTACCATATATAGGGCATGGACAACACATAAAACCATTCTGCTTGTTTGCCTCAGCCACTTCGAGAAAATCATGCACGCCCTTAATGTACTCGGAGGTGTGTCTGTCACCGTACATCCATTGCCGGTTCATCTGTGTGCATTATATATAATTAAGTGTGTCAAAAACCATTACAGAACATCATGAATAGATAATTAAGTGACCAAATTAATAGAAGTTCATCATCACATTAAAACCAAAGTACATACATAGTTCTCATCTAACAACATAAAGCTCTCCAGAGCATCTAAATTAATTAAACCATACATTGAAACTATGTAAAACAGTTCAATGCAAAAACAAATGCGATCATAATGCAACCAAGGTAACAATTGATCCAACGGCATAATGATACCAAGCCTGGGTATGAATAGCATATTTTCTAATCTTTCTAATCTTCAAGCGCATTGCATCCATCTTGATCTTGTGATCATCGACGACATCCGCAACATGCAACTCCAATATCATCTTCTCCTCCTCAATTTTTTTTTATTTTTTCCTTCAAGAAATTGTTTCTTCTTCAACTAAATTTAGCCTCTCGACAATAGGGTCGGTTGGAATTTCCGGTTCACATACCTCCTAGATAAATAAAATCTATGTCACATTGGTCGGCATAATTTTCATAAACAATAAATGAAGCAATAGTTATAAAGATAATATATACCACATCCGAATCATAAACAGGACGAGGGCCGACCGGGGCGGATACCAAAACCATCGCACTATATAATAACAAGCAATAAAATAGTAAGAAAATTAGACAAGTATATATCTCTAAAGCAAGAATTTTTTCTTTCAGAAAGAAGATAAGAACAAGAGGCTCACCACGGTGGTGCCGGCGACGAGATCGGCGCGGGCGATCGACGACAGTGAAGACGGGGACGGGGCGTGATGGGCCGCTAATATAAACCTAGACAAATCTCGGGAAAATAGAGTTCGGAGGTCGTGCTTCGAGAGGAGAAAGCTTAACTAGTGTGGCTCGGGCATTTCATCGAACACCTCATGTGCATAGGAGGTGAGCTAGAGCACCACAAAGCCCTCCCCTCCCCGGCTAGAGAAAAACAGAGCAGTGCAGTGCTCTGCTCGCGGGCGAGGGGTATATATAGGCACCTCAATGGTCCCGGTTCGTGGCACGAACCGGGACTAAAGGGAAGCCTGTTGTCCCGGTTCAAGCCACCAACCGGGACCAATGGTGGTGGGCCAGGAGCCAGGCCCATTGGTCCCGGTTCGTCCCACCAACCGGGACCAAAAGCTCCAGACGAACCGGGACTAATGGCCCACGTGGCCCAGCCGGCCCCCTGGGCTCACGAACCGGGACCAATGCCCCCATGGGTCCCGGTTCTGGACTGAACCGGGACTAATGGGCTGACCCGGCCTGGACCAAAGCCCTCTTTTCTACTAGTGACCATGAAACACTGGATTAGCAGAAAGATAGGTTGCTCCCAAGTTGTCACACCATAGACAAGACATACGAAGTTGCTTGATTCCTAACTCATGAAGCAAAGATTCCACCCAAATAATTTCAGTAGTTGCATTTGCTAGTGATTTGTATTCAGCCTCTGTACTTGACCTTGACACAGTGGCTTGTTTTCTGGCACTCCAAGAAATAAGGTTTGAACCAAAAAATACTGCAAATCCTCCAGTTGACTTTCTGTCATCAACACATCCTGCCCAATCAGCATCAGAGAAGGCACTGACAAGTGTGGAACTAGAACGTTTAAACTGAAGTCCAAACTCACAGTATGCTTAATGTATCGTACAATCCTTTTGACAGACGTCCAATGAGTGGAAGTAGGAGCATGTAAATATTGACAAACCTTGTTTACAGCAAATGATATGTCTGGTCGTGTCAAAGTTAAGTATTGTAGGGCTCCAACAACACTTCTATATTTTGTGCTCTCCTCTTCATTAAGAGGTTCTCCTTGATATGCTGAAAGTTGTTCTGAAGAAGACAATGGTGTAGGTGAGGATTTGCAATCCTTCATTCCCATACGAGTTAGAAGTTCAGTGGCATATTTCTCTTGATTCAACACTATGCCATCTTGAGTCTTCTTAACTTCAATGCCCAAGAAGAAATGTAAATCACCAAGATCCTTCAAAGCAAACTCTGAACTCAAATCACGCAAGAGAGCATTAGTGGCATCTTGAGAAGAGCTTGCAACTATAATATCATCCACATATATGAGCAAAAAAATCATTGTGTTTGCCTTATTATAAATGAAGAGAGATGTATCTGCCTTGGATGGAATAAACCCAAGATGCTTCAACTGTGAACTTAGCCTTGAGAACCATGCTCCAGGTGACTGTTTCAGACCATAAAGGGCTTTGTCAAGCTTGCAAACATAATGAGGTGTTTGTTTGTTTTCATATCCTGGTGGTTGCCTCATATAGACCTCCTCTTCCAGAACAGCATGCAGAAACGCGTTCTGAACATCTATCTGTCGAAGACTCCATCCCCTAGAAATAGCAATGGCCAGCACAAGTCTTATAGTAGCAGCTTTTACAACTGGACTAAAAGTATCCTCATAATCAATACCATACCGTTGCTTAAATCCTTTTGCAACTAGACGTGCTTTATACCTATCAATAGAGCCATCTGCTTTTCTTTTGATTCTATAGACCCACTTGCAGTCAACAATATTTTTACCTCTCTCACTTCATGAGTGCATCATACTCTTCATCCATGGCCTTTCTCCATTTAGGATCTCCAAGTGCATCTCTCAACCTTGCTGGTTCACCTGAAACACATAACATACCATACGGTATAGTGCCATCTCTTCTTATTTTGGGATTTCTAATACCTTTTTGTAGCCGGGTCATGATCCTTGAGGTAGTAGCAGGCTGTTCTTGTTGTTGCACAGAAGATTGCATAGACTGGCTGGTGGCAGAAGATCCAGGCGACCCATCCATGTGTGCAGACTGGGCTGATGTACCGGATCCAGTAGACCCTGGTGTGGCTTGACCCGAACTAGCGACGACCGGGTCCACAGAGTAATCCAGAGCAGAGGATCCCGAGCCTGGTGCTCCTGTCCCTTGCATGCGCGTGCTGGACAAGAGGAATCCCGTGTCTTCTCCTGTCCCCTGCATGTGTGTTGACGTGGCAGATGCGGAGTGGGCCGGGGACGCCTGATTCCCCTGTCGGCTGACAGGCACGTGATCCCGCGCGTATCTCCGCCCGTGATCCAAGGCGGATCGGCGCACAGGTGTGGCAGGCGCCGCCGCATCCTCCTCGTGTTCCACGCCTGCTGCTTCTTCCTCATACACATCAAATATGGCATCAATTTGTACCAGATTTTGATCATCTTGACCGTTTTGAACGCCGTTTTCTTCATGCACCTGCACATACATAGTACCAGGAGTAGAACTAGAAGGAACATTAGCACATTGGTTAGTACAATTGTTATCACCCCCTTGATCAAACTCCGGAAGTAGAAGATTTTTTTTCGAAGAAGGGCACCGGCATTTGGATGAAGTGACTTGAAAGGAAAAACAGATTCATCAAAGACAACATCCCTAGATATGTAAACTCTGGCAGTAGAGACATCAAGACATTTGACCCCTTTGTGTATAGGACTATAACCCAAGAAAACACATTGTTTGGAAGGAAACGCAAGTTTGCGTGTGTTGTATGGTCGAAGATTCGGCCAACATGCACAACCAAATATGCGGAGGGATGTATAATCAGGCGTAATACCAAAAAGACGAGTGATAGGATTCTCAAATTTGATGACTTTACTGGGACGAATATTGATAAGATATGTTGCGGCGAGAAAGGCCTCATCCCAGAATTTGAGAGGCATAGATGCATGAGCTAGCAACGCTAGTCCTACCTCAACAATGTGGCGATGCTTTCGTTCAGCAGAACCGTTCTATTGGTGAGCATGGGGACAATATACATGGTGAGAAATTCCAATCTTTTGAAAGAAGGAATTAAGTTTCTCATACCCACCTCCCCAGTCCGTTTGCATGGCAAGAATTTTAGAGTTCAGTTGACGTTCAACAAGACTTTGAAAGTTGCTAAAAACTTGAAAGACATCGGATCGCTTCTTTAGCAAATAAATCCAAGTAAACTTACTATAGTCATCAATAAAGCTTACATAATAAGAAAATCTACCGACTGAAGTGGGGGCTGGTCCCCAGACATCTGAAAAGATAAGTTGTAATGGAGCAGTAGATACACTAGTAGAGATGGGATATGGTAATTGATGACTTTTTGCTTGTTGACACGCATCACAAACTGACTCGGTACTAGACACAAAAGGAAGTTTATTTTTGCTAATGACATGCTGAACTATAACTGAAGATGGATGACCCAAGCGTCGATGCCACTTCTCTGAAGATGGTTTGGTGACACTCCAAGCTTGTTTATTTGACTCTGACGAAGAAGAAGATGATATGATTGGATAAAGACCTCCCTCGCATCTTCCTCTAAGGATGACACTCCTTGTTGCGAAATCCTTAATCACAAAAGAATAAGGGTAGAATGTGATGAGAACATTATTGTTAAGTGTAAAACGATGAACAGAGACAAGATTTTTTGACGCATGAGGGATATGTAAGACATTGTTTAGATGAAAAAAATTCTGAGGGGTTTTAACAATTGAGTTACCAATGTGAGTAATATCCATACCAGCTCCACTTGCCGTGTGCACTTGGTCACCTCCATGGTATTTCTCCCGCATCGTCAACTTATCAAGCTCTCCTGTGATATGCTCGGTAGCACTCGAATCTGCATACCAGTTAGTGTCGATGCCATACGAGTTGGTGACGAGGTTAACCTTCTTCTTTTCCTGATGATCTTCCTTGTACCGATCCCAGCAGTCCCTGGCGCCATCAGCATGGTATTTGTAACATATCTGGCACTCGGGGTAATCATCCTCATGCTGCTGCTGATACTGGTGCGGTGGTGGCTGGCGTTGACGCTGCCGGTAGCCGCCGTTCCCACCGTTGCGAACAGGAGGAGAAGGAGCACGGTCAAGATGACCACGCCCTCTTCGTCCGCGGCCTCCTCTGCCCCGAGACTGGCCGCGCCCCCTGTACATGGCATTGGCTGACGAACGAAAGCCTGGTCCGTCGCCTAGCATCTCCATCCTCTGATCGAAGGCGGAAATCTGCGAGAAAAGGTCATCAACCGTGATGGAGTTCTTGATGGCGCCAACTGCTGCGACGATGGGATCGTAATCCCTATCGAGTCCGGCGAGGATGTAGTCCACCATCTCTCCATCTGTCACCGGACGACCTGCTGCCGCAAGCTCGTCTCCGAGGCTCTTCATCTTGGCGATCAAGGCATTGTTGGACATGTTGCCCTTCTTGCTGTTGGAGATGGCGATCCTCAAGTTTGTTATTCGCGATTGCGACTGCGCAGCAAAGATCATGGTAAGGGCGGTCCATAGATCAAGGGTACTTTCCTTACGGATAACTTGCGCGAGGATTTCTGGAGTGAGCGAATTCAGCAGATAACTTAGGACCTGCTGATCTTTGGCAATCCATGAACCATACAGTGGATTCGGCTCGATGGTCGTGGTCTTGTCCGCCTTGGCGATCTCCACTGTTTTCGGCGGCGCTGCATTGCTGCCGTCGAGAAGACCGGTCACCTGCGCGCCTCGCAGGGCCGGCAGAACTTGCGCCTTCCATAGGAGGTAATTCCCCCTCGCGAGCTTCTCTGTTGGTGGAGCGCCGAGGTTGAGGCCGACGGCGCTGGAGGTCATGATGGTGGCGATGGAAGGGCGCTAGGGTTCTGGTTTTTCTGTTGTGTCGCTAGATGTTAGGGAAGAGGCTAGCTCTGTATACCATGTAAGATTTGGTATAAGCATTCCTACTCCTCGAGGGAGCCGCATCGTGTATATTTATATTGGGCGTGGCGTACAAGAGTCCAGATAGAATACCGATCTGGTTCGGTATAGGAGATAGAGATAGCTACGGGAGAGAGAGATAGAGATAGGTTAAGATTACATAAGGTAAACAGCTCAAACTCTAACAGAGAGGAGATTGCCTAAAGTTCCCAAGGTACTATGAATTAATGAACCATTATATTGCGCACATTTTTGTTACTTACATTGAGTAGATAGATTTCAGAAGCATCTTAGAACAAATAGCAAGAGTCAATTCTCTGTATAAATGTTTATTATCCTTACTCCTGCTAGGGAACACGTACGTGACTTTGGGGGGCCATAAGGCGACGTGCGCTTTCAATAATAACATGTGTACTTGAGTTGAAACAGATAGACCAGAGGACCGGCGCTACAAGTTCTGCTAGAATCGACAAAGGAGGGTAGCAAGTTTATGGAGAACCAAGGGGCTGTTGTTGCGTTGAATGAGCAGAGCTCTAGAAAAAGCACATGCGATCGACAGGATAAGTTTTGATTTAAGCCTTGCTAGAGGTCTTCGATTACTACAGTGGTGTGATATATAAAGCTGTTCTCAAGGGCGCCAGCGCCATACAGGTTGGAGTTTCTTAATTCATATCTCGGCCTCACCTGCTGCTACCTTGTTAGTTTTTCCGATTAGTCACATATCTTATTGCGCGGCCATATTACTTTTGTACGGGGCACCGATGATTTATATCCGAAATCTGTCTTTCTATTTATCATATGAAACCATAGCCCCATATCATTTCTTTCAAATACAGGGAAAGGGCTTATCATTTGATTCATGTTGTCTGTTTCGCGCTAGGCCGGCTCCATTGCAGCTGGTGGCCGGTACGGCAGCCTTGTGGGTAGCATCGTTGCTGGACAAGAAAGTCCCGCTTCAGCGTTGCAATCGAAATTCTTCGCCTTCTTGGAGCAACACAAGGAAGAAAAGAGCCTTGCAATGTTGATCTTTGATTTATACATCTGTCTTCTCTAGAAGCAACATCAAGAATCCATACACAATAAGAAAAGTTTGGGCTGTGATGAATGAATTGTCTTCATTGCTACAAGATATTGAGCAGAAACTTGGAAGAACTGTTTTGAATCATGTATACTTATTGCAGAGACATCCAGTAACATACCTGGTCAGCTCTGTTGACTCTGGCCAGATCTAACCTTGTAAGCTCTCTTTGTTTTTGGTGATTCCAACTATTTGCCCTATGCTGAACTTCCAAAGCGATTAATGTGTATGCAGATCAAGTGATTGCTAATGGCTGTATATGTCTCAATTCCAGGAGATCACATCGACACGCTATGCATCCAGTGGTAGTAACTACTCTGTTTCTTGGCAGCAGATCATTCTGACACTTCGCATCATTCTTTCACTTTGTCGGCTGAGATGAGGTACCCCTGTTCTCTCCCCCATGCTCCTGGTTTGTTCTTCAGATTAGCATCCATTTCTGTGATAAATGACTATATGTGTAGGATCTACTCTCCTGAGCTCTCTGAAACCTTACATTTTGGATGTATTGAACTGATATGCATTCGAAAATTCCTCTGATAAAATAAATGGCTTCGTTGTCAATGTCCAAAAACAAAAATTGGCTGTTTCCAAACACAAAACGCGATGTACTTTGCTACAGTATGGTCGCAAAGAAGAAATCTTTGAGCATTGTTATTCAAAACGGGGGTTTCTTCTTTGCTTCGCTAAGACAATCAAACACGTACTCACTCCATCCGAAAATACTTGTCATCAAAATGGACAAAAAGGGATGTATCTAGAACTAAAATACATCTAGATACATCCCCTTTTATTCATTTTGATGACAAGTATTTCCGGACGGAGGGAGTAGAAAGCAGGAGTTCCTGGTAAAATAGGTTAACACAAACTCTACCATTGCCTGCATGCATTTGAAGGCAATCTACCTTCCTAAAACTCCAGCACTTTGGGCAAGACACCTCCATACACCAACTGAACCATGTGACTGCTATTTAGTTAAATATAGGGTACAAAAATCTCAATCAAACACATACTGTGGGATATATACATACCATAACCGAACACGAGGTAAGTTCAAAAAGATCAATAATGGAGGTAACATTACAATAGAAGTACAAATTACAAGAATCAGTGACGGATTCAGCAGTACCACATACATATGCATTACAAGAAGGCAACGCAGACTTGATGAAACAACCCCCACTTAATTATACAATACGTACCAGATGATTTGTTAGTCAATCAAAAGATAATGTGACATATTCCAGTCTCTTCACTCGGTGATTATCTTTGGCCACTTGTTGGCATACTTTTCATCCAAGTACTTGGGGGTGTTCTTCAAATCTTGTACCAAGAACTTGGTTATTTCATCTGCTTGATTACCAACACTGAGATGCACCTCTTGGAGGCTTTTGAGAGTCTCAATGCCGTAAATCCCTTCAAAGGCTTCGAACCGCATATCAATCCTCTCCAGTGCTGGCATTACCTCTCTTCCTGTAACTGCAAAGCTCAGCCTCGGCACTAGAGTTGCAAAGAAGCGAAGCAGCTTTAGACTCTTGAATCCTCCAGGTGGAATAATGATCTCCCTGTCAGTAAGCTGTTTATTTTCCTCAAGAATGTCCACTATGTCCCTATCATCCTTGGCTGCATTGAGTGTAAAGGTGAGCGTAAACAATTTGGGCAGGTCCTGGATGAGCTTGAAAGTATCAGTCTGAAGAACTGTCACAGAAAGGGTAATCTTATAGAGGTTATTGAGTCCTTTGATCCACTTTGGGGGCCTTTCCGTCTTGCCAGACAACTCTAGGCCGATGATGTATCTTGGAGGAGTGGTCATGGTGTCTAGAGAGTTGATAAAATTAGAGCTCTCATCATTGATTGCCAATGTCTGCAGACCGCAGCTACAGAGGTACTCAATGGAGGAGCGTAATTGTTTGAAGGTCTGACCACTTTCCCTTATATTGAGCTTGTAAATGGCAAGCTTCCTTAGCCCTGTCAGCTGATGAAGGCTTGCTACAGCTGATGAGTCCTCACCGATTTCAATCCCTGACAAGATACGAAGTGCTTTCATCGGCTCCTTGTTCTTCTCATGTGGCAACTTCAAAGCCTTCTTTGTGTTTTTGTTCCCTCCAAGCATGCTACGAAGCTGTTTGAGCTGTCCAAAAGCTTTTGGCAGCACCCCGACATTTGTCTCCCTTATGTCAAGAGTTTCTAGATACTGGAGCTTCTCGATCTTTGATGGAATCTCAGAAACCTCTGTTCGTCGGAGGCTCAAATACTTCAGCACTAGCATTTTACATATGTCATTCATATGCTTATTTGTCAAACCCTTCCAGCCCTCAAGATCTAGCACTTGTATTATTCCATTGTTGAACGAATGGAAAGGGAGCCGTCTGTTCTGGCTTCCAAACGCTGTCAGTGACCGCACTTGAGACAAGTTCATGCCTTTTGTGGAATTCCCATGCTTGGAACCACTGCTTTGCATGGAGAGTCGGCGAACTTTGTTGCTAGGAGTTGGCATCAGCCAATGTCCACCAACGACAGTAATAAAATTCTCTTCACTTGACTTGGACACGATATATTCAAGGATCATGTCATGAACCTTAAAGGATTTGACCTTCCCATTGCTGCTGTGATCCACAGGACGTATTATCTTCCTGCTTACAAGCTGATTGAAGTATGTTTCTGCCACTTCCTCTGCACTCAACCCTTGCTTCTCAGCGACGAAACATTCTGATATCCATCGCCGGGTCAGACGCTTCTTACTAATTTTCGAGCCCTTGGGGAATATGCTCAGATACAATGAGCAAGTCTTGAGATCTGCTGGCAAATCATTATAGCAGTAATCAAGTATCCTTGTGACCCCCTCCAATGTAAGCGGAGCCACCTGCTCCGGAAATAATGACTTGCAAACTTTACTCCAATGATCATTGGTTTTTGTTGGGTTGCAAGCCACAAGGCCAGCCATGGTGACTATTGGCAAAGGCAGGCCCCCGCAGTATTTCCATATCTCCTCATGGACCGCTTCTTTCTCTCGATCTTTGCTGCCTTGTGGATCAGAAACACGATCATTGAGCCGATCTTTTTCATCGACATCACTAGGAACATCAGTTGAATGCATATGATCACTTCCATCTCCTTCGGAGGACCCGGTATCAACAGCTTGAGATATTGTATCCATTCTTTCTCTTTCTTTGCTGCTTGGGGATTCAGAAGCACCCTGTTGATATAGACTTTTGGAGTCAACATCACTTAGAACATTAACAGTGTGCAGATAATCAGTTCCATCTCTTTCTGAGCACGCAGCACCAACAGCTTGAAATCTTGTAGTTACTATCACTCTACTATCTTTTGTATTATCATGTGGCAACCAATTTCTAATGGTCTCCCATGTTTCTACAGACCATATATCATCAACCGAGAGGAAATACCTGCCAAGAAAAGGGAAACAAAATACAAGTGAGAAAGAATGTATCACATCAATGTGGTGATCACCTAGATCTTCCCAATTTGATGTTTATTTAAGCGTTAGTGATACAATACACAGTTCCTCGCATTTTTTTTCAAAAATTAAGATGATATTTACCTAGAAATGTTAATTTTAGCTATATCTTGTTGGTGTAACGGGCTAGACATCCATGTATTAAAATGTTAAAGATAGGGAAAATACATATGAGCTAGAGAGATGAGAGTGGTGGCAGGCGATTGTACTATTGCTCAGGCCTTCTGGTTGTTCGCCCTTTATGCTGGGCTTTTGCTTAACTTCTCTTACTATAATCATTCGATGCACGCTTTTGTGCAGTTAGTGAAAATGTTCAGGCCACCCGTACTGGACTTTTTCACAACAACAAAAAACCTCTCAACAGTCCAAGAGTAAACCTATATGTATTCAAATTCAACACAAACACAACAACTACGAACTGACCTATGTCCAAATTGCCATCTATTTATGAATTGGAGGGATATAGTTCATTTTTTGGTCCAATTTAGTATGTTACTTGCTGCCTTTTTCGCAATGTTGCAGAAATTCAAATTTATAGTAAAATTTGTTTGGGCTGGCATAGCTTGTGCAACGCACCCAAGTTAAGTACTAGACTGGGTAATATATTTTTTCTGAAAGAAATGTTGTTTATATGCATCGGTACTAAATTTGCTATTGGTAACAAGTAAAAGTTCAGTTATAAAAATTGTACAAAATTAATATTCCTTGTGCAATTTCAACAAAATTAATATTTTGGTGTTTAGTTAGCAAGGCACCACTATATATATATATATATATATATATATATATATATATATATATATATATATATAACTTTGTATTTATTCTTTCTTAAAAACTCCCATTTTCAGTCACCGTTGCACATACTTAAGAATAAAATTGTTACGCTAAATAGCTATATATAGGAAAAGCAAAGCTATGATTTGGAGGTACCTCCTTCCATCCAGCCGCTTTTTGAGTTCTTCGATAAGTTGGTCACGGTTCATTGTTTCTATCTTACTCTGAGTGATGCCATCATTGCTTTGCGGCCTATGACCAGAGAGCTTTAACACAACTCGCTTCACCGAGCTTTTAATGTCTTCCACTAGGCTTTTCTTCTGCAACTTCCCTGTGTTGCTGCCCTCCTTCTCCTCCTTTGGCTTGATTGGACTATCTTTTGGCTTGATTTGACCAAGAATATCCCTGAGGACTTCATCTTCGTCAAAGTTCTGAGACACCGTGACCGATGCCCGGCAGTCAAATTCATTCCTGAAATCTCGGTACAGTGTCGTGGCAATGGTTGTCTTTCCCACACCACCGAATCCAATCAAGGACACAACAGCTCGATGAGAGCCTTTATCACGTTTGGTCAGCCAACCCCCGAGCTTCTCCATGTCCACCTTTACTCCCACGGGGTTCTCTGTGCGGATGAGCTGACGGCTTGCAACCAAATGCTCAGCAATGCCATACGTAACAGCATGGGTTGCTCCGGCTCCAGAGCTTGTTCTTGGGTTTGGGTTGTTTACTCCATATCTGTTGCGTCGCTCAGCTATGTATTGTGCCCGGACCTTGAGCTCGGCAATCTTGGAAGCAATGTCTCGGCGAGGCCAGAATGTCCATACCTCGTAGATTGCCGTCACGATGAAAGAGCATCTTGCATCGCTGAGGGAGTCTTGAGGGAGCCGATGAGCAAAATCATCGATGCAGTCTTCCATGTCGTATGCCATGTCACGGATCTGCTTCATCCAGTTCTTGAGCCGGCGATCATGGTCGTCCAGGGCAGAACCGAGGTCGCCAAGAAAGGCCTGCATGCAAGCGAGCTCGTCGTTGATGTACTGGATGTCACCGCGGACACCACGGATCAAAGTGTACTCTTGGGCAAGGAGGCCGCCCAACTTGCCTAGGAGAGATCTCATGGTGGCTTCCGAAGCACCCACTACAAACTCCATCTTCTCCTTCTCTGCTGTTTAATAAAAGTCTTCTTTTTTCTGTGCAAGACTTTGCTAGTATAATCTGTCCCCTGTTGTTGTTGATCTATGAAAGAAATGAAAAAAGAGAGATAAGGGTACGGTCACCATCGAAAATAATTAAATAGAAAAAAGGCTCCACATGTCTAATCAGATCATGAAACAATTCTTGTGAATGTCAAATTGTCCTATTCAAGGAACCTATGTAAACTTAAGTTTTACCTATTACTGTTGAACAATACACCCAATTTTTTTCCATATATCACGGCTTACAGAATTGGTAACCACAACATATGTCAACACCACTATGTTATCCCCTGGCCAAAATGAAATGCAAACAAACAATACCTAAAGTTTCTCATCCCATGTCATTGCTTGCATATGATGCTGAGGAAATTGTGGACATTATGCACTTCAAGAATTTACTGAATGGCATTTTCCAATTTATACATTTTTATATGTCACAGTGCTAATTAATTGAGTAAAAACACCTCAACGATAATGGTTGGTTGGTAACATCAATTGCCATGGCAAGGGAACGAAAACTACCAGACAACAGAAAGTGGAGATGGGGAGCATAGGAGGCACCTGCAAACTGGACAATAAGCTGGTTACTGAGGAGTCTTGAGCAGTCACTGACTCACTGGCGGGCGCACACCCTCGAAGGCCGTCGATCCAGCTTGCCAAAAAGAGTCTTCATGGTCGTTCCTAATGACCCACCACAAACTTCATCTTCTTCTCACCTCCTCAGCAGAAAGTTCAGATCAAGCATAGACAGAGTTCACTTCCCTTCCCACCTCCTCAGCAGTTGTCAATCTATAAAAGAAATGGCAAAATATCGTACAGGCTGTCATCATTCCATAAATCGTGGTTAGAAATTAATTTAGAAAATGCTAGACCCATATAGACAAGTCAGCTTGGTATTCAGAATACCCAGGCTTCAGAAAGAAAATACAGTCAAGTCAGAACATGAAACAATTCTTGTGAGTACTAAATCGTCCCCAACCAAATAACATTTAAAAAATGGCAATTGGTACTGTTTTTTGTGGTGAATTTTACTCACTGATAGATGCTAGATCTTCTAGTCTTTACTGTATTATGACTAGAAGAGCTGGCAGCTGGCTAACCACAATATGAACTTCATTTTGTTATCCCGCAAACTGACACGAAAAATCAACAAAATTCACATGTAGCATCTTTTGTCTGTGCTCACAGAGAGCTGTGAAATCAATGTTGAAGAAATTCTAGAAATTAGATAGTCCAACAATTCCAGTTGATTGGCAGATTCAACTTTTTGGCAACAAACAAGAAGCTATGCTCTTGATTAATTCAATCTTCCCTCCCTCAAAAAAAAGTGAGAGAGAAAAACAAGAAGGGCAAGGACCAGAGATGGGCACCTGCGACGCTGGCCACCGAGTAGGCACTAGCAGTCAGTGGCCGCCGTCAAAGGCGGCGACGGCGGAGGCCTATGGATGGCGCGGTGGCTCCCGGGCAGGCAGATGGATGAACTGGTGGAAACAAGAAGACACTGGGAGCGACTCAAAGGAGCTCGCCAATCAGGGGAAAGAAGGCGGTGGGGAAATTAGGAGGTCCGGTTCAGCTGGTAGCAGCAGCTAGTAGTACTAGTATACCAATATATGTGCTCTAATGGCCAAAGATAACTACTTAATTAATTATACTGTGCTTAATTACTAATTAAGACACATATATCCATTCTCTTGGCTATGCACATGTTAGGACCTAAGGCCAAAAAACACCCCATGATATGCATATAAAGGTTGCGGAAGCAATTAAATCATTTCAGTGCATTGTAGTACAATCTATTGGTCTAACTGCCAGTTCACAAGGCACTCGTTTTTCTGATTTAACTTTGACCACGTAACTACAAAAATGCCGGGAAGAGGGAGAAATTATGATTCAAAAGATTTGTTCAGAGATATTGGAGGATTGAAATCATTAGATTGTGTTTCCGACATGGCTTGCCACGTCCTCCTTCCACCTTCCGTCGCCACTTGATGTCCACCCCGACTTTGTCATTGTGCAATGTCATCATTCGCATCATTTCTTCATTTGGCAGGCACAACATTTTTCTATGATTAAGAATACAACTCTCCTGACATCTGTACCACAAGAATCACACACAGCCAATCGCAGATGTACTCTATATCAACTAGATATATTATCCAAGAACATATACTAGCACTATAACCAAGATCCATGATTTCGTAATTCTCGACAGTAACACCAAGATTGCAACCACCCAGCACAAATGTAGATAGCCTGCAAAAAAGAAAATGAGATTTCGTTTCAGTCAAAGATCGTATCATTACGGCATAACCAGAGGGAGGGAGGTATAATGCGGTGTCCTTTTTCATTGTGCCTTTGTCTTTCGCTTTGGTCATGTCGCCCATAAAAATAAACACGGGTATCATCATTCGAGTTGGAGGCGAAGAAAGCTGCTGCCCTCTCTGCTTTTGCTGATGCATGCATGGAGTAGCTTTGCTTGCTTGACAAGGAAAAGCATCTTTTTTTTTTTTGAGTATATATGTTCGTTGCTTCACAAGAATGTACAGCAAGCGTTATTATATTGGCTGTGATATAATGAGGCTTGCTTTTTGTCATGCCATGTTCACTGGTCACCGTTGTACTAATATTAATTTGAGGGGTCATTCACTGGTCACCGTTGTACTCTCCTAATATTAATATAATGAGGCTTTGCTCGTTTTTGAAGGAAAGCATCCACTGACATCCTATTCTTGGAGTAAGTATGCCAATCCATGTCACACACCATGACACCAAAGACACAAAAGAAAAATAATCTTGTTCTTCTTTTATCAAGGAAAGGAGAGCATCCTGTTCCTTTCTTTGCTAGTGATATTCATTTATATATTTACAAGGATAGTGATAGCCACTAAGAGTAAGTTAGTGCTTTTTCAAAAGGAAAAGAAAGTAAAAGTAAAAACCTTTTGAATATAAAAAGGAAAAGAAGAAGAAAAATATATGAAGGCTTTTCTTTTGAGGGCACAAGAAATTAGGCAACCATCCATGTCTTCTGGCTTTTGCTTGTTTGTAAATTTGCTGCTGATCTTTGAGATCGCTTGTGGGACTGGCCATTCATTAGAAAAATCAAAAGAAGCACATGTATTCTTCTCTGTCCCGTTGCACTATCTGTCACCACTTACTCCCGCTTTACCATTTTCATGTTGGTTGTAATCAAAGCCGGTTTAACGAGCTCTCTCACCTCCTTGTGTTTTGCGTTAAGTTAATCTCATGTCTGTTCTGATGACCAGCAGAAGCGACCATTTGGACGTCGTGCACACTCCACCCAGATAGACACAATTCACAAGATTGGCTGCCGGACCTGCGCATGCACACACACACACACATACAGAGCAGGGATGTTCTTCAGCGGAGGCACTCCAGTCTAGTGCATCCGGCCTAGCTGATCCATGGAGGAAGCTCCTGTGACTGCTGCCACAGGGGCCTTGGGACCCGTCGTGGCGAAGCTGGGTGCTTTACTAGGCAGCCAGTACAAGCTTCGGCGCCGGACTCGCAAGGACGTCAAGTTCATCAAATCCAACCTCAAGTCTGTGCACTCTATCCTTTGGATGATATGGGGGAAGGAGATTCTTGATGTGGAGTCCAAAAACTTGAAGAATGAAGCGCTGGATCTCGCTGCCGATATGGAGGACGCCGTCGATGACTTCATACTCACCATGGAGCCGAGCCGCAAAAACAAGCACTTGATGGTGCAGATCAACATCCAAGCAAGCCCCTTCCAAGATTTCAGGACAAGAGTAGATGATGTGTCTGCCCGGTGCCACAGCAACTGGAAGTGGAAGAAGAACAAGTGTGCTGAATCCATATCTAGCGTTTTCTCAAGAAAGAACGCCAAATCCAGCGCCCCAAGCAAACCACCTCCACCTCGTCAAGCTCCATTTGTCAACAAGAATGCGTCAGAGATCTTTGGTATGGACCGATGGAGGGATGACCTCATTAGATACCTGGTAGGAGAAGTGCAGCCGCAGCTCAAATTGCGTCAATTGTTGGAACGGCCGGTATGGGGAAAACAACCCTTGCCGCCTTGTGTATGAGGAGATTGAAAATAAGTTCCAGTGCCGGGCTTTTGTGTCTGTCACTCCAAGTCCAAACATGAAGGAGGTTCTCACAAGTATTCTCCAACAAATAGGAGCTGAGCCACTTGCTGGCACCGAAGCACGGACGGAGAAACAAATCGTCCATGCCATATCCAATTTCCTAGAGGACAAAAGGTGCGCAAGTTTATAGTAAGCTTCTATTTAGTTAATGTTTTTTTAAATGTGCATTGTGAGGACCAGGATTTCAGTTTTAGATGTAAAGAAAATGTGCTTTCAAAAATTAATTTGGTCAAGCTGTTCGCAATTTGAACATAATTTAGTCAAAATTTTGCAAAACCACCGACAAGCCTCATAACTCCATCCCAGAACCATTCATATTCACACAACTCATCAACTCCAAACGTTTTGAGCAGACAACAAAATATTTGAACTTTGGAGCACATCACCGGTTGAGCTAGGTAGAAAATGCTGGGGGGCCAACACTAAAACATGAGTGTTTTGGGGTGCAAAATGCCAAAAAAAATCTCATCTAAGCCCTCTCCTCCAAATTTTCTTCACACTATGGCCCCAACGTTGTACATAGCTCCGCCGCTGGAGCCGATGCTTGTAGATGTCTTGGGAGCGTCTGGTCTGCTGCAGCCTCCTTGTGGCACTACTGAAGCCGTACTGCATCACGAGCAGCCCTGCTGTGGTAGTGCGGTTGTGGCCGCACTTGGCCACGGTGGCAATGGTAAGCCAAGGAGTACTCCGACAAGAGTCCTCCCTCTCGTCCGCATATTGACTTCACTGACCATCATATAGTCAACCTATGTGAGGCATTCCGCAACTCCAAACAAAATCTAATCAAAAATTTGCCCCCGCAACTCCATCCCACGACTATGCATATTCATGCAATCCATAACTCCAGACGGTTTGAGCAGACAACAAAAGGTTTGGACTTTGGAGCCGATGCATGTAGATCTCTAGGGAGCGTCTGGCCTACCGCAGCCCCCATGCTGCCACCACCGAAGCCGGCCTGCCGCGGTAACGTGGTTATGTCTGTTATAACGGCAGCAATGAGAGACTGAGCACCGACAGCCATGGTGTTCATTGACCACTACATAGTCAAACTATGTGAGGCACCATTCTCATTAGATAGTCATGTCAAAATTCCATGCTTCTCTCGTTGAACAACAACCGTAAACATGTGTAGATTGTGTGGGAGAGATCATTGGTGGCAAGCAAGAGAGTAAAGTTGACCGAAAATGGGAAAGTGGGAGCAGATGCCAATGTCAATCGTGAATATATAGTATATCTGAAACAACACACCCGTGCAATTGCCATTAAATTGATGACCTTTCCGTTCCGTAGTATGGCTCGGGCAGCCTTGCTACAACTACAAAGAAGCTGGGGGCCGTGGCATGTTAACGTGCGCATGTTCTCATGAAGTCAATTGATTGGCCACAACTATATATACGATGTAGAATGTGAACTAACCAAGAACAAATTTATAGCCTCATGCGGCGTCTGTCTACTAGCTATCGTATTCTTGTGCAACCAACTTGCATAGCTACATAGTAATAATTGATGACATATGGCATCGTGGAGAATGGGATGTCATCAGCAAGTCTTTTCCAGAAAATAATCTGGGCAGCAGAATTGTCATGACAACTCGTATTGATTCTGTACCAAGAGATGACTTCATTACTAACAAGCTCTACATCAGAATGAATCCTGAATGGAATCGCGGAAACAGAAAATGGCTCCACGCACTTGTTGAGAAAGATCTTGCTGCTTGGATGAAGCTTGACATGGTTGGCGAAGGTTTTGACTGTGACCATCCTATTGTGCACATGTGTGGTGGTGTGCCATTAGCACTGCTTTGCATGTTTTCAGCAATGAGAATGGTCCGAGAGGAACAAGAACAGCTAGGTGTGCATGTAAAGGCATGTGATGCGCAAGATATGATTGAGAAGCAAGTTAAGCGAAGTGGAATTCAGAACACTCCAGGGTTTGAACCGTTGGTAGAGAGTTTGCAGCTTGGCTACGCCGATCTTCCTCACCATATGATGAAGACTTGCTTGCTAAACTGCAGTATATACCCTCAGAATCACTTTCACAGGGATCAACTGGTCATGCGATGGGTCGCTGAAGGATTTACTTATAAAGTGGATGAAGCAGTAGGTTATTTTGAAGAGCTTGTCGAGAGAGAATTACTGATGCAGGTGAATGATGGTAGTACATACAAATTGAATTCGATGATGCAAAATTTCCTTCGATGGAAATCACAAGAAGATAATTTCATTACTTACAGTTCTGACATGACATCGGCATATCCATGTCGAATCCATCGGCTATGTATTGACAAGCATCCAGGTGATGATGGTTCACTAGAGGGGGTGGATCCCTTCTCTGGATTAGATTGGTCTCAGATTCGATCCCTTGTTGTTTTTGAAGATGCTGAAAGACTCCCCTTTGAGAAGTTGGCACGCGTGCGACTGTTGGATCTTCAATTTAAAACGGCTCTTGGCGATCATCATGTGAAGGATATTTGTGGACTGCTCCGTGTGAAGCACCTATTCGGTCTAGAGGGGGTGGGAATTAGTGAGCTACCACCAGAAATAGGAAGGCTACACTATCTAGAGACCCTGAACGTAAGCAATACGTCTATTAGCAAGCTACCCCATGAGATTGGGAGACTGAAAAAGTTGAAGAATCTATACGTGAGTCATAGCCCAAGGATCAGAGAGTTGCCCAGAGAGATTGGAGACCTGCAGCATTTAGAGACATTGTGCATATTTGCAACAGATATCAGAGAGCTGCCCAGGGACATTGGGAGACTAAAGAAGTTGAAGACTCTGAACCATAGTTTTAAATAGCGCGCTAAGCCTCTTAGCGGCGGACCTTTTCTAAATGTTATAGCGTGCTATAGCGAAGCTATAGCGAGCTATTTAAAATGTTTGTTCATTTGTTTGGATCAAAGTCTCTTAGCGCAAGACCTTCTGTAAATGCTATAGCGTGCTATAGCGGAGCTATAGCGGGCTATTTAAAACAGTGCTCTGAACGTGTCCTACAATGAAGGGTTCAGGGATCTTCCCAGGGAGATCGGGGACCTGCAAAATTTAGAGAGTCTGGACCTCAGTGGTAGCAAAGGGATGACAAGTCTACCAAGGGAGATTGGGAAATTGCAGCGTTTGAAAACACTCAAGGCGTGTTGGACATGGATCACAGAGCTGCCTCGTGAGATGGGGAACCTCCAGAATTTGGAGACTCTTGACCTGATTTACAGCCGCGGGCTCACAGGACTGCCTCGTGAGATTGGGAATCTGCAGAATCTGGAACAACTGCTCTTGAGTGCTACGGGGGTGGTAAAGCTACCAAGAGAAATTGGGAGGCTGAAGAAGCTGAAGACTTTGAAATTGAGTGAGACCATCGCTGTACTACCCTGGGAGGCAGGCCAGCTTTCAGAATTGGAGGGAGTGCCCGAGTGCATCCGCAAAGCTTGGAAGAATAGTGATTTTGTGTCTGAGTTAGCCGGGGAGATCCTGTCGATTGAACTGGTTAGATGGGATGGTGATCCAAAGGGGCTAATTGTTGGTACAAAACACATGCACATTCCCCAGTGGATCAAGGATCACTTCAACGACCTTGGGTCGTTGGATATCAGGATATGCAAATTGGAGGAGGAGCAGGATCTCAAGATTCTGCGGGAGATGCCCAAGCTACAACATCTCACGCTAAGGTTGGAAGCCGTCCCAAGGAAGCCCATAGCCATCAGCGCTGAAGGGTTTCCAAGGCTCCATCGTCTCTATGTTGACAGCCGCGTGCCACCGGTTATCATCTTCCAGGAAGGAGCGATGCCGAGGCTGTTTGAACTCCGCTTCGAGTTCCAGTTCTACGGTGGCCCGCCTCCGCCTGCAAATAAAGAGGCTCAGCTGGGTATCAAACACATCCGGTACCTCCTCTCGGTCGAATTTATATGCAGCCAGGAATGGTATGGAGGAGCAGAAGAGAGCAGGAGCCCGTGCATGAGCGCCATGATTGACGTGGTGAGGAAAGAAGCCCAGGAGCATCCCAACCAGATCAGCTTTCATGTCTCTGGCCGCGAGAGTGAGCTTTTTCCAAAGAAGGACAGGTTGGCAGGGCAGGTTTCCCTGTTCAGCAGCAGCAGTGGGAGTGGCGCTGAGAATGAGATGAAGCGTCCTGAGGAGAAGAAGATCTTGGCACAGGAGGTTTCCCTGTCCAGCAGCAGTGCGGGGACCGGCCCTGAGATCAAGTAGGGGAAGCAGCAGCCGGCAGCGTGATTGGGTTTCTTACTTGACGACCCATCGAGCGAGGTGTAACTGATTCGCTTGTTGGATCTTTCTTTCTTTCTTTCTTTCTTTTACCAACAGACAGACCGACCACTAACACACTTGCTTGTATCCTGGTCTTCATTTGCAGCAGGTTATTTCATCATCGTAGTCATCTTCAACTACGTATATACAAATGGTGGCTATTCTTCTTGAGGCGGAGGGCATAAGATTTGACCGACCACAGTAAGGAAAACGCTGTTTGTTCTTTGCCCGTCCAAGCTACTAGGAGTATTACTTGCAAGCTTCTTCCAAGCTGATTTGGCCTAAAGCCACATGTATCTCTATCTGTATTTGGGCTAAAGGCACATGATTTGGCGTAATGCCACCTGTATCTGTTCTGTACCTCTTCATTTTTCATTTCAGTAAGCACCGTGGAACACAAAGGGTATTATTAATTGTCATGTCATCATTTAATAATAATCCAAGAGAGGGAGCCAATCCTATTATTTACTTACTTTATTGTTAATATTGTGTAATAATAAATGTGACAGCTTTTGTAATCGAAAGCAGAGATTATTTATAGCTGACTAATCCTCAAGCAGATATTCTCTATATTTAGGGACAAAGGTAGTAGGTACTATATATATATATATAAGGAATATTTATTTTCAAGCCCATGTTTCTTAGTTTTGCTCAGTTTTGCCCTGAAATATGCTAAAAACCACAACCAAAACCGCAATAACTTAAGCATCCAAGCTCCAAATAAGATGAAACCAATGTTGTTGGAAGTATAACGACAAGCACTATCCAACAATACATATAGCTTGATCCAACTCAACCAAGAACTGAGCTGAGTTTTCGACCGGGACAAAACTGAGCACAACTAAGAAACCAAGGGCACGAAATTAGAAAGCCCTATATATAAATAGATGGGTGGATGTATGTACTGATAAGCGTAAGCACGTGGAACAAATTAGATTACCATATTATAATCTCCTTTTTCTTTCATTCCCACTTTAAGTTAAGAAGAAAATAACTTCACAGACTAACATCGATCATTGTAGCTAGGCAGGTCCAACAGAAATGCTAAGAAGAATCTTCCCCTAAAATAATCAACCCGGCAAAAGCTAACTGATATCTTTTGCTACAAGATTAACCAAAATGATCAAAAGGAAGCTAACAGACAAAAGGAAGGCAGGCTAGCTGCAAATGTTTCAATCTTCTTCAAACAAAGTTATACATCGACCAACAAATCTTAACATCAGGGAGCGCCCGCCCGATCTGCTTGAAATTGGTAATTAACATCTAAATGAATGCCAAATAAATTTTCTCTGATAGTAAGGTGAGGCCCCTTCCTCCTCTCCCGCGACCGCGTCGCCCCCGCGGGCGGCCGGTCGCGACCAACCTCCTCCCCCGCGCGCCTCTCCCTCCCCCTTCCTCCCTGCCGCCGTCGCCGGCGCCCTCTGCGGGCCTGGCCCGGGCGACGCTGGTGGCGGCGGCCCCCGGCCTTTCCCCTCTCGGGTGTCCGCCGGCGCGGGACGGGGCGACCCCGGGCGGTGCTTCTGGGCGGCGGCGGTCTAGCGTGGCGGCGGGGGCGAACTTCTAGACGGCGGCGTCGCCGTTGGCGGCGGGGCGACGCGGCGGCGCGGTCTGGCGGCGCCCGCTCGGCCCAGATCTGGGCCCTTCGGGCCCCATCTGGGCCTGGGCGGGCTGGCGGCGGGGTGGGTCTGCTTCGTGGCTTCCGGGAGGCGGGGGAGAGGTGATGAGCGGCAGGGTGCTGGCGACGCCATCGCCGGCTTGCTGCAGGGTGGCGGCGGGGCTTAGCGGGCCCGTTTCGGGCCTGGCCGGGCCAGGGGTGGCCTGGCTTGCCCTGCTGCTGCGTCCGGACGGCTACCGCGACGGTGCCGGAGGCTCTGGCTTCCCGCACGACGGCGGTGGAGGTGGTTCCCTCCCGTTCGGCTTCAGTGCTGCTTCTCCCTCCGTGGGGCACTTCTCTCCGGTCCTCTTGGCTCGTGTTGGTGTTCGCAGTGAGGCGGCGTGGGTGGTGGTGCAACCGCGATGGCGCATGGTGGTGGGAGGCGGTCTGGCTGGTCGGCTACGGTCCGTTGGGCGGTGGGGATTGGAGTATGGGAGAAATCCTTGCCGGTCTTCCGCTCTGATGCGGTGACACCTGCGGGTGCCACCATACCTTCCTGAAGGGTGTCGGTGATATCCATCTCCTACCTCCCTCCGCGTGCCGGGGAAACCCTAGGACATGTCCGGGCAGCAGCGTCGTCTGCGTCGCTTTCCTTCTTGGAGGTGTTGTTTTGTACGCGGTGGTTTGAAGCCTCGGGTTGTAGTGGTTTGTCTCTGGTGGGCGCAGCGGTGGCGGGTCATCCGCGCTTTGTCGAGCTGCCGTTGTTGGCATTTGTTTCTTCTTCTTTTTCTTTTGGGCTTGTTGTGCTGATCGCCCCAGCGATCTTGTATCGGTGTTGGTTGCTTTGGAATACAAAGCGGGGGGAAACCCTTTTTTGGTAAATAAATTTTCTCTGGGTCACCATCCTCCAATCAAAGACGATCCCAAATAATATCAGCAACACAACTCACGAGAAGAAAATGCATTTAATCAACTAGCATAAACAACACTTCATTTTGTCTGTTGGTTCGTCTTGTAGTTACACCTCATAACTGATAATCTCCAATCAAAGACGATCCCTTGTAGTTACAAATTAGATTACCATATTATAATCTCGTTTTTCTTTCATTCCCAATTTAAATTAAGAAGAAAATAACTCCACAGACTAACATCGATCATTGTAGCCTGGCAGGTCCAACAGAAATGCTAAGAAGAATCTTCCCCTAAAATAATCAACTCGGCAAAAGCTAACTGATATCTTTTGCTGCAAGATTAGCCAAAATGATCAAAAGGAGGCTAACAGACAAAAGGAAGCCAGGCTAGCTGCAAATGTTTCAATCTTCTTCAAACAAAGTTATACATCGATCAACAAATCTCAACATCAGGGAGCGCCCGCCCGATCTGCTTGAAATTGGTAACATCTAAACGAATGCCAAATAAATTTTCTCTGGGTCACCATCCTCCAATCAAAGACGATCCCAAATAATATCAGCAACACAACCCACGAGAAGAAAATGCATTTAATCAACTAGCATAAACAACACCTCATTTTTCTGTTGGTTCGTCTTGTAGTTACACCTCATAACTGATATCCTCCGATCAAAGACGATCCCTTGTAGTTACATTCTCATCCTCATTCTTTTCCCTGTATTTTTCCACCAGAAAAATGACCAGTACCAAAAGTTAAAAAATTATTTGCTCCAACTTAATGAAACCAGCTCAAAAATGGGACGCATGCTCTAAGCTCGCTCCAAGGCTAACTAAAACCCTGGTAAAACCGAGAGGTCGGCTACCCCTTCGTCAAACTAGCAACCTTTTGTAGCAGTGCCAGCTGGTTGTTGTGGATCTTCTCATCTTCCTGTGCAATGGGCCATCACGAGATACAAACAAAGATTAATCAGCAAAGTCACATGTGCATATATAGTTATATACACTGTCAAACGGTACAATGAAATGAATAGCAATAGATCTTTAAAAACAAAGAGTTTCTAGATGACGGCGCGCGCCGTCCATTGAAGATTGATAGATCGAGATGCCTATCGACAAAGCTATGGAGACATTGTTGCGGTTGGGCCTCGTGATCGAGCTGCAAACTAACGGCAGCTCCTGGTGACACGAAATGTTGATGGTTTGTAAGTATAGCTCTTTACTAATAACCCAGTAAAGAGTAAAGGTTCTTTGATGGAGAATGTTCCTGAAAGTGAAAAGGGATCTTTACATTATAGTTCTGCAGGGTGATGAAATCTGCGAATCGTGATTCATTTCTACAGTGCATTGGCTGATAGTAGCCGCTGCTGATGTTGCTGGTCTCTCCAAAATATACTCAAGAAGTCGAAGGTAAAAATATAGCAAAAAATCAAAGGATAATCTTCTGAATTTCCAAGGCAAAAGAGTAAACCATAGAGCAGCCATATCGGTGTCCGCTCGTGATCATGTGGATGCTCATTGGCGACCAATACGAGGTTGTGCTCTCACCGTGTGCAACCTCATCTTCAGCACCATCAAGGAGACCGTTCATGTCACTTTAGATGAGTAAGTAGCATGGTCGTCTGTACTGAAAGTTGAACGTTGACGTTGAATTCTCGGTCTGCCTTTGTTGTCTGTTCCTGAATGTTTGGATGTTCTCGGAGCGAGCATACTTCGAAAGTGGTAAATACAAGTCCTCCAGTGAATCTCACGTACAGATTCTGAGCCTCTAAATCCCACTTGGCTGCACATTGTATGGCAGTGATTTAGATGTTGAAGAAAAAGTGCAGGCACTTTTCTATTAGAAAATGCAGGAAATTACTGTTAGCCAAAGAGGCCCTTAAATAGAATGCACACAATTTCAGCAACTAGCACGAACCTTCCCTGGATGAATAGAAACTTTGTGTTGATCGAGTCTTGGAATGTCGACACTTAGACGGTGTCCACACAAATTCAAGTAGTTATCCATCCGCAATCTGTACTATCCTATCCATCCACTAATTCGAGTAGTTATCCATCCACAGGCTGCCCACACTCATTCCCTCATCACAAAAGGAAAGGAAGCATTATTGCACCCGAAAACCCAGCTGCTCAGAGCAAGCAATGGACCACGCAACAGGTGCCATGGGCAGCCTGCTCCTCAAGCTCGGTGAACTCCTCAAGGAGGAGTACGACCTGCAGAAGGGCATCAAGGAAGACGTCCAGTATCTTCAAAGAGAGCTGAGGAGCATGCACGCTGCCCTCCGCAAGGTCAGGGACGTGCCACGGGACCAGCTCGACGAGCAAGTCAAGCTCTGGGCAAACGAGGTCTGAGATCTTTCATATAGAATGGAGGATACCATCGACAAGTTCCTGATACGTGTTGAGGGCCCTGAGCTTGACGACAAGCCGCACAAGCTCAAACAGCTTGTGAAGAAGATTTGTGACTTGTTCAACAAGGGCAAGGCGCGACATGCCATCGGAAAAGAGATCAAAGGCATCAAGGCCAGCGTCCAGGAGGTGGCTGCCCGGCGTGACCGGTACAAGGTCAAAGATGTGGTTCCTAATCCAACTGGCCCAATCATGGTTGACCCTCGCCTATCAGCTCTGTACAAGGACCGGAAAGAGCTCGTTGGCATTGATGATTCAGTGAATGAGCTAACCGAGAAGCTGAGTGACGAGGATGCTGATCTGTCCAAGCAACTCAAGATACTCTCTATTTTTGGATTCGGAGGCCTTGGCAAGACAACACTTGCCAAAGCATTGTATGATAATCGCCACGCGCAGTTCGATTGCAGCGCTTTCGTTCCGGTAGGACAAAACCCTAGCGTGAAGAAAATTCTCAATGACATACTCAATGAAATTGATGGGAAAAAGTGCTTGGACTTGGATGAAAGGCAGTTAATCAACAAACTCCGAGGGTTACTCGAGAACAGAAGGTACCCACCCTATTATGTAATTCAAATTCATCAAGTAGTTTGAGACGGTCCATAAATTTTGTTCGAGATATTATACACCAGAGAAGGGTTTGGATAGACTATGCTACTTCTATACTTTTTGGAAATATAGTGAAATATCATGTTTCCGTAACTTCTTTGCTATCATTTGGTTGGATAGCTAGTGACTGTCAACCGTTCTGCCATTATATATATATATATACATATATATATATATATATATATATATATATATATATATATATTAGAACTCCCTAAAATAGGTGGCAACAAAAAAATGTAATACTTAAAATTCAATAATTTGAGAATTTTGATTTATCGATGATGAAATGAAACCAACTTGCACAAGTCTCTCATGCAGTTTTCCTTATTCCAAACTTAGATTCCTAAACGAGGAGGCTGGCTTCCATACATCCTATTTTTTAAAGATATTGTACATACTTAGGCGCCTTACAAAATAGTTTTCACTAATTTATGATAACCCTTGCATTGTGAATGTCAATGGTAGGTACTTCCTCGTTATTGATGACATATGGGATACAGAAACATGGGAAATAATCATGAACGCTTTCGTGCGTAATAACTGTGGAAGCAGGATACTTACAACTACTCGTATACTCGAAGTTGCCACAACGACCGGTGAAGTATACGAGTTAAAACCACTTTCTCATGATTTATCCAATGATTTATTTCATAGAAGAGTATCTATTGGCAAAATAAAACGGCCTAATCATCTGCCAGTAGAGGTATACAATAAAATTTTACGTAAATGTGGAGGTGTACCATTGGCTATAATCACAATAGCTAGTTTGCTTGTCAGTAAACCTGTGGAGCTTTGGTCTAAGGTATACACTTCAATTGGTTTTGGGCATGAAGAAAACAAAGACGTGGAGAACACGAGAAAAATACTTTTATTTAGCTATTATGATCTACCTTGTCACCTAAAGACATGCTTATTGTATCTGAGCATATATCCTGAAGATCATCTGATTGAAAAAGATAGTTTGATATGGAAGTGGGTCGCCGAAGGTTTTATCCGCGAGGAACCAGGGGTAGGACTATTCGAGATTGGTGAGAGGTACTTCAACATGTTGGTAAATAAAAGCATGATAATGCCGGTAGAGGAGCCCCTGTATTATGGCATGGAAATGCATGTTGGCACCATAACTGGATGCCGCGTGCATGACATGATGTTGGATATGATATGCCTATTGTCAAAGGAAGAAAACTTTGTTACTATATTGGATAGCAACGAACAATATAAAACTTCACATTACAATGCTCATAGGCTAGCTGTTCATCGTAGTGTCCAACCTCTGGCTAGCACATCAACATTACAAGCAAGGTCACTTAATGCCATGTGCTATGCTGAGATGTTGCCATCACTTTCATGCTTTGAAGTTTTGCGTGTCCTAGCTTTGGAAGGCCCCTCTAGTTTGCACAATCCTAATCATCTTGAGCATGTTGGAAAGTTACTTCACTTGAGGCACCTCAAACTAGGCTGCATTGGTATCAGTGAGCTCCCAAAGGAAATAGGGCATCTGAAGTTCTTGATGGTATTGGACTTGGGTCTAAATAGCATAAGCGAACTTCCAGAGAGTATTGGTCAACTAAGTCAACTGAAGTGCTTGAACATCTGCAAAACAGGCATTGCAGTGCCATGCTGGATCGGGAATTTGACATCTCTGGAAGAGCTATGCCTTAGAGAAGTTGGTGAGGACTCCAACTTTGTGACAGAGCTGGGCAAGTTGACAGAGTTGAGGAAGCTCCGCATTTCTAGAAGTGTATATTTATATGGTGATGGTAGCAGAATGAGTAGTTGGGCCGAGTCTGTAGCCAAACTCAGCAAGATCCAAGTCATAGACATTGATTCAGTTGATGGGTGGAGAGATTCCAGTCATGAAGAGAGCCCCCCGCGGCTCAAAAAATATGAAGAGAACCCCTGGAACAGTATGCCCTCTCTCCACAACTCCGTGTTCTACGCATGTCCTACGGAGAACCTGGGCTGGTGGCAAGGATCAATCCCCAGCTTCTTCCGAACCTCTCCCATTTAAAACTGCTTGTATACAGTCCAGATCTGAAGGTCTTTGGAAGTTTTCGAGAGCTTGTTTCCCTCCAGCTATACATCGGGTCAACTCTCCACCATGACACCATGGGCGGTGCAGGTGCTTTCCCCAAGCTGAGGGTCTTCAACACAGAAGCAACACTTGGCTCGTTTCAAGAGGGAGATGTGCCAGTTCTTGAATGTCTCAAGTTCAGCGTGGTAGCACAGTCCAATGATGATGGCATTAGCTTCGACTTTGATTTTGGTAGCCTAGGGAACCTCCCTTTGCTTCAGGAAGTCAGAGTCACTTTATATGCCCCTCCTGCGGACCGTGAGAAGGCTAATAAAATGGTGAGGCGTGCAATTGAAATGATTCCCAACCGTCTCAAGTTTTCTCATGTCCAGTCATTCGATATAAATGGATGGAGTTCGAGGTAACTAGGTGTATAATTAGTTCGCAAAAAAAAACTAGGTGTATAATTATTTAATCGTTGGTGCTGAAATGCCGGCTAGCCCTGTATCTCACGGATCTTCCTTTACCCTTTTTCTAGTTGCTCAGACTCTGATTGAGCAAAGCTAGTCGTGCATCTCCACCCGATGCGGAAATCAAGGTACTTACGCTCCCTAAGTATTTATTTGCACCTTGTCTTTTGCACTTTCTAGACTAGATTAAATAACAGAAATTGCCAATCAACTGTAAAAAAAAATGTAATTACCAATCTGCACGCACAATACATATAGCGTTCTCATCATTTTAAACGGTAGCCATTGATACTCCACGTATACATTTACTAAGAGTTACTCCATATATGTAGGCTGGCAGCCGTGTTAACAAATCACCAGGGAGAAAGAAAAGATATCAGGGCTTCCGTTTGTTTGCTCTATTTATTGTCTTTTAAGCCAAGGAAAAAAAATATCTACTTATTTTACCGTCTTTTAAAGAAATGGACAATGAAACCGCACAAAGCCAAAAAGAAGTGCTTTTTTTGCTATGTTCTCTTTTTTTAGCAGAAGAAATTTTTTCCAAAAGAATGCTTGTTTGTTTTACTGCCTTTTGTAGTAAAAGAAAATGAAAATCACAAAAAAAATGGTTCTCTGCCTTTCGTAGTAATGAAAAAAATCACACAAAAAAAGTTTGTTTTGAGGGTCGAGTAGTCTGTTGCTTCGCTGTTCACTCAGAAAAAGTAGTCTGTTGTTTCGTTAGCATTTATTTGGTGTGTGTCCTTTGGGTTTGTATCTTGGGTCTTGGTTTTGGAGATCGTGCCTGCGTGTGGGTGTGTGTCCTGTTCTTTGGGTTTTGGTTTTCTGTTTAGGAGGGTTCGATGTGTATATGGGGTGTGTGGAGTGGGGGTGTAACTCCGCCTATGCTAAGATGATGGTACGCTTCATGTTGCATAGCCGGTCTCAAGCCCGGAAAAAGGAGGAGGGGCCAAACTCTGTTTATCATGAAAGTGTGTGACCATCTTATCTTCTTATGGTTGATTGTACCCATTACCTGTAGCATTTGCAGAACCAGAGTATGCAGATGGTTTTGGGGCATTTCCTTTTTGCCTCTTAAGAGTTCCATTTCCATTTAGTGTTATTTTTCCTGAGGGTGCAGCTATATTCTGGCTGTCATCCATACCCATCTCGTACATGATGTCCAGGAGATCTAACGGGCGAAAGAATTATCAGGTACGTCATGTTTATGTAGCAAAAAATTAATGTAAAGGTGAGGAGTAAATACCTTTTGTTTGTAGTTTGATTCATGATTTCAGATCTGGATTGACAAACTGAAGCTCTAGCTGAAAGAGCGAACTTATGAAGAGAATTTACTATTGTTGTTAGAAAACTACTCCTGGGCCGGACAGGCTTATGCCAGATCAATTACCAGGTGCAGTTCTTTCTATTTGGATTGCTGCAAAAAGGGCAGTCTCTCGTTATGAAGGATCTCTGCAGAAGCAATGCTAAAGTCTCATATTGAAACAAAACAATCTGAAGGCTATGTGAGGTTAGATTCCGAGTAGATGCTGGTTCTCTTCTGCTATTTTAGGGGCGCATCTTTGGCTTCTGCTTTATATCAACTTAGGCAAATCTACTTCATTAGTACTAGCGGAGACCAGGGTTTGACTATGAACATCATAACCACTTTCTTATTATAAGTTTCCATAGTTCACATTCTCATTTTCTGTTGCATACATGCTTCCATGCCGCCAGAACCCCAAAAGTACTGCTGTCACCCTTATTTATTGGTTTCTTTCTTTTCCTACATATATTAGAGCATCTCCAATAGAAGATGCAAATTTGGAGATGAAATTTACATCTCCAAAAAGTGTTTTTTGCATCTGTAAAAAAGAGCATTGGAGATGTAAAAGAGCAACTCCGATAGATGATGCAAAATGGAGATGTAAAAACTAGTGGGCGGCGGCCAAATCGGGGCGGTGGCAGTGGAGACTGCGGCAAAGCCACGCGATTTAGGGCGGCGGCGTCGGGGCAGCATGGGGGCGGCGGCTGTGCGTGGGGACGGCGGGGTGGTGAATCGGGACGGCGGCGGCGCGAATCGGGGCTGCGGAGCAGCGACGGTGTAGCGGCAGGGGAGAGGCAATTCGAGGCGGAGAGACGAGGAGGAGCGACGTAGGGGCGACGGAGGAGCGGCGGAGGGGCGGAGGGAGCTCGGCGCTGCGGGCGGCTGGCTTTCGCACGGCCGGAAGAACGGCGAAGGCGGGCAGCCGTCGGGCGGGCGGCGTGGCACGCCTCCGGTGGTGGGTCTTGGCTAGGAACTAGCCTAGCCCATCCACTACCTCGCCATGGAAGGCATTACGGCGGCCGGACCTCCGAAGAAGCTTTGTTTTGAAGCGGCGGCCGAAAAGGAATATGCGGCTACGGGTGGCGGCCGGCGGTACTACGGCGAGGCAGGCGGCGAGGGACAGGGGGCGGAGTCGCGGCGGAGCGGGCGGTGGCGGGGGCGATTTTGGGCGAAGTTGGCCGGCGGCGGGCGGTCGCGCGGAAGCAGACGGAAGGCGGTTGGGCGGTTGGCGCGCGGCTGCCATTTTTTACATCTACAGTGGGTGGTGATGCAAATTTGCACCGCGAGGTGTTGTATTTCTCATCTCCGGAAGGCGAAGATGTTTTTTTTTTTTTGCATCTACATCATCTGTTGGAGAAGAGTTTTTGGGCCGCGGAGATACAAACGTTAGTTACTTTTGCATCTGCATCTTCTATTGGAGATGATCTTGTGTTGAAAGAAGTGTGATATAATCAACATTAAAATTGATACTATAGGGCGTTCCCTGTTTATTTGTGGTGCCTACGTTGTTACTTCACCACTATATATTCACGAATTTATAAGGTATATTCTGCTTTCGCTCCAGGCCAAATTTTCTGCCTGGAATTACCCTTGCAAACATGTGGGAGCCAGCAAGCAGAGAACCTTGTGGCAGCAATATTTGGGAGATAATGAAAGGTTATTTTGGCATTTTATTTGCCAAGTGTACTCTCCAGGTATCTAGAATTTGATATCTGAACACCTTTTCTTTCCTGTAGGTTATGAATATAACTAGTTATATTATGATTCTGTAGTATTCGGCCAAATTTTCTGCCTAGAATTACCCTTGCAAACATGTGGGAGCCAGCAAGCAGAGAACCTTGTGGCAGCAATATTTGGGAGATAATGAAAGCTTATTTTGGCATTTTATTTGCCAAGTGTACTCTCCAGGTATCTAGAATTTGATATCTGAACACCTTTTCTTTCCAGTAGGTTATGAATATAACTAGTTATATTATGATTCTGTAGTATTCGCCATGTTGTGTGAAATATGTGAGCATTGGGAGATGGTCCAGTGGAATTGTGGAACAGAGGACTGGCCAATGTAGAAAATGTTGATGGATTCTAAGCATAGACAGACCTTCAGCAGAGTTGTAGTAACCAATGTAAACAATGTGCAAAAGGTGGACAATGTGCGAACTTTCTATTTTTGATGACATTAAAAGCAGACGCATCTACAATGAAGCATATTGTTGATAAGTTACCATGAGATAAAAGACCAGGTAACACCACCATGATGCAGATATTCAAGTGCCTTTTGCGATGTGTAGGAGAGTTAAGGCTGAAAACCTACAGAGTGTTATGATAGTTACCAAGAGGTTAGGGGTCGAATACTAACTATGTAACCTAATAATGTTCCATGTTGATGCTTACCTTCCCTGGTGCGCTGACAAACAGAAGACTGTACTTATCTAAGTTACAATCCAGTGTCATCCTACACACTTGCATCGCGTTTGGAGGATTTAATGTTTGGATGGCGGGGGGACTGCAACGGCTTAATCCCCATCGCGGATGCGCGCAGGACCTCCACATCCGTACTCTCCGGCCACCGCCGGTGATCCTGTCATCTCCCCGCTCACGCGGAGAGGAAACAGCGGTCGCTTAATCCCCCTGCGCGAAGGGGGGTGGAGAAGAGCGGGGAGGCGCGAAGGGAGAAGAATGGATAGAACGATGGCAGAGGTTCGCCGGCGGCGGCAGGGAGCTGTGTGGTGGAGAGCGATGACATGGGTCTGTCATTTTTTCCCCTTTGTTGGCGGACGACTACGGGCCGGCCCATTTGCGGTTTCGCTCGAGCCTCGTTCGCGTCGGGTCACTGCGTTCGATCGGTTAGGTCCGGCTTCCTTCCTTCCTCTTCTTTTTTGTTTTATACTAGCAAAACATGCCCGTGTGTTGCTACGGAAGAAAAAATAACAACATACGACCGTAACCTAGTAAACATGTTGCAAGAACCCCCCACACACTGGTCCACGTGCTCTATTTCCCACTCGTGCCGCCACTTATTCTCCTTCTCGTCCTTCCTCTTTCTCCCTCTATGTGTATTATGTAGTTACAATGAATGATAACACGTTAAGAGCTAAAATGATAATTAAAAAATCTATTATTCACAATATGTTTTTGCCTGCATTTTGGTGTATGTAAAGTTTAAATTACAGGTGCCTTGAGGTAGGCTAGAAAGTTCAAAAGATCTGAAGCATAAGTCGGATAGATATATCTTTATAAATAGACATTAACCATTTTACAAACCGAAAGAGAATGCAAAACCCTCATTCTTTCTTTTTTTTTTGGACGTGACACCCTCCTGATCCTAATCTATCCTCGTCCTTTGTGTCCAAGCTCATAATTTCCTCATTAGGCAGGATTCCATGGCTACATGCATCCCACGAGCAGCTCGTAATCTCTTTATTTAGAGTGAATTCCAGTTTTTATCCCTAAGTTTGATATTTTTTACACTAATTACTCCATTTAAGAGAATTTCTTCCGTCATACCCCATTTAACAAAAGTGTTGCCAGGATTTACCCCTTTTAATATTTTAACAGCATTCTGATCAGTGGGCCACAATTATCAGGTCCAGCTAGCGTGCCACATCAGCGGGGTTTTCCTAGGCCATTTTCTGCAGGCTGAACCGCTTCACACAGCTTCTGTCGACCGACCGGACCGAACCGATGGCAAGCAGACGCAGACGCAGGTCCTCGAACGATTTACAGTTACAGGTCGCTTGAGTCCGGCGCACCACGATCGCATCCAATCCCGCCACGCATATCTCGCTGAGTCTGTTGCGCCACACTCGCCTCCAATCGCGGCAAGGATCGCTCGCCTGTACTCGCATGCAGGGTCGTGCCCAAGTCTGGCCCAGTCCACTCCGCTCCTTCCATCGGAGGGGAGGACGAACGTAGGCGATGAGCGGCAAGCGACAGGTCAAGTTGTCATTGGCGATCGTCGGAGCCGGAAGCAGCAACAGGTACGGCAATCTCCTGCTCTCTTACGCTTGCCTGAATTTTCTGTCTTTCACTTCGGTCGTTAGGCTTTTAGTTTTTCTCTCAATCCAGGATGCATATTACATGGGTTCAGGTCAATTATTTCTGGTTTGAAGATCTGCGATGAGATGCATATTATTATTGAAAACATTATTGGAGAATTTTTTATTGATATAATCCTGAAACTGTGTATCTCTTTCTTCAGTATTATCGTAAAAACGACCTAAATTGCGCATGCTTGGATGGATTGAGATTAAAAGTGATGTATATATACTACTTTACTACAAATGCCTACATATCTGATATCATATGACCTTGTAAAATATGAACAATTTCATTCCCTCCAAAAAGAAGAATGAACAATGTTTACTGCCTAGTGATTGTCTACTTAGTACTAACCTCTCACTGAATGCTACCAAATAGTGTACTTGTGTCTGGTGTGTTCCAAGACACCTGGGCAATGCCACTCTGAATTTTGAATTTTGAAATATGCAAGTCTGGTCTGACTGAACAGGGGAAAGGACAACTGTGAATATGTAAAGAAGGGGCACAAAAAATTATTCTATGTCTTTTCAAATTAGTGCCTTAAATTTTCCGGTTCTGTTGAGATAAAATAGAATTAGGATAGGCCACTGCTTCCAATGACTAAATACAATGTCGTTACAGATCCCAGTAACTATCTGAAAATAGTACAAGTACTCTAGAACAACTATTTTTGTTTTCAGAAAAACTTAATTCAGAAGAATGACTCCAGAATAGTCCACTACATCATCACTACTGTTAAAAGGAACTGAAGTTTCCTATATGTAAGATGAGAGCGTTTAGATAACCATATATCCCGTGCTATTAGCATGCTGAAAACATCATTAATGGGGAAACCAGTGAACTTTCTGTAACAATGGGTCGTTTGTAAATTCTGAATCTAAATGTATATACAGCTCTAAGCTGAACATAAGGAGCTTCATGTTAGACATTCTTAGAGATATTGTGATTGCATCCGCTAATTCGTGATTTTATTTTCTTGCAGAAATCAGATGGCAACTGAGATGTGGAGCGTTAGGTACAGTTGTCATGTTCGTGGATACAATTATCCAGAGCCAGAGATGATTGACAGGGATTTCATCAGTTATCTTGATATAAAGGAGAGGACGAAAGAGTTGGGTTTCAACCATTGGGACAGCGTTTATTATCAGAAGAAAGCGGCCAATGGGAACTCCATGGTTGAGTTAACAGATGATACCAGCGTTAGGAAGATGCTTGAGGAGTTTGATGCTTATAAGGAGATCGATATGCATGTTTTCAGAACCATGGATCCAACTACATTTCCAGTTTCCAGGAATGGTGCTGATTATGAGGCTCAGTTCAGAGTTGATCCCAATTGGAAGCTTGATGCTTTCATGGGAGCTGTTAAGAGAGATTTTAATTTTGAAATAACAAAGAGGATGGCATATAGGGCTAAATCTTATGCCCAAAAGAAGGTTCTTGGGGATGAAGCCAAGCAGTATCTTAGAATTAGAGATTACTTGCAGACATTGTTGAACAAAAATCCTGGAAGCGTCGCTATAGCTACCACTGAGCCAAATCCCGAGCCACATATCAATCCTAATCCTATGTTCAGTGGGCTGTTTGTGAGCTTTCATGCACAGATCCAGGGGTTTCTCTCCGGTTGTAGGCCATTTATTGGATTAGATGGCTGTTTTGTCAAGCTAGCTAATGGTGCGCAAGTTTTAGCTGCTTCTGCAAGAGATGGCAACAACAACATGTTTCCTCTAGCTTTTGGAGTGGTTAACATAGAGGACACTGATAATTGGACATGGTTTTTGCAAACACTGGAGTCAGCAATTGGACAGGGCGAGCAACATGGTGGATGGACAATCATGTCAGATAGGCAGAAGGTAATAACATATTTCTTATCTTTGTCATTTATATGTTAAATTTAGTTTGCGTGTTGTAACTGACAACTCTGCCATTTATTTGTCATAGGGATTACATTCAGCAGTCACAAAGATTTTTCCACATTGCGAACATAGATTTTGCAAAAGACATGTCCTTGCAAACTTCTCCAGAGCTGGATTCAGAGGTGAAATCTACAAGGAATACTTTGATAAGGTTGTTTATGCATGCACTCTGAGCGAGTACAATATTGCCATGCTCAACTTGAAGGCTTATGATGTAGAAGAATGGAAGTGGGTTAGAGCAATACCCAAGGAGCACATTAGTAGGCATGCTTTCAGCACAAGATCCAAGACTGATGTTGTTGTGAACATCCTCAGTGAGGTTTTCAACAAATACATCCTTGACTATAGAGACAAGCCAATTCGCACCATGATGGAGCTCATTAGAACAAGAGTTATGACTAGATTTTGTTTGAAAAGAAAGGGATGTGAGTCAGTGGGCTGGGATATCACACCTGTCATGAGTGAGAAATTAGAGTCAGCTATAAGAGCAAAGCAAGGTATTGCACAGCTCATCAATTTGGTGTTGGGCTTTGGCAAGTAAACTACACCGACAAGACCTATGAAGTAAACCTGCTTAACAAGACTTGTGGTTGTTTCAGATTCCAGTTGTGTGGTATTCCTTGTGAACATGCTTGTGCAGCTATATTTAGGGCTAAGGAAAGGCCTGAGAATTATGTTGATGATTTCTTCAAGTTGGAAACTTACAAGAAAGCATATGAACACATGATATACCCTGTTCCACATGAATCTGAGTGGATTAAGACATCAAGTCCAGACATTGAACCACCAGGTTACACTGTTCAACCAGGAAGGCCAAAGAAAAATAGAATAAAAGGGCCTGAGGAGAGTGGTCCTGCCTATGCAAGAGCAAGAAAAGGAACAGTTCAGTGCGGAAACTGCAAGGAACTTGGTCACAATGTCAAGGGCTGCGACAAGCCACTAAGAGCATATCTTGCTCTTAGGGTTAGAAAACATGTGGTAAGCACTCTCTTTTCCTTTGGAAGCAATTACGCCGCCGGTACTTGATGCAATTATGTTACTAACTTGATGCAATATGTTACCAAATAACCGCCTTTTTTACTCTCTACAATGCAAGCCTTTGGCAACAAGAACACAGGGGAGCAATGTCAATCCACCACCTGCAGCTAATCCGGAACCTAGAGCTACTCCAACAGCGGGTGCAACGACAACTAATAGCGTGAGAGGAAAAGTAATTGCAAAGAAGCCTAGAAGTTCAGCACCGGCAGCACGTACGACTACTCCCCCTGCTGCTCCAACAGAATCTAGTAAGGGGAGAGGAAGAGGAGCATCCAAAGCATCTAAAGGTACTCCTAAAACATCAACTGGTAAGGGGAGAGGAAGAGGAGCACCTAAAGCATCTGCAGCTAAATTCCAGGTAAAATAATCACTTCTGGAATAAATGTAGCTATCAGTAATTTTATTGTTATTTACATCACCTCATAATTTTCAGGTCCAAGAATCACAGGCATCATCATCAAGTGTTGCTGCAGTTGGGAGAGGAAGATGGCCGGCTGGTAGTTGAAGAGCGGCTGCAGTTCAACCTGATTATGTACATAACAAAGCTTACGGAAGAAGTTCAAGTGGCAGAATGCACTCCTGGTTCACCATTGGTGCTAGTGCAACTGCTAGAGATGGTGGTGCTAGAGAGGAATAGCAATTATCTCATTTTCTAGCTTATATACTTAAAAACTCATGTCTCACGTTTTGCTTTTGAACTCCCGTCATGTTTTGCTTTTTATCTCTGTGTCGTGTTGAACTCATGTTATCATGTTCCAAGAACTCATGTGTCATGGTGAACTCATATGCAGAGTTGAAATTGATGATGTTTACCTTTGTGCAATGGATCAGGGAAATGCAATGTGGACAAAAGGTGTGGGTTCTGACAAAAATATTCTTCCTATTTATGCACAAGATCATGCTTTCAAAACTGATTATTTTATATGGTAGCTTATATCAGACTTATGCACATCGTTATGTCAAAACTGATTGCTATACATTGCTGTCAAAACTGTCATTACAATCTACAGAAATAGTGAGAAAACTCTCACTTCCTGCAGCTCTTACATACATAGTTTGACAAAGAGAGAAATACATAAGCAACAGTACTAGTTTGAATTTCTTTCATCACTTTGATATTTGTTCAAATTTTTTGCATACTTGCATCATTACTTACACTAAACAGCATCTAGTTCACTACTACCACAAAAACCACACTTCAGCATCATTAGGTCAATACAAACATCACCGGTTCACTACTTTACATGTAACCACACTCTAGATTCCACCATCACCAACAGACTCAAAAGACACATAAAGTGGATGTAGCTACATTCAGTCATGCACTTGTTGTCGAAGTACGTCGCATCAGCAGCAACAGTTGCAAATAGAAGCACGGCAACTAAAATGGCAAGCTCATTTTCCATCTCCACCAAGCTGAGCAACTTCAGAGTGCGCACCTCCTGCTCTGCTTGCAGCTCATCATTCTTCACGGCAATGGCTTCTGGGTGATATATCAAACGAGCCATCACAGAATCACTAGAGGAGTTAACTGCGCCCTGCATCAAGCGAGAAATATTCACACATACAGTAGGCCAACGATGTCTGTACAGGGAGTCTATTTCCATGGAAAAGCAATTCAGAGGAAGAAAGAAATACCTGAACTTGCTGACCGTGACGGCCGGGGCGGGATAACGCACCAGCATGAGACTACACGCTCGAGGCACGGCCGCACGCCGTCGTCGCCGCCGCCCCTCAACACCATCCGCCACCGTCGCGGCCCTTCAGCACCGTCGCCACCGTCACGGCCCTTAGGCACCCGCCGTCCCCGTCGCCGCCATTCAGCGCCCGCAGTAGCCGTCGATGTCATTCAGCACCTGCAGCTGCTGTCGTTTCCCTTCAGCACCCGCGGCCGCCATCTCCGTCTCCGTCGCCGGCGCCGGCGCCGCCGTAAGAGAATCCCTAACCCTAGGCGCGAGCGACAGCGGTGCGTGCGGTAAGAAGCCGGGCGACCGGTGCGTGCGCTAGGCTAGACACGAACGCGGTGCGGCCCGGGTCGAGCGTCGATCGCCAGGACTGACGGTGCGTGCGGTTCAGTGATCCTGTCGGGCTCAGCGGTGCGGGCTGGTTTCACATGAGGAAAAAACCCAGAAAAACTGACGACGTGGCATGACACGTGGACTTCGCAATCGGGACCCATGAATCAGAATCCTCACAAAAAAAAAGAAGAGGGTAAACCCGGCAACATTTTTGTTAAATGGGTATGACGGATGAAATTCTTTTAAATAGGGTAACCAGTGTCAAAAATGTCAAACTTAGGAGTAAAAACTGGAATTTACTCCTTTATTTATTCCATTCCAAATCTGGATTTTTAATGCTCTGTTTCTGTAGGTTATACAGGACCCACAGCTCATCCTGCTTAGTTGATTCTTAAGGTTGCACGTCAACCGTACAACTCACAAATGTATATAAACTGATTGAATTGGATGCAAAGACGCGATGTGGGACTAATAGGCTGGCAAACCTCAATTTTCCACACAATCAGAAGCAGCTCTGTTGGCTCTAGCCTCTTGGACTCAAAGTGAAGTTCTGAGTTCGAAACCCCTAAGAGCAATAATTTTTGCCAATCAGACATGAAAAAAAATTGTGCATACCGGGCTAGCTCGGTCCAGCAGGGGATATAACGCAGCAAAAAAAAAAATGTACATATATGGGCTAACTCGGCCCAGCATAGTACAAAACGCAGCGACGCACGTAAAGGGATACGACGGACTCCAAGGCAAAAATCCAGGAAAGCGAGGGTGCGCGTGCAGGACGCAGAGTGGGCCGAGGCCCATTGCAGCGACATGGTCCAGCGTGGCCTTGCGCGACGCACAAAGAAACAGAAGGAAGAGAAAAAGTACCACCTTGCGTACCGCGAGAACTAGAAGACAAAATTACCGCGGGACGAAACTAAGAATATCGCCTTGGTTTAATAGTAGGTATAGATATAGATGTAGAAATCTATGGGTTCTAACCCCGAAGCATTGCCGAGGGAAGCTGGGATGTGACCCTGAAACATGTTGTCGTACAAGGTTAGGTCTTTCAGATAAGGCAGAAAGCCACCAATGTTAGTTGGCAATGCCTTCCTTAGCATATTTAACTCTAAGCTTAGACATTGAAGAGAAGAAAAGTTTAAGATGGCACGTGGGAATTCACCTGAAAGCCTATTTTCACCCAAGAGCAATCTTTACAATTTCGGCAACCTCCCAAGCTCAGCAGGAATATGCTCCCCTCGAGGCTCTTTGATTCAAGATAGATATATGCCAGACTTGGAAGAAAGCTTAAGAGTCGGAGGAATTTGACCCACTAGCGAGTTTGTAGAAAGATCTAAGTTGGCCAAGCTGGAACAGTTAGTTGGTAAGTGAATCGGGAATTACCCCATATAGATGGTTGTAGTTCAGATGAAGTGTCTCCAGTTGTTGGAGACGACCAAGGAGAGGTAAAGGGCCAACCAAGTTACTGGATGAAACATCGAGCGTCCGAAGGAAGGTCATGTTTCCAATGGAGGAGGTGATTTGGCCAGTTATGCCCAGCAGCCCAGGCCGGTGAGGTTGAGCGCCGTGACGCGAAACGGCCGTGTTGTTGTGCAGATGACACCACGCCATCTACAGAAGTGGGTGTTCTTGCTCCAGTTGCTCAGGGTGTTCTTGTTGTGCAGATGCCGTGCTTGAAGTCAAGCAGCGGGTGCAGATGGACGATGCTGTTCTCTTGGATCGTCGAGCGTTCGACATTGCCCACTCTGTTGGCGCGTCAAGTAAAAACAACAACAGAGCAGCAGTTGTACCAATGGCAGTAGCATGGTCGGTTGCTTCACCTGCAAAATAAACTAGTAGATGGCTGGATCATAAACTTAATGCAAGCAACATCCAAGGCAAGCATCCCCGCAAAAAAAAAAACATCCAAGGCAAGCAGTCAGTTATTGCTCTGACAGCAAGACGCACACAGGCCACCAGACTGATTAACAGGAGATAATAGTATACATACCTCTGCTGCCATTTCTTCTTGGTTTTGCCCTTTCAGTCGTGGAGTGTGAAAAAATTGGGAGCCCAGTGGTTTAAGAACACATTTACAGCCGCCTCACATCAACACCTGCATCTCATTTGCAATTATCACGCCTTTGCACCTCTTGACATGTCTTTGCCCACCGTTATTGTCGCTGCATCTAATAATTTGTCCTCTGATGTAACCAAACCACCTATGTGGCACATCAACATCCCTGTGTTTTCCTTAAAGGGTATGATGGACACGGCTATCTAGCTGGATGCTGGAGGCTGAGTGGACACTGTCTAAACGTACCGTGTCGGCATCCCATGACTTGTTCAAACAGAGTATGTATTGCACATCCAAATCATGACATCTCCCTCTTTCTCTTTCAATCTGTACCGTGTGATGTGTGCAGTCAAGTTGGAACCTAAAAGATCTGAATTTGTGCGTAAATTCACCCACCGACAGCAGTGGGTGTGTTGCTCCAGTTGCTCAAGGCTCATTTTCATTCGGGAACCACTAGGGATCAGACCACTGATCCCTAACGTTCCATCAGACCAATGCGTTGCCGTTGGATCAGAAGCGTGTGGAATGGTGGATGCATGGATTGAGTTAATCTGGAAATGATGGTGCTGCAATACGAGTCATTACCACGTGATTTGAGGAAACTATCCCGGATTTTTAGGAAGCCGAGCAATTTCGGGAAAGTAATTACATACTTAAAAGGGATTAATCTAGCATAATGGGTTTCTGCTTAATGCGATTTACTTCCTTCTGAAGGATGCTTCCGTCCACTGGAATTTTGCCTCCGTATGCACCGAAAATTGCTTCCATATGCTGAATGAAATTTTCTTTCCATGTTGAAAGAAAATAAATTTGATTCCATGCTTACTGAAAAATAACAACGCTTCATACATTCGTATTCCATGCTTCCAACAGTTTACATATTTGCTTCATTCAGGAACAACTTGTCAAATTTGTAGTGCATCATGTGTTCCTATAGCATGTTTCTTACACCATACATATTTGCATCAATCTTCTTGGCGAATTTTTTGTTAAATACTTAATGAATCAACTAACAATATGTTACAAGGACACAGATTCATTTTCCATCTGGATGGTCTCCAACGACTTGATAATGCTTCGTATACTTGCTTATTTTGAGAAAGGTTTTTCAACTTTTATTCTACATATTAGTAAAACTTTCTGCTACTGTACTACAAATTTGCTTCGATGTAATTAAAAAATTAATCCCATGTAAAATTTTATTTTGTTTTCAACGCAACAAAATTTTGCTTCAGCCGATGAGAGCATTTGTTGTTGTCGCAATTGAAATTTGTTTTGATGTAACGAAGAATTATGTCCAAGTACTTTGCTTCCATGAAACAAGAATTCACATCAAGATTTTGTTTCCAACACAATATAAACTTTGCTTCCATCCGCAAATTTTTTTGCTTCCATCAAATAGAAATTTCCGTGATAATTTTTTTTTACTTCAACAGAACATAAGTTTGTTTACTGCTTCATTCGTTCATACACTAAGTTTAAGGCATGATACACAGTTAGTTCCTTCGAAATCGCCAATAGTACTTCCACTACTTCTATGTGAATATCATATGTTTCCTATAGATTATAGACTTGCTTCACTTCCTGTGTGGCCATCTTCATTGTAGGGAAGATTGAGGTGTCATCACACTTCTAGGTGCATGCATCGGTCGCCTCCATATATGTCTCAGGCGGTGCCCATCGCCTCCATGTATCACCAAATATATGAAATATATGAAGCCTGATGATAGTGTTTGAATACAAATATTGCTCTTGACAATGTAAGAAAAGGTATTATAAAAAGGTTGAAGTATGTTTATATTGCTGTAAACTATATATACCGAAGAAAACATACATTAAAATTAGGAAGCATGGATGTTAAGAAGCATGAATTACTTGTTAACTCAACATAATTTATACCTAGCGGAAGCATCTAATATTGTTACCAGAAATTAGCAACGAATGCTACCAACATGTGTGTGCATCAATTATTTTGTGATCTACAAACCAATTTCATCTATCTGTGCACGCACAAACTGGAATGCCAAAGCACATATATGATGCTTATGAAGCATGGATAGAGAATAATACGTTTGTGGAGATAGATGATGATGGAACGGTGGGCGATGCAATACCTTTGATTCGGAGGTGGGTGGAAGAGAGGAAAAGGATCGGATCTACTGGTTCTTCGGCCGGCGGGTGGTACTCCGGCACCTAGTTCAAACCTCCAGTCAACCTGACGAGGCAACAAACCCGCAACCCGGTGGATATGGCGAGAAGGACCACCTAATGCCGGAATGACACAGTACCAATGTCACTCGGGTCGGGAGGTCGCTGGGAGAAGTAGGTCGGCAAATCCACACATGGGATCGGATCTGGGCGGTGTGGTCGACTGCAGCGTTGGCCATGGATTGCATATTTGGCACGAAGTGGAAAGGAAGCAACGGCACGCAGGAGGTGAAATCTGGGTGGTGTAACTGGAGCAGACAGGGGCTAACATGGTTGACGGCGTGCTCGGAGGGGGGTACGACGGGGGACGGGGGATGGGAGACGAACGGAGGTCCGGGAGAGATGCAACAGCAGAGGGATTAGGGGGTCATGCGATGGTGCCTGCGTCAATTACGGGTGGTCCTGCGTCAATTACGGGTGGTTAGCAAGGACAAGGATTGCATGCATGTGCTACCTCTCTGGCCGTGGGATTAATAAGGCATCGACGGTTCGCGTTTGTTTCGTATCATACTACAGAGAGGGAGCGTTTCCCTTTTCATTTGCACCTTCGCCTCGCCTCGTGGATCGGACACCACTACGGCATGCGCGACGAGGTCCTCTAATCTCGTTGGATATCGTCTAGAGCGTCATGCGTGGATGATCGCTGCGCCCCGTGCTGGCGCGGCGACCCTGCGCTTGGTGGACGCGTACGTGAAGATGAAGCTACGCCGCCTTGTTCGGGCCAACCTCGCCGCCGATTTTTTTGACGGTGCTACGGCGGGCTTACGCCGACCTGAACCAATTTCATTATAAATAAGAGTGAGTACAACATGACAGGTACAACACATAGCACCCGACATCCAGGAAGGAGCAAGGAACAACAACACCCAACACACACAAGACAGGAACAAGGAGCAACATCTAGGAAGGCGCAAGGAACAACAATACCCAACACACACAAGACAGGAACAAGGAGCAACAGAACGAGAACCAGAAGCAAGTTACGACGAGCAGCCGACACCAAGAACTGAGCACCCATAGCACCAGCAGACCGAGAAGAGCGGGAGCTAGCTTTGTTGGATCAGTCGAAGAGATATCCGCCACCGAGAAGACATAGAGAAGAAGCCACCTGCTGCCATGCGATCCCTCTGTACCTTGAAGAGCTAGGAAGTCGCAGACACCGTCGAAGGGCATCTCACTGCCTAGGAACGTCGCGACAAAGAGAGCCACAGACCGTGCCGAAGGGCAATGTTCTGCCGAGACAGTTCTGCATCTCCTCTGGGCCACACCATGGTCACCATCACAATTGGAGAGAACCAGAGCACTATGCGAGGCCACCAAACCACACATGCCGTCGAAGAGCACCAGACACCGAGACCTCACCGCCGCCACAAACCCCCAAAAGGAGAGGTCAACCATCAGCATAGGATGACCAAGACACTGGTCGCCGCCAATGACGATGCACACTCTGCCGTCTTGCAGCGTGAGGACGCAGACAACCTTGTCGGGTCCAAATGTCACTGAAGGAGGTACCAGCTGGGTGTGGAACAACAACGATGGTGCGCCTGCGGCTGCTGGGATTTCCATCGCCGTGGGGGCTGCTAGCTAACTGGCATGGAGGTGACGGTCGTGACGGTGACCAGCGTGCCGACGTGGTCGAGGATGTCGGCTATGGCGGACGCCTCGACTGGTTTCGTGCCGGCTGGAACCGGCACAAGCACCCGATTGGCCTGGCCGGTCAAGCGGCTGCAGCTGCTACAAAGGCACGGGAGAGGAGCAGGAGGCGCCAGGAGATGGCCCACCTCGCCAGCGAGGAGACGGCTGCAGCCATCGGGATTCCGGGCATCGCGGGGCGTGCCTGACGGGGCACCGATGGCCATAATAAAGGGGCCTTCACGCGACTCGCGAGAGCCATCCGTCTAACTATAGTGAACGACATTTTTACTCCAGCCGGTTATTGTCCACTATATTTACTGTCTAGGACACATCTATATGTGCCCTAATTATTGCACATCTAAGTGTGCACATCTAAGTGAGTCAATCAAATTAGAAAGTAAAAAAGAAAAATGCTTGCACGAATTAAAATTAATGACATACTAGGATTTAGATGTGTAATAATTAAATCATATCTAGATGTGCTTTAGCAAAACTGAAAATTATACTCCTCTAAGGCTTCTGAGCGATCTGTTAGAAGATGTAGCTTAGAGAAGAAAAATAGAATTTTTACTGCTCTAAAACATTATAAGCGATCGGTTAAAGATAGTCTAACATGTCTTTGCGCACCCGTTGTTGTTGTGTCTAATCATTTGTCCTCTGGTGAACGACTCTGTTGGACATCAACATCCCGTTTGTTCTCGTTACAGGCTATGATGGACACAGCTAGCTAGCTAGATGCTGGAGGTTGCGTGGACACTGTCTAAACGTACCGTGTCAGCATCCCATGACGTGTTCAAAAAGAGTATGTACCGCACATCAAAATCATGACATCTCTCTCTCTCTCTCTCTCTCTCTCTCTCTCTCTCTCTCTCTCTCTCAATCTGTACCATGTGTTGTGTGAACTCAAGTTGGAACCTACAGGATCTGAATTTGTGCATAAATTCACTCCAAGACGTGAAAGTGTTTGTGAAGTCTATTCATCCTGGAAACATCCAACATTCAATAGAAACAACAAAAGCAGACCGGAATTTAATTGTCAACTGACTATGCCAATTCATCTAGAGTGGCACTGGCAGTCTAATTGACCGTGCAGAAGATGACGTTACCCTTCAGCACACAGCGATAGAAATAGAATGGTCGCGGCCCAGTACAGGAAAACTGGGCTGGAGACTGATGCGCCTCCACAACGGGGGAGTCGATAGCTACTATACAAGTTAGATTAGAAATTCAGAAGAGTATCTTTCTCCTTTTCTTTCAAATATCCAGATGAGTTTTTTCCCCTTCAGCTATTTATGTGAACAAGAAAATGGAGGAAACCATAAATGCTCAACCACGAAGTTACATACTTGAACAAGAAAATGAAGAAAACAAGGGCAAAAGCTACAAATAAACAAGGCAATAAACTGTAGGAACAAGTGATTCGACATTTAACAAGTTTATGCTTGGCCCCTCCTCCTTCCAGGCTTGGGACCAGCTATGCAAAGTTAGTGGAGACACAAAAAGGAGAAACACACATAAACACACACCTGCCTGGCTTCCTGTTAACCAATACACAAGACACACAAACCCAGCAAACACACGCAATAAATGGCAGAGAACCCAACAATTTTTGGAGTTTTTTCTTCCTACAAGTAGGTAACCAAGCAACAGACTACTAGACTCCACAAAGTAATCTTTCTTTCCTTTCTCGAAAAATTTGCAAACTTTGTTACAATTAGAAAATTTTGAAATACAACCAAACATATGTCTTATATTTTGCTAAGACGTGGTATACTTATCAACAGGGCGTAATGGGTTTAGCTAGTCTCCCTCAAGAAAAACAACAAGGTGTACACACACGTCACCATTATATTTCACGCTCATGTAAGTGCACTACACTGTTGGCTTGTTGAAAAACACAGTAGCTAAATTGTGCATGGCGCAACTGTTAACTTACTTTAGAACAGAGTATAATTTATTGGTGCCGGGACAAAGCAAACAGGCAACACGAAGTAGATACACATAGCGTCTCTGTCGGCTCATGATTAATTAGGCTGCAGCTGACATCCTCTTTCTGTTGTAGCGGACCATGACCTTCCCCTTCGGCCCTGGCATGACCACATTCCAGTCCGTCTCGGGGAACGGCGACACCATCTCCATCTCGAAGTTCCTCAGCAGGTGGCTCCATATAACCTTGATCTGCATGTACGCAAATGCCTCGCCGATGCAGGCATGCCGCCCACCCACTGGTAGAAAAAGAGGCTTCCATACGTCCCCATTAGTCCCCAAAACAATCGAACCGCGACCAAAGGGGTCTTTAGTCGCGGTTCGGGAGGAGACCCGCGACCAACTATCTGGGCCCAGCGCGCTCGGTCGACAGCTGGCGGACGGGAGGGGCTTTAGTCCCGGTTGGCCTGGCCAACCGGGACTAAAGGTCCCCGAAGGCCTTTAGTCGCGGTTGGCCAGGCCAACCGGGACTAAAGGCCCATCCAGCTGGCGGACGGGAGGGGCTTTAGTCCCGGTTGGCCTGGCCAACCGCGACTAAAGGTCCCCGAAGGCCTTTAGTTGCGGTTGGCCAGGCCAACCGGGACTAAAGGCCCATCCCTATATATAGGACTCAGCTCACTTCACTTCACTCAGCTCACTTCACAATTTTCAGAAGGGGGTGGTGGGTTTGCTTTTGGTTCCTCCTATGCACACAAGGTGTTTGATGAAATGCCCGAGAGCCTGAAACAAACATGATATGAAGTGTCCGAGCCACACTTGAGCTTTCTCATTTATTTTTTCTCCGCGATCGCGGTTAGCAACTTGAACCTTTCATGTGTCATTGATAAAATATGCATGTGTGTAGTTCATTGTTTAATTTGTATTATTTCTAGCTAGTTAGTTTAACAAATGCATGATGGTTAATTATATACTTTATATAATAATAATGCAGATGAATCGGCAATGAATGTACGGTCCCCGACTCTCCGGCGAGTTCACTACGGGTTTGAAAGATTTCCTCGTAGTGGCAAATGCGAACAAGCAGCAAGGTTTTATTATCTGTCCATGTGCTGTCTGTAAGAATCAGAAGGGTTACTCCTCCTCAAGAGACGTTCACATGCACCTGCTTCGGCACGGTTTCATGCCAAGCTATAATTGTTGGACCAAGCATGGAGAAAGAGGGGCTAGAATGGAAGAAGATGAAGAAGGGGATGATATCGATGACAACTATCATGATCATTTCGGTGATACTTTCATGGAGGATGATGCTGAAGGTGGGGAAGGGTTAGGTGAAGGTGAAGAAGAGGCACATGATGAGCCCGCTGATGATCTTGGCCGGACCATTGCTGATGCACGGAGACGCTGCGAAACTGACAAGGAGAGGGAGAATTTGGATCGCATGTTAGAGGATCACAAAAAGTCGTTGTATCCAGGATGCGATAATAGTCTGAAAAAGCTGGGCTGCACACTGGATTTGCTAAAATGGAAGGCACAGGAAGGTGTAGGTGACTCATCATTTGAAAATTTGCTGAAAATGTTGAAGAATATGTTTCCGAAGAATAACGAGTTGCCCGCCAGTACGTACGAAGCAAAGAAGGTTGTCTGCCCTCTAGGTTTAGAGGTTCTGAAGATACATGCATGCATTAACGACTGCATCCTCTACCGCGGTGAATACGAGAATTTGAATGAATGCCCTGTATGCATTGCATTGCGTTATAAGATTAGAGGCGATGACCCTGGTGACGATGTTGAGGGCGAGAAACCCAGGAAGAGGGTTCCCGCCAAGGTGATGTGGTATGCTCCTATAATACCACGGTTGAAACGTCTGTTCATGAACAAAAAGCATGCCAAGTCGTTGCGATGGCACAAAGAGGACCGTAAGTCCGACGGGGAGTTGAGACACACCGCTGATGGAACGCAATGGAGAAAGATCGACAGAGTTTTCAAAGTTTTTGCAGCTGACGCAAGGAACATAAGATTTGGTCTAAATACTGATGGCATTAATCCTTTTGGCGAGCAGAGCTCCAGCCATAGCACCTGGCCCGTGACTCTATGCATCTACAACCTTCCTCCTTGGTTGTGCATGAAGTGAAAGTTCATTATGATGCCAATTCTCATCCAAGGCCCTAAGCAACCCGGCAACGACATCGATGTGTACCTAAGGCCATTAGTTGAAGAACTTTTACAGTTGTGGGCCAGACCTGGTGTACGTGTCTGGGATGAGCACAAAGGAGAGGAATTTGACCTACGAGCGTTGCTTTTTGTAACCATCAACGATTAGCCTGCTCTCAGTAACCTTTCGGGACAGACAAATAAGGGATACAATGCATGCACGCACTGCTTACATGAGACTGAAAGTGTACGTTTGGTTAATTGTAAGAAGAACGTGTACCTGGGTCATCGTCGATTTCTTCCCCGAAATCATAACGTAAGAAAGAAAGGCAAGCATTTCAACGGGAAGGCAGATCACCGGCCGAAGCCTGCGGAACGTACTGGTGCTGAGATATTTGATATGGTCAAGGATTTGAAAGTCATCTTTGGAAAGGGTCCTGGCGGACAATCAGTTCCGCGGGGAGTTGACGGGCACGCACCCATGTGGAAGAAGAAATCTATATTTTGGGAGCTAGAATATTGGAAAGTCCTAGATGTCCGCTCTGCAATCGACGTGATGCATGTTACGAAGAATATTTGCGTGAACCTGCTAAGCTTCTTGGGCGTGTATGGGAAGACAAATGATACAAAGGAAGCACGGCAGGACCAGCAACTTTTGAAAGACCCAGATGACCGGCATCCGGAATGGTTTCAAGGTCGTGCCAGCTACGCTCTTACCAAAGAAGAGAAGGTCATTTTTTTTCAATGCCTGAGCAGTATGAAGGTCCCGTCTGGCTTCTCGTCGAATATAAAGGGAATAATAAACATGGCGGAGAAAAAGTTCCAAAACCTGAAGTCTCACGACTGCCACGTGATTATGACGCAATTGCTTCCGATTGCTTTGAGGGGGCTCCTACCGGAAAATGTTCGAGTAGCCATTGTGAAGCTATGTGCATTCCTCAATGCAATCTCTCAGAAGGTAATCAATCCAGAAGATCTACCACGGTTACAGAACGATGTGGTCCAATGCCTTGTCAGTTTCGAGTTGGTGTTCCCACCATCCTTCTTCGATATTATGACGCACCTCCTGGTCCACCTAGTCGAAGAGATTTCCATTCTCGGTCCTATATTTCTACACAATATGTTCCCCTTTGAGAGGTTCATGGGAGTATTAAAGAAATATGTTCGTAACCGTGCTAGGCCAGAAGGAAGCATCGTCAAGGGCTATGGAAATGAGGAGGTAATTGAGTTCTGTATTGACTATGTTCCTGACCTTAAGCCGATTGGTATTCCTCAATCGCGGCACGAGGGGAGACTAAGTGGAAAAGGCAAGATCGGAAGGGAATCCACGATATGTATGGACGGTCATTCTATGACTGAAGCACACCACACAGTTCTGCAAAATTCCAGCTTGGTGGCTCCGTACTTCGAGCAACACAAGAATATTTTACGCTCGGACAACCCGGGGAAGCCTGAATCCTGGATTAGAAAGGCCCACATGGAGACTTTCGGCAGTTGGTTGCGAAAACATTTAATGAATGACAATGATGTTGGAGATCAGCTGTACATGTTGGCCAAGAAACCATCTTCGACTATAACGACTTTCCAAGGGTACGAGATAAATGGGAATACATTTTACACCATCGCCCAAGATAAAAAGAGCACCAACCAAAACAGTGGTGTCCGCTTTGATGCAGCAACCGAGAATGGGCAAAAGGTCACATATTATGGTTACATAGAGGAGATATGGGAACTTGACTATGGACCCTCCTTTAAGGTCCCTTTGTTCCGGTGCAAATGGTTCAAGCTAACAGGAGGTGGGGTAAAGGTGGACGAGCAATACGGAATGACAATGGTGGATTTCAACAATCTTGGTTACCTTGACGAACCATTCGTCCTTGCCAAAGATGTCGCTCAGGTTTTTTATTTGAAGGACATGAGTAGCAAACCGAGGAAACGGAAAGATAAGAAAACGATCCGTACATCATGCGATGATCCAAAGCACCACATTGTTCTTTCAGGGAAAAGAAACATCGTGGGAGTGGAGGACAAGACAGACATGTCAGAAGATTATAATATGTTTGGTGAAATTCCGCCCTTCAAAGTGAACACTGACCCAAGCATTAAGTTAAATGATGAGGATGCTCCGTGGATACGGCACAATCGTAAGCAAGCAGGGACACAAGGGAAGAATTGATGTGTAATAATTTATTGTACCAAACTTTGTATTTGGTCGATGAACTGAATGATGTATCAAACCTTTTGTCAAACCTTCAAGGGATTTTAAAATGAATTAGTTTTACTTTTCTGATTTTTTTGATATATAATTGTATTTTTAAGATTTTAAAATGAATTAGTTTTATTTTTCTGATTTTAAAAGGAAAAAGGAAGAAGAAGAAAGAAGGAAAAAGGAAGAAAAAAACAGAAGAAAAAAGGAAAAACAGAAGAAAAAAAACAAACAGAAGAAAAACATAAGAAAAAAACAGAAGAAAAAAACAAACAGAAGAAAAAAAAGAAGAAAAAACAGAAGAAAAAAGGAAAAAGTTAAAAAGGAAGAAAAAAAAAGAAAACAAAACAAAATAAATAAAGCAAAAAAGAAAACAAAAAACAGGCAAAAAATAAAAAATATTCCACCTACTGGGCCACCACGGCCTGAATACGACTAGAAACCCATTAATGGGCCAGGATTCAGGCCCGCAGAAGGCCCAGTAGGCCCACAGGCACATAGTGACAGAATAGGCCCGTAAGCCTGCATTTGAGAGGAGCTCGAAGTGGTGAGCGCAGCCGCGCTTATAAACCACTGTCGAAGCCTCTCGGCTAGCGAGGTGGGACTAAACATCCCACCGCACCGCGCCAGTTCCAGCACAGACCCTTTAGTCCCGGTTGGGGAGGCGGACCGCGACTAAAGGGTACCCTTTAGTCGCGGTTGTTGTCCCCAACCGCGACTAAAGGGTCTTTCTGCGCGGGAACGAAAGCGGCGCCAAAACCCATTAGTCCCGGTTGGGGAGGCGGACCGCGACTAAAGGGTACCCTTTAGTCGCGGTTGGTGTGGCCAGCCGCGACTAAAGGGTACCTTTAGTCGCGGTCCGCCTCCCCAACCGCGACTAAAGGTGCGTCTATAAATACTGCACTTAGCAGTTTCGCCACTTCCCATTCTCCTCTCTCTCGACGCCGAAGCGCTGCCCCGACGCCGATCGACGCCGAAGCCCTGCCCCGATGCCGACGCCGACGCCGACGCCGAAGCCCTGCGCGCCGCCGCCCCCGTCCCCAGTGAGCGCCGCCTCCGCCCGTGCCCTGCCCTTGCCCGCCGCCCGTGCCCTGCGCCCTTGCCCGCCGCCCGCCGCCCGCCGCCTGACGCCCTGCCGCCCGCCGCCCTGCCGCCCGCCGCCTGCCGCTCGCTGGCCCTGCCTGCCGTCCTCCGCGCGCCGGCAGAAGAAGAAGAAGGAAGAAGAAAAAGGAAGAAGAAGAAGAAAGAAAAAGGAAAAAGGAAGAAGAAGAAAGAAGGAAGAAGAAAACAAAAGAAAAACAGAAGAAAAACAAGAAAAAGGAAGAAAAAAGGAAAAAAGGAAGAAAAAAAAGAAAAAGGAAGAAAACAACAGAAGAAAAACAAAGGAAGAAGAAAAAAAGAAAGAAGAAAAAAAAGGAAAACACAAGAAAAACAAACAGAAGAAAAAAACAAAAGAAAACAAAAAAACAGAAGAAAAACAAAGGAAGAAGAAAAAAACAAAAGAAAACAAAAAAACAAACAGAAGAAAAAAACAAAAAAAAGGAGGAAGAAAAACAAAGGAAGAAGAAAAAAAGAAAGAAGAAAAACAAAGGAGGAAGAAAAAAAAAGGAAGAAGAAAAACAAAGGAAGAAGAAAAACAAAGGAAGAAGAAAAAAAGAAAGAAGAAAAAAAAGGAAGAAGAAAAAAAGAAAGAAGAAAGAAAGAAGAAAAAGGAAGAAGAAAAAAAGGAAGAAGAAAAAAAGAAAGAAGAAAGAAAGAAGAAAGAAAAAGGAAGAAGAAAAAACAAGAAAGAAAAAGGAAGAAGAAAAATAAAGGAAGAAGAAAAACAAAGGAAGAAGAAAAAAAGAAAGAAGAAAAAGGAAGAAGAAAAAAAGAAAGAAGAAAGAAAGAAGAAAGAAAAAGGAAGAAGAAAAAACAAGAAAGAAAAAGGAAGAAGAAAAAAATGAAAACCAAATGAAAACCAAAAGAAAGAAGAAAGAAAAAGGAAGAAGAAAAAAAGAAGAAGAAAGGAAGAAGAAAGGAAGAAGAAGAAAGAAAGAAAAAAGAAAAAGGAAGAAGAAGAAAGAAAGAAGAAAGGAAGAAGAAGAAAGGAAGAAGAAGAAAGAAAGATGAAGAAAGGAAGAAGAAGAAAGAAAGAAGAAGAAAGGAAAAAGGAAGAAGAAGAAAGGAAGAAGAAGAAAGAGGAAGAAGAAAGGAAGAAGAAGAAAGAAAGAAGAAAGAGGAAGAAGAAGAAAAAAAGAATTTTTACTTAAAGAATCTTATTTTTTAATTCCTCCTCCTCTATGTCCCCTTAATCTTATTTTTTAATTCCTTTATACTTAAAGAATTTTTACTACATGCAGGAGTGACATATGGCGGACGATAGAACCGAGCCGCTTAGGGATCCGGAGGCTGAACGTTATTTAATGGGCATCATCAACAACGAGATTCCTTATGTGCCGGGCTCAGAATATGAGCAACAAGAGGATGTAGTCTCTTCTTATCTGAACCTTGACGGTGGAACAGAGATTGTCGATGATCAAGAAGGTGAAGGAACGGACATTGTCGACGGAGGTCAACCTTCAACAACCGACGATCTCGAATTGCAAGTAGCAACCACCTCCGGCGAGGTATATATATACATTGAGCCTCTCGTGATACAAACTTACTGAAATGTGAATACATATGTATTAACGCGCGCGACTCTCTTTCTTTTTTTAGCCCTCCGGATCGAGTACGACAAAGCGTGGCAAATCCAAGGCGATGAAAACAGGAGAAACATATGCCATTGAGTTTGTCAGTGAAACCGGCAAGCCCCTACAGCACACCTCAAAGTTTATCAACCAATGCGGAGTCGTTGTTAGAGACAACGTCCCGATCACCATCCAGGAATGGAAGGAGCCAAAGAAGGCACGTCTTGGTTTCAGTTTTGTCGACAAGAGAACGAAAAAGGATTGCTGGAGAAAGCTTATGGAACATTTCATTCTACCTCCGGAATACAACAAAGTCGATGAATTCGGTAACGAGGTTCCGGGTGGACGTCAGAGGAGGAGGCTAGTTAAAGAGTTCGCTCTTCAGAAGATGGGCGAAGCATTCCGGAACTTCAAGAAAAATTTAACCCGTGACTATGTCAACAAGGGCAAGACTCCAGATTTCAATGGACAACATGAGAAACTGAAAGATGATTGGCCAGAATTTGTGAGGCAAAAGCAATCGGAGCATTTCAAGGAAATATCGAACAAAATAAGGATAATGCGAGTAAGAAAAAGTTCCATCATATTATGGGACCAGGAGGATACCGCCTTTCGGAGCCTAGGTGGCAGAAGATGGAGGAGGACCTGAGGGTGCGAGGAATCCCTCTAGGTATAGAGGGATGGGACCCAAGGGCCAAAAGCTGGTGGTACGGGCATGGGGGATCGCTAGACCCGGAGACAGGGGTGTGTGTTCACCGGCAGAGACAGTTTGCTCCCACCCAAGCCCTTATTGACGCAATGACCCAAGCTCAAGAGGGCTTGATCAAGTTCAACAGAGAGAAAGACGCACTGACAACAGCCCTCGGGAATGATGAACACGGAGGACGTGTACGAGGCAAAGGCAAAGTTCCGTGGAAAGTAGGGTTTTCCCAGGACAATGACCCGTACTGTTACAGAAGCCGTAAGAGAAAGACGGACCGGGATGCAGATCTTATGACGAAGTTTGCATCGGAACTCCATGAGTTGAAGCAGACCGTGCATGAACTAGTGAAAGAAAAATCGGCTGCAGGGCCGCATGAAGATCATGAAGCGGATCGCGGAAGCCAGCAGCGGAGAAGCAGCGTGGCTTCCACGGATGCCCCGCCTGGTGCTAGTGCACCGATGATCGAGATTCGTGCACCGGAGCCTCACTACCCCGTGGATGATGTAAAGGAGATGAAAGAATGTGATCTGCATTATCCCGTGGGGAACGTTTCCACGAAGGTAGCTAGCGGCAGTGCTTTACCCTGTACACCTGGAGCACTCCACCACAACAACCCCATTGCATATGGCTATGCTCGTGTCACGGTGGAAGACATAGTCCAAGGGTTTGAGGACCTGGAGATTGACAAACCTACACCCGAAGGGGAGAGAAGACTTGGCGATGTCAAGCGCCAGTTCATTCTATGGAAAAAGAAGTACATAGTGTTTCCAGGCGAGGCGCCAAGGCTAGCAAGTCCACCCCCCTCCGATGGTGGTGGTGGTGGTGGTGGCGGTGGTGGCGGTGGTGGTGGTCGTGGTGGTTCACCTACACCTCCTTCACGCCATTCGACGCCGTCCCCCGATCCACAACCTCCGGCGGGTACGACGCCCCCCAATCCTCCTCCGGCGGGTACGACGCCCCCCAATCCACCTCCGGCGAAGAAGCAGAAGCAGGCGGACAGCAAGGAAACCCGCTCCTGGACTATTAACCCGGACCCTTATGTACCTAAGACCACAAGGGTACCGGAGCCATCACTGAAGCCTCTCCTCCCAAGGCCTGGGGAACTTAGTGAAGCTGAAACCAAATTGGCCGCGTCTGCTGATTATGAGAAATGGAAGGCGGATATGAAGGCGAAAAAAGAGCCTGAGCCCAAGCAAGTATTCACTGAGAAGCAAAAGAAGTGGGCTAAGGATTTTTTGACGACACCGTCCCAAGCCGAGCTGAATATGCCTGACGACTATGGACATGAACTTCGTAGGCAAGCAAAAATATTGAAGGAGGAGAAAGAAGAAAGTAAAAAAAGCGGGAAACAAGTTGACCAGCTCGGGATGCAGAAGAAACAATCGATCCCCCCGCTCATAGTGAAAGCCGGTCCGGAAGAGGACCCCGAAATCATAGCAGCTGCGGCAGCACTTGGATTGACTGTAGCGGGTGCCATGAAACAAGCGTCCGAGATGGGTTTGACTCTTCGTGCCTTCTTAGGCCTTGAGGATGCGCCAGTATGTGAGATAGCATTACAATATGTGCGGAATGGGCCTCTCGTCGAGCCTGCGCGGGAAAAGAGTCTACCACCACAAATGCGAAATCTGCTACGTTGGTACAAGCAATTCATAACATGGGCCGACAAAGAATATGTTTATGCGGATGTTACAGATGAGCATCACACCAAACGGTACTATGTAGAAGTTCATATGAGTGAATTGTTCCAGCTGTTCAATCTGCGCGACCTCGACAAATCTATGCTGAGTTGCTACGTTCTGTAAGTGATTTATTTCTACCTCATCTCGTTCTTCATTGCCTGCACTATATATATATATTGTCCTAACTATATTGTTGCGTACGCTATTATGCAGATTGAAGATTTGGGAATGCAAAATAAGAAACATCCATGATGTTGGGTTCATTGACCCACATATCGTTAATGGACATGTGTTACAACATCACTCCGAAGACGTGGAGAAAGACCTGTACAAGTTTCTTAGAAAGCATCAACTCAAAAGTCATTCTATTTCCTTACCATTTTGGGTGAGTGTTTCTCTCTTGTGCCCATTCTCTTTTGTTTACTCCATGCATGGTATGTCTAATCGATGAGTTATGCATGACTGTGCATGTAACGTGTCCGCAGGTTCCACTGGATTCTGCTAAATATTGAACTTCACACCTCCAGAGTTCTAATCATGGACTCTATGGATTCGGATCCAAAGCGTTGGGCCGACATGAGAAAAATGCTGCAAAAGTAATTATTTTCAATCATTTGAGCTCTATATCGATCGGTCTCTTTCGTTCATTTCCTAATATCAAATAACTAATAACTCCCTTATTCATTTAATTTTCTTTGCCGTGTAGGGTTTGGAGACGGTTCTCAGAAGAAATTATCGGTGAATTCAAACATGAGCTAGATTTCAGAAGGTTAGTTAATGTGGATAAGCAGCCACCGGGGACCAATCTATGTGGATACTATGTTTGTGAGAACATCCGGAGACACACCTCTGAGCGGAAGGCATCGGATAGCGTGCGGAACGCGACGGATAACTTGTGGAGGAGGCTTAGTCCAGAAGCTCGCTTCCGACCAATTCAAGAAGAATTAGCAGGATTTTTCATGAGGGAAGTCATCAATCCTAAAGGAGAACACTATACCGAGGACGAAGAAATTTATATGCATACCCGAGATTGAAACTTGTACGTAATTGTATATGGTCATCCATCCTAATTGTGTATGGAAACTTGTTCGAAGTTGTATATGGTCACCCGAGATTGAATATATATTATATATTCCTCTTGAATTCTTCTTGTTTGAAATTTCATATGCATGTATATAGTAGCGTAAAATATGTGTACTGAAACTTTATCAAAATTAAAATAAAACACAAAATATAATATAAAAGAAATAAAACACTCCAAACTAAAAAGAAACCAGGTTTAGGGGGGCTAAAACCCTAAACCTGCGGAGGAGCCCTTTAGTCCCGGTTGGCCACGAGAACCGGGACTAAAGGTCCTCCGCCCCGACGGACCACGGGCGCCCACGTGGACGGGCCTTTAGTCCCGGTCAGCCACAAGAACCGGGACTAAAGCCTTTAGTCGCGGTCCGTAAGAGGCGCGACTAAAGGGGGGTCTTTAGTCGCGCATATTTAGTCCCGGTTGCACAGCCGGGACTAAAGGCTGTTGCGAACCGGGACCAAAGGGCTTTTTTCTACCAATGACCACCGAATGCCGTGTACGAGAATGCTCCGCCGGCGATGTCCTCTCCTATACCGGGGCCGAACCGGTCCGGCTCGTATTTCTCCGGGTCCCTGAACACATGCGGGAGACGGTTGTGGATCACCAATGGGCTCGCGACCGTACGCCCCTCCGGGACTTCGTACTCGTCGCCCTCGCTTGTCCGCACAGTGAAGCTCTGGCGTGCGTGGCGCAACAACATCATCGCCGGCGGGTGGAGCCGTAGAACCTCCTTGACGCAGCGGTGGAGCGTGTCCATCTCCTGTAGGACCTCGTAGTCCAAACGGTTCCCGTGTCGCGCCAAGATCCGCTCCTGCTCCTGGACGGCAGCACACAGCTGCTTGGCATTGGCGCGCGCGAGGAGGCGTGCTCCAGTCCACGTGCCCGTGCTGGAGCTTGTGTGCTGCCCCGCAAACAGCGCAGAGACCAGCATTCCGACCACCTCCGTCTCCGTCGTGGCACGGCCGTCTTTGTACCTGGAATCGACCAGGCATTGTAGCATGTCGTCGACGACGTGTCGGCTGCTGTTAGGGTAGCTTGCTTTGCGGGCACTGACGATGTTGGAGAATATCTCGCCAAGCCTAGCGCGCGCCCTATCGCGTCTGCGATGCGCTGGGATCGGCAGGTGGGGGAATAGGATGGTGACGAGGCGCATGCCATCGTTGAGTTCACGGAGGTGCGTTGCGACCTCAACCAGCATCTTCGCCCTGACCTCCTCCCCGAACAAGCACCGGCTGGCGACGAGCGTGACGAGCTGCTCTAACTCCTGCTTCAAGTCTACTGTGCCAGACTGTCCCCATCTCGCAAAGTACTCCTGCATGCGTACATACACATATATTATATGTTAGCAACAGTAACACAAAAAACCGCGGCAACTTATTAAAGATGCCATCTTATTATTTACTACCTCGACTTCGCGGAGCTTAGCCGGCTTCATCGCATCGCCAAAGAAACGGAACTGCTCACGCCGAGTGGTGAAATCCACGTCGAAGGCGACGCCAGGGCCGAAGGTCGGAGTGGTGAACTGTGAGACCTCGTCCTGGCTGATCTCCGACTCCAGTCCTTGGTAGAAATGGCTCGACACTTCTGACCCAACCAGGAAGGTCACCTTGCGATGCAACAGTCTCACCGTGAACACGCTCCCCATCTCTGTGTGGGCGTCACGGATCACATGCAGCGGGCCCTTGGCGAGAAGCGCCGGGAGGACCCCAAGAAGGGGAACCCCTGCGGCCACGGGCGGCGAAGGGGGTGATCGTTTGGTTTTTTGGGAGAACATCGTTCGTCGTCGTGCCATCATAATCGACACCACTGTGACGAAAATAGCAACAAATGCTGGCCAAAGGACTCTTGGCAATTCCATATTTGCTTTCCAGATGCGATGGTGGGTAATACTGTAAGAACATGGTAAAACGAGTCAGTAGCTGAGTAGTGACTTGTGAGTACCCGAGACAATCATCAATACTTAAGTGTGTGTGGTTTGGTTTTTGGAGCATGTGTGATTACACTTTCCGGTTTGCTGCCATTCCAAAATTAATATTTATATCGCTGATAGAATGTTTCTATTTTAGGGAGGCAAGTTTTTACTGTACTTCCATAGAGTTATAGGACACTATTCATTTGTTATTAGCACGCGTAGCCCCATACTTTCTGCAATAACTACCTGAAGTATGGCTATTAATGCTTGCTAGTTAGGTTTATCTATATAAGTATATAGATATAGATTGCTAGAAATATTTGAAGAACTTGTTTGAGACTGAAGAAAGCTATATATACATGCTTAAGTCTGACACTATCATAAACAATCTACGTACATACGTGATACCACTGGCTATACTTCCATGGAACATATAGACGACGGTATCCTGGCCAATATATTTTTTGTAAAAGAACCTGCATCAAACCCAGAGTGGAATGCAGGTAGCGCTTTTCAACGAATGCATGACATATACACTAAGCATGTATGTATATACTTAGATCGGAGCAAGGATTTCACCAGAGCTTACACCTAACACTTGCTTCTGACCTTCGGGGACTTTGTAGTGGATGGTAAAGTGTAGCGCAGGTGCATCAAAATATATATATATATATATATATATATATATATATATATATATATATATATATATATATATATATACGTGTGTTAACCTAGGGTACTCTGCTCACCTCTGTGTGAGCTACCCGTCGAAACGATGATGCAGTGGGAGATGGAGAAACCAGGGAGCGCGCGGCGTGGGTATTTATAGTAGAGGAAGTAAATTAAGCCAGCATTAATGAGATGGTTTAGAGTCTAGACCGGCCTATAGTTGTCTGCATGGTTCATTAATTATTGTCATTATCTCATGTAGGCTAGGCAACTGAAGAGATCAACCAGACGTAAATACTCTTACATGATTAATTAGTGTCACGGCTTGTATGAATAGTGGATGATAAGATGGTTTTCTGTTATGCATTCCACATTATCTAGCTAAGGGAAAGTAAGAATAGACATCTGATGAAATGGAGAAAATTTAGACTTGTCAATGATTTGGTTGGTGATTGTGAATGCCTATTCTACAATAACTACAAAAGTTAATTAAATGAAACCGAATTTGGTTTCATACATGTATTAATGAGAATGGGAGAGATTAGTTGATACTATTTTAGAAGTAGTTAACCGACTGGACCGGTAGGGTGGTCTTATATGTGTGTGTGTGTGTGTGTGTGAACACATCGGACTGGCGGTGAGGCAAGAGGTGATGACTGGTGAGCTGAGCTGTGCAATAAATGGGCTGGGGAAGTACTTCGAGCCTATGTATTTTGACTTGTCTAAACATTGCTCAAAGTCTTGAGAAAAATTCACAACACTGAAATTGCATGCATCTATTGTATCCTAAATTTTGAAATCCATATTTTATCTCGAAATAAAAAACAAAAATCAGCGTCAATGTTGTTAATGGGCTGAATTGGCAAACCCCACTAAATTAGCTAGTATTCATAGATTTGTGTTTTGAACTTACCATTTTGTTATCCTATGACTTGATTGATACATGTAGCATTTATGCCTGTAATTTTTATAAAGAACACTATACTTTGGGTAATCACAGGTGGTGTTTTGTTTGTGCCTCCTACTCTTTATGGTCCAATGAAAGCTATTGTGGACATGAGCGGAGTCATTTTCTACCACCAATATATTTACAAATATTGACGTTGGATATTTATTACCGTAGGGTGCGTGTGATATGTTTGTTAATTGCATGACATTGATAAAAATTATACTTCCCATATTTTGGTGGGATGGTGGCCTTATGTTGCAGGCTTTGACTATTGAGGAATGATGTGGTTTTGACAAAAAGACTTCTTCTTTATTACATGTTGTACATTCCAGGTTGTATGTTTATGTATGGACTGGTTTCGTACATGATATATTCTACCGCTGCTAAGGAACAATGAGTTGTTTACTCGAGTATGTACCGGTTAGAGCATGCATCCAAGGAGATTTTTACCCCTCAGGAGTGGTGGTAGTCTAAGGATGGGCCCTCTACCGGCATAGAATGTCTTTGCTTTTCTTTTTGGGGGAGTCAAATCATGTGACACACTTTATTCTCTTTTTAATTTTCTAAACTTGTTTAGTTGTGTGCAACTTGTATAGAGAGGCTAGATTTTGTGCTTGTTGCGTTAGTATTTCCCTGATGCAAGGATTTAGTCAATAAAATTCTCATTATTGAAAAATACTAATCATAAATGTCAATTGTGATGGAAAATTTCTACCACTCAGGTATTGCTCGGAACTATTATGTCATTTAGCATTGTGCTCTGCAGCTTTATAACTGCTCGGTACCACAGGCTAAATTTCTAGACCGGCCTATAGTTGTTCGCATGGTTAATTAATTATTATCCTTATCTTATGTACGCTAGGCAACTGAAGAGATCAACCACACGTAAACACTCTTATACATGATTAATTAGTTTCACGGCTTGTATAAACAGTGGTTGATAAGATGGTTTTATTATGCATTCCACATTATCTAGCTAAGAGAAAGTAAGAATAGACATCTCATAAAATGGTGCTCAAATGACACTATCATACGGGTCCACATGGTAACTGTTTTTCCTCACCTCTTGTACTCAGCAACTGTAAACATCGACTACATGTAGGTGCTACTAATAAGGGGGTGTGCAATGGTGCGTATTAAGGGTGCCATGCAGGATAAATGTTGAGGTGAATGAGAGAAACCAGAATAAAAGATTGGCTTTCTCTTAATTAAAATATGATCTCTTACGAACGACAACCCTCACTAAATATTGGCCAATTCTTATGGTAGCTTAAAAATAGGCCGCCTCCTCCGTAGCTTTTTCATAAGCCGCCTCTCTTATTCATTGGGGTTTATAAATTAGTTATGGCACAACTAATTAAAAGTCTCAACAAATTTAGGGGGTAGCTTTTCTCAAGCCACCCCAAAGAACTGGGCCCTAGGTGTATCTCACTATTAGAGATAAAACAAATACATAATCCATTGTACAGCATATTTTATTGTTATCTTTAGATTAAGTGAAAGGCTTAAGATATGACTGTCTTATCAACCCTATACATGCTAGAATAAAATCTGGGCAAATCCGGACAGTTGAAACTGTCGGCTACCCCTGCACGAAAACGACTCTGATTGAGAAGCACCACACAAAGAGTACAAATCCCCACAAATTGCTAGCCTGGACCATCTGCCATTAATTATCTTGATAGTGAATCCGACACCGTACAAAAAACCATGATTACACACCTTGGCGTCAGGAAAGCTTCCACGCTTCCTCCAAACTGAACACACGACCAGGAACGCCCTTTACAATCTGCACAGGTATCTTCTCAGCTGTTCCAATTAATATAACCGGACAGGGTGCTTGTACCATCGGCATCCATGCAGTTTGGCGTTGAGATGCTAGAATTTGAGGCGTCCTTTGGTTCACAGGATTTCTAGAGGAATTTTTCTTTGGTGGCCATTGGTTTAAAGGAATGGAGTCCTATTCCTGTACAAGATTTCTTCCTTTCCTTCATGTTTCACAGGAAAAGAAAAAAGAGGTCCAACCTCTTGGAAAACTTCCCTGGCGCGAACGACGCGAGTCGGCAACTGTTAGCTTTTTTTCGCTCGCCCGCATTGCTCACCCGCGTAGAAACAGAGAAAAGGGGGAAAGAAACAAAACCGAGCCCATGCCCATCCCTCCCCTCCTCTCACAGTACAGAACGGCGCAGCTGACAGGCAGGAGCACGGCAACGGACGGCCGAGTGACGGGGCCACATCCGGTCGGCAGCCAGCAAAAATTGTTCACCTTTCCTGCACACTTTATCTTTTTGTCTCAAAGGGTCAAAGGTGATTTTGCTACTCACTGTTTATATAACCTCTACTTCCTAACAAAGTACTCCCTCTGTCCCAAAAAACTTGTCCCTCAAATAGATATATCTAGCACTAATTTAGTGTTAGATACATCCATTTGAGAGACAAGCTTGGGACAAGTTTTATCGAATGGAGGAAGTAACAAGTAACAGTACAGATTTTACCATCTCACTAGTCCCATTACATGTCTAGTTGCTTTAAACTTTGAAAAGGTAACAGTACAGATTGTATTAACGGCTAGTTGGTTCAAACTTTGAAAGAGTATTTCTTTATGTTTTCTATGTGTGTTCCTATCCTGTGAATCAAAGGGCATTTAATTTTCTATTCCAATGGTGTGAGAACTCATAGGATTCAAGATGCATGCACCTCATTTCTTATAATTTTTCTATTCCTATGCAGTTTCTATCCTATGAACCAAAGATAGCCTGAGACTTAAACTTGTGTTTTTTCTCTTTGACAGACGCTTAGACGTGCGTATTACGTACAAACTAATACTCCTGAATTTAGCCTTTTCTAGACTTGATGCATACCTGACTTCGGTTTACCTCTTTTTTCTGATTTTATTAAATGATATTTTTACAAACATAGTAAAACATCCATGTCAAATCTAGGACTTGAACTCCGGTGGGTTAGTTCCGTCTTGCAGCCCTACTACCTAGACAAAATATAGATGCACTTATGACTAGAAGTACAATGCAATAAAATCTAGATTTTTTTTCTTTCTAAAATAGACCTCTACATGGACATTACAGACTACTATTATTTCCACTGTCGGAATTTTTTACAGAAAACGATGAATAAATACCTGACTAATTTATATATCTACTAAACCATATAATTAAGAGGTATGTTTTCCCTGAAACGGAGGAAAAAATTATTTACCTCATCCATTAATTACGAAGAAGAGATATGTTCAGTTAATTAACTAAAAACCAGACAAAACCTGTCACAACATATTGACCAGCTCACACATCACTAGGAAGAAAGCCTCATTGAAAGCCGCTTACTAGTAGCGTGGGTTATATGGCCCGCGCTACTACTACTTAGTAGTAACGTGGGTAAAAAAATGCGCTACTACTAAAAAATAGTAGTAGCGCGGGCCTACCGTTCCCGTGCTACTATTAAGTGGTCCTCATCATGCCCCCGGGACATGCAATAGTAGTAGCGTGGGGTATAAAAGCCGCGCTACTACTAAATTGATAGTAGTAGCATGTGTATGCCCCCCCGCGCTACGACTATGGATAGACCGGGTGAGCTGGTGTGCCTGAGTTAGTGGCAGCGCGGCATCCGTGTCCCGCGCTACCGCTTGGTCGCACCACACCGCACCGCAATGTGTTCTCTCCCCTCAGATCGATCGGGCTCTCCCTCCCACGCCCCATCCAATCTCTCTCACGCCGCTGCTCCTCCCAATCCCGTCGTCGATGCCTCCTCCGCCCCCAAACGACGGCGACAGGGACGTCGGCGCCCTCACCCGTGCCTCCCTCCCAACTCGTCTTCTCACCGGTCGTTTGGAGGAGCCTCCTTTCACGCTACTATGGCCGGGCTGCGGCAACCACCAGAGGTCCGCCGCGGGCAGGAGCTCCCCCCTTCTCCACCTGAAACCCTAGCCCAAATTAGGCAGAGGTGCAGCAGCACGGGATCCCCTCCAAAAGTAGCATCTTCTTCTTCTGGCTCTTCTTCTTCTTCTTCCCTGGATCTGATGCGCGCGCGTGTGTGTGTGTGTCTGTTCGCGTGGTTGTGTGCAGGTAGTTGAAGGAAGGGGGTGGGCCATGGAGAAGCTGCAAGGTGTCGCTCCAACCCTGATGCTACTTCTTGAGATTGCGTTGGTTTTTCCCTTGAAGAGGAAAAGGTGATGCAACAAAGTAGAGTAAGTATTTCCCTCAGTTTTGAGAACCAAGGTATCAATCCAGTAGGAGATAACGCACAAGTCAACAAATACCTGCACAGACAAACACCAACTTGCACCCAACGCGATAAAGGGGTTGTCAATCCCTTCACGGTTATTTGCAAAGTGAGATATGATAGAGATGGACAAACGATAAAGTAATAATTTTCGTATTTTTGGTTTATGGAACGGAAAGTATAAGATTGCAAAGGAAGTAAATAGAAAACTAAGATTGTAGATCGGAAACTTATATGATGGAAAATAGACCCGGGGGCTATAGGTTTCACTAGAGGCTTCTCTCAAGATAGAAAATATTACGGTGGGTGAACAAATTACTGTTGGGGAACGTAGTAATTTCGAAAAAATTCCTACGCACACGCAAGATCATGGTGATGCATAACGAGAGGGGAGAGTGTTGTCTACGTACCCTCGTAGACCGTAAGCGGAAGCGTTTATCAACGCGGTTGATGTAGTCGTACACCTTCACGATCCGTCCCGATCAAGTACCGAACGTACGGCACATCCACATTCAGCACACGTTCTGCTCGATGACGTCCTCGCCTTCTTGATCCAGCAAGAGGGGCGAATAGTAGATGAGTTCCGGCAGCACGACGGCGTGGTGACGGTGTTGGTGAAGAACAATCTCTGTAGGGCTTCGCCTAAGCACTACGAAAACTATGACGGAGGATAAACTAGAGGGGACGGGGTTGCCGGCACATGGCTTGGTGTTTCTTGATGTGTCTTTGGTGCTAGCCCTGCCCCTCTATTTATATGTTGAGCCCTGGGGTCGAAACTTGGAGTAAAAGCCTCCTCAAAGTCGGTTTTGCCTGAAAGGCAAGAGTCCTACACGGACTCCAGGGCTAGACGCCAGGGTTCCCGACGTCTTCCCCCTAGACGCCAAGGTTCCTGGCATCTAGCCTCTGGTCTCTGCAAAACTTCCTTTCGCACTTTCCAAAAGCCTCGTGCGCTTTCCCCTTTGGCCCAAATAAAGTGTTCTCGTACCCAAACATTTCGGGAAACATCCGGAACCCCTTCCGGAGACCAAACACTATTATCCCATATATCAATCCTTACCGCTGGACCATTCCGGAGCTCCTCGTCATGTCCGTGATCACATCCGGGACTCCGAACAACATTCGGTCCCCAACTTACATAACTCATATAATACTATATCGTCAACAAACGTTCAGCGTGCGCACCCTACGGGTTCGAGAACTATGTAGACATGACCGAGACACCTCTTTGGTAAATAACCAATAGCGGAACCTGGATGCCCATATTGGCTCCTACATATTCTACGAAGATCTTTATCGGTCGAACCGCAGAACAACATACGTTGTTTCCTTTGTCATCGGTATGTTACTTGCCCGAGATTCGATCGTCGGTATCACTATATCTAGTTCAATCTCGTTGCCGGCAAGTCTCTTTACTCGTTCTGTAATGCATTATCCCGTAACTAACTCATTAGTTACATTGCTTGCAAGGCTTATAGTGATGTGCATTACCGAGAGGGCCCAGAGATACCTCTCCGACAATCGGAGTGACAAATCCTAATCTCGATCTATGCCAACTCAACAAACACCATCCGAGACACCTGTAGAGCATCTTTATAATCACCCAGTTACGTTCTGACGTTTGATAGCACACAAAGTGTTCCTCCGGTATTCGGGAGTTGCATAATCTCATAGTCATAGGAACATGTATAAGTCATGAAGAAAGCAATAGCAATATACTAAACGAGCAAGTGCTAAGCTAACCGAATGGGTCAAGTCAATCACATCATTCTCTAATGATGTGATCCCGTTAATCAAATGACAACTCATGTCTATGGCTAGGAAACTTAACCATCTTTGATTCAACGAGCTAGTCAAGTAGAGGCATACTAGTGGCACTCTGTTTGTCTATGTATTCACACATGTACTAAGTTTCCGGTTAATACAATTCTAGCATGAATAATAAACGTTTATCATGATATAAGGAAATATAAATAACAACTTTATTATTGCGTCTAGGGCATATTTCCTTCAGTTACTGCCGAGCAATTGATAGAAAGCGCAAAGTTATGACGATATCTAAAGCAATGATCATGAATATAGGCATCACGTCCGTGTCAAGTAGACCGAAACGATTCTGCATCTACTACTATTATTCCACACATCGACCGACTCCTGCCTGCATCTAGAGTATTAAGTTTATAAAGAACAGAGTAACGCATTAAGTAAGATGACATGATGTAGCGGGATAAACTCAAGCAATATGATAAAAAACCCATCTTGTTATCCTCGATGGCAACAATACAATATGTGTCGGTTCCCCTACTGTCACTGGGATCGAGCACCGCAAGATTGAACCCAATGCTAAGCACTTCTCCGATTGCAAGAAAAACCAATCTAGTTGGCCAAACCAAATCGATAGTTCGAAGAGACTGTTGGGGATCGTAGCAGAAATTTAAAATTTTCTACGCATCACCAAGATCAATCTATGGAGTCATCTAGCAACGAGAGAGAGGAGTGCATCTACATACCCTTGTAGATCGCGAGCGGAAGCGTTCAAGTGAACGGGGTTGATGGAGTCGTACTCGTCGTGATCCAAATCACCGATGACCGAGCGCCGAACGGACGGCACCTCCGTGTTCAACACACGTACGGTTGGGAAGACGTCTCCTCCTTCTTGATCCAGCAAGGGGGAAGGAGAGGTTGATGGAGATCCAGCAGCACGACGGCGTGGTGGTGGAAGTAGCGGGGATCTCGGCAGGGCTTCGCCAAGCTCAGCGAGAGGGAGAGGTGTCACGGGAGGGAGAGGGAGGCGCCAGGGGCTAGGGTCCTGCTGCCCTCCCTCCCCCCCTTTATATAGGGTCCCTGGGGGAGGGCGCCGGCCCTGGGAGATCCCATCTCCAGGGGGGCGGCGGCCAAGGGGGTGGCTTGCCCCCCAAGCCAAGTGGGGCGCCCCCCACCCCCAGGGTTTCCAACCCTAGGCGCAGGGGAGGCCCAAGGGGGGCGCACCAGCCCACCAGTGGCTGGTTCCCCTCCCCACTTCAGCCCATGGGGCCCTCCGGGATAGGTGGCCCCACCCGGTGGACCCCCGGGACCCTTCCGGTGGTCCCGGTACAATACCGGTGACCCCCGAAACTTTCCCGGTGGCCGAAACTGGACTTCCTATATATATAATTCTTTACCTCCGAACCATTCCGGAACTCCTCGTGACGTCCGGGATCTCATCCGGGACTCCGAACAACTTTCGGGTTACCGCATACTAATATCTCTACAACCCTAGCGTCACCGAACCTTAAGTGTGTAGACCCTACGGGTTCGGGAGACATGCAGACATGACCGAGACGACTCTCCGGTCAATAACCAACAGCGGGATCTGGATACCCATGTTGGCTCCCACATGTTCCACGATGATCTCATCGGATGAACCACGATGTCGAGGATTCAATCAATCCCGTATACAATTCCCTTTGTCAATCGGTATGTTACTTGCCCGAGATTCGATCGTCGGTATCCCAATACCTTGTTCAATCTCGTTACCGGCAAGTCTCTTTACTCGTACTGTAATGCATGATCCCGTGGCTAACTCCTTAGTCACATTGAGCTCATTATGATGATGCATTACCGAGTGGGCCCAGAGATACCTCTCCGTCATACGGAGTGACAAATCCCAGTCTCGATCCGTGTCAGCCCAACAGACACTTTCAGAGATACCTGTAGTGTACCTTTATAGTCATCCAGTTACGTTGTGACGTTTGGTACACCCAAAGCACTCCTACGGCATCCGGGAGTTACACGATCTCATGGTCTAAGGAAAAGATACTTGACATTGGAAAAGCTCTAGCAAACGAACTACACGATCTTTGCGCTATGCTTAGGATTGGGTCTTGTCCATCACATCATTCTCCTAATGATGTGATCCCGTTATCAATGACATCCAATGTCCATAGTCAGGAAACCATGACTATCTGTTGATCAACGAGCTAGTCAACTAGAGGCTCACTAGGGACATGTTGTGGTCTATGTATTCACACATGTATTACGATTTCCGGATAACACAATTATAGCATGAACAATAGACAATTATCATGATCAAGGAAATATAATAATAACCATTTTATTATTGCCTATAGGGCATATTTCCAACAGTCTCCCACTTGCACTAGAGTCAATAATCTAGTTACATTGTGATGAATCGAACACCCATAGAGTTCTGGTGTTGATCATGTTTTGCTCTAGGGAGAGGTTTAGTCAACGGATCTGCTACATTCAGGTCCGTATGTACTTTACAAATATCTATGTCTCCATTTTGAACATTTTCACGAATGGAGTTGAAGCGACGCTTGATATGCCTGGTCTTCCTGTGAAACCTGGGCTCCTTGGTAAGGGCAATAGCTCCAGTGTTGTCACAAAAGAGAGTCATCGGGTCCGACGCATTGGGAATCACCCCTAGGTCGGTAATGAACTCCTTTATCCAGATTGCTTCTTGTGCTGCCTCTGAGGCCGCCATGTACTCCGCTTCACATGTAGATCCCGCCACGACGCTTTGCTTGCAACTGCACCAGCTTACTGCCCCTCCATTCAAAATATACACGTATCCGGTTTGTGACTTAGAGTCATCCAGATCTGTGTCGAAACTAGCATCGACGTAACCCTTTACGACGAGATCTTCGTCACCTCCATACACGAGAAACATATCCTTAGTCCTTTTCAGGTACTTAGGATATTCTTGACCGCTGTCCAGTGTTCCATGCCGGGATTACTTTGGTACCTTCCTACCAAACTCACGGCAAGGTTTACATCAGGTCTGGTACACAGCATGGCATACATAATAGACCCTATGGCCGACGCATAGGGGATGACACTGATCTTTGCTCTATCTTCTGCCGTGGTCGGGCATTGAGCCGTGCTCAATTGCACACCTTGCAATACAGGCAAGAACCCCTTCTTGGACTGATCCATATTGAACTTCTTCAATATCTTGTCAAGGTACGTACTCTGTGAAAGACCAATGAGGCGTCTTGATCTATCTCTATAGATCTTGATGCCTAATATATAAGCAGCTTCTCCAAGGTCCTTCATTGAAAAACACTTATTCAAATAGGCCTTTATACTTTCCAAGAATTCTATATCATTTCCCATCAATAGTATGTCATCCACATATAAAATGAGAAATGCTACAGAGCTCCCACTCACTTTCTTGTAAACACAGGCTTCTCCATAAGTCTGTGCAAACCCAAACGCTTTGATAATCTCATCAAAGAGAATGTTCCAACTCCGAGATGCTTGCACCAGCCCATAGATTGAGCGCTGGAGCTTGCATACTTTGTCAGCATTCTTAGGATCGACAAAACCTTCCGGCTGCATCATATACAATTCTTCCTTAATGAAGCCGTTAAGGAACGCCGTTTTGACGTCCATTTGCCATATCTCATAATCATAGAATGCGGCAATTGCTAACATGATTCGGACGGACTTCAGCTTCGCTACGGGTGAGAAAGTCTCATCGTAGTCAACCCCTTGAACTTGTCGATAACCCTTAGCGACAAGTCGAGCCTTATAGATAGTCACATTACCATCCGCGTCTGTCTTCTTCTTAAAGATCCATTTATTTTCTATGGCTCGCCGATCATCGGGCAAGTCAGTCAAAGTCCATACTTCGTTTTCATACATGGATCCTATCTCGGATTTCATGGCTTCTAGCCATTTGTCAGAATCTGGGCCCGCCATTGCTTCTTCATAGTTCGAAGGTTCACCGTTGTCTAACAACATGATTTCCAGGACAGGGTTGCTGTACCACTCTGGTGCGGAACGTGTCCTTGTGGACCTACGAAGTTCAGCAGTAACTTGATCCGAAGCTTCATGATCATCATCATTAACTTCCTCCCCAGTCGGTGTAGGCACTATAGGAACATCTTCCCGCGCTGCGCTACTTTCCGGTTCGGAAGGGGTGACTATCACCTCATCAAGTTCCACTTTCCTCCCACTTATTTCTTTCGAGAGAAACTCTTTCTCCAGAAAGGACCCGTTCTTGGCAACGAAGATCTTGCCTTCGGATCTGAGATAGAAGGTATACCCAATAGTTTCCTTAGGGTATCCTATGAAGACGCATTTTTCCGATTTGGGTTCGAGCTTTTCAGGTTGAAGTTTCTTGACATAAGCATCGCATCCCCAAACTTTTAGAAACGACAGCTTAGGTTTCTTCCCAAACCATAATTCATACGGTGTCGTCTCAACGGATTTCGACGGAGCCCTATTTAAAGTGAATGCGGCAGTCTCTAAAGCATAGCCCCAAAATGAGAGCAGTAGATCGGTAAGAGACATCATAGATCGCACAATATCCAATAGAGTGCGATTACGACGTTCGGACACACCATTTCGCTGAGGTGTTCCAGGTGGCGTGAGTTGTGAAACTATTCCACATTTCCTTAAGTGTGTGCCAAATTCATGACTCAAATATTCCCCTCCACGATCTGATCGTAAGAACTTTATTTTTCTGTCACGTTGATTCTCAACCTCACTCTGAAATTCCTTGAACTTTTCAAAGGTCTCAGACTTGTGTTTCATTAGGTAGACATACCCATATCTACTCAAGTCATCAGTGAGAGTGAGAACATAACGATAGCCACCGCGAGCCTCAACACTCATTGGACCGCACACATCAGTATGTATGATTTCCAATAAGTTGGTTGCTCGTTCCATTGTTTCGGAGAACGGAGTCTTGGTCATCTTGCCCATGAGGCATGGTTCGCATGTGTCAAATGATTCATAATCGAGAGACTCTAAAAGTCCATCAGCATGGAGCTTCTTCATGCGCTTGACACCAATGTGACCAAGGCGGCAATGCCACAAGTATGTGGGACTATCATTATCAAATTTACATCTTTTGGTATTCACACTATGAATATGTGTAACATCACGTTCGAGATTCATTAAGAATAAACTATTGACCAGCGGGGCATGACCATAAAACATATCTCTCATATAAATAGAACAACCATTATTCTCGGATTTAAATGAGTAGCCATCTCGCATTAAACGAGATCCAGATACAATGTTCATGCTCAAAGCTGGCACTAAATAATAATTATTGAGGTTTAAAACTAATCCCGTAGGTAAATGTAGAGGTAGCGTGCCGACGGCGATCACATCGACCTTGGAACCATTCCCGACGCGCATCGTCACCTCGTCCTTCGCCAGCCTCCGCTTATTCCGCAGCTCCTGTTTTGAGTTACAAATATGAGCAACCGCACCGGTATCAAATACCCAGGAGCTACTACGAGTACTGGTAAGGTACACATCAATTACATGTATATCACATATACCTTTGGTGTTGCCGGCCTTCTTGTCCGCTAAGTATTTGGGGCAGTTCCGCTTCCAGTGACCACTTCCCTTGCAATAAAAGCACTCAGTCTCAGGCTTGGGTCCATTCCTTGGCTTCTTCCCGGCAACTGGCTTACCGGGCGCGGCAACTCCCTTGCCGTCTTTCTTGAAGTTTTTCTTACCCTTGCCTTTCTTGAACTTAGTGGTTTTATTCACCATCAACACTTGATGTTCCTTTTTGATCTCCACCTCTGCTGATTTCAGCATTGAATATACCTCAGGAATGGTCTTTTCCATCCCCTGCATATTGAAGTTCATCACAAAGCTCTTGTAGCTCGGTGGAAGCGACTGAAGGATTCTGTCAATGACCGCGTCATCCGGGAGATTAACTCCCAGCTGAGACAAGCGGTTGTGTAACCCAGACATTTTGAGTATGTGCTCACTGACAGAACTATTTTCCTCCATTTTACAACTGAAGAACTTGTCGGAGACTTCATATCTCTCGACCCGGGCATAAGCTTGGAAAACCATTTTCAGCTCTTCGAACATCTCATATGCTCCGTGTTTCTCAAAACGCTTTTGGAGCCCCGGTTCTAAGCTGTAAAGCATGCCGCACTGAACGAGGGAGTAATCATCAGCACGTGACTGCCAAGCGTTCATAACGTCTTGGTTCTCTGGGATGGGTGCATCACCTAGCGGTGCTTCTAGGACATAATCTTTCTTGGCAGCTATGAGGATGATCCTCAGGTTCCGGACCCAGTCCGTATAGTTGCTGCCATCATCTTTCAGCTTGGTTTTCTCTAGGAATGCGTTGAAGTTGAGGGCAACGTGGGCCATTTGATCTACAAGACATATTGTAAAGATTTTAGACTAAGTTCATGATAATTAAGTTCATCTAATCAAATTATTCAATGAACTCCCACTCAGATAGACATCCCTCCAGTCATCTAAGTGAAACATGATCCGAGTCAACAGGCCGTGTCCGATCATCACGTGAGACGGACTAGTCAACATCGGTGAACATCTTCATGTTGATCGTATCTTCTATACGACTCATGCTCGACCTTTCGGTCTTCCGTGTTCCGAGGCCATGTCTGTACATGCTAGGCTCGTCAAGTCAACCTAAGTGTATTGCGTGTGTAAATCTGGCTTACACCCGTTGTATTCGAACGTTAGAATCTATCACACCCGATCATCACGTGGTGCTTCGAAACAACGAACCTTCGCAACGGTGCACAGTTAGGGGGAACACTTTCTTGAAATTATTGCGAGGGATCATCTTATTTAAGCTACCGTCGTTCTAAGCAAATAAGATGTAAAACATGATAAACATCACATGCAATCAAATAGTGACATGATATGGCCAATATCATTTTGCTCCTTTTGATCTCCATCTTCGGGGCGCCATGATCATCTTCGTCACCGGCATGACACCATGATCTCCATCATCGTGTCTTCATGAAGTTGTCACGCCAACGATTACTTCTACTTCTATGGCTAATGCGTTTAGCAATAAAGTAAAGTAATTTACATGGCGTTATTCAATGACACGCAGGTCATACAAAAAATAAAGGAAACTCCTATGGCTCCTGCCGGTTGTCATACTCATCGACATGCAAGTCGTGATTCCTATTACAAGAACATGATCAATCTCATACATCACATATATTTCATTCATCACATCCTTTTGGCCATATCACATCACAAGGCATATGCTGCAAAAACAAGTTAGACGTCCTCTAATTGTTGTTGCATGTTTTTACGTGGCTTCTATAGGTTTCTAGCAAGAACGTGTCTTACCTACGTAAAACCACAACGTGATATGCCAATTTCTATTTACCCTTCATAAGGACCCTTTTCATCGAATCCGTTCCGACTAAAGTGGGAGAGACAGACACCCGCTAGCCACCTTATGCAACTAGTGCATGTCAGTCGGTGGAACCTGTCTCACGTAAGCGTACGTGTAAGGTCGGTCCGGGCCGCTTCATCCCACGATGCCGCCGAAACCATCCGAGACACCTGTAGAGCATCTTTATAATCACCCAGTTACGTTCTGACGTTTGATAGCACACAAAGTGTTCCTCCGGTATTCGGGAGTTGCATAATCTCATAGTCATAGGAACATGTATAAGTCATGAAGAAAGCAATAGCAATATACTAAACGAGCAAGTGCTAAGCTAACCGAATGGGTCAAGTCAATCACATCATTCTCTAATGATGTGATCCCGTTAATCAAATGACAACTCATGTCTATGGCTAGGAAACTTAACCATCTTTGATTCAACGAGCTAGTCAAGTAGAGGCATACTAGTGGCACTCTGTTTGTCTATGTATTCACACATGTACTAAGTTTCCGGTTAATACAATTCTAGCATGAATAATAAACGTTTATCATGATATAAGGAAATATAAATAACAACTTTATTATTGCGTCTAGGGCATATTTCCTTCAGTTACTGCCGAGCAATTGATAGAAAGCGCAAAGTTATGACGATATCTAAAGCAATGATCATGAATATAGGCATCACGTCCGTGTCAAGTAGACCGAAACGATTCTGCATCTACTACTATTATTCCACACATCGACCGACTCCTGCCTGCATCTAGAGTATTAAGTTTATAAAGAACAGAGTAACGCATTAAGTAAGATGACATGATGTAGCGGGATAAACTCAAGCAATATGATAAAAAAAACCCATCTTGTTATCCTCGATGGCAACAATACAATATGTGTCGGTTCCCCTACTGTCACTGGGATCGAGCACCGCAAGATTGAACCCAATGCTAAGCACTTCTCCGATTGCAAGAAAAACCAATCTAGTTGGCCAAACCAAATCGATAGTTCGAAGAGACTGTTGGGGATCGTAGCAGAAATTTAAAATTTTCTACGCATCACCAAGATCAATCTATGGAGTCATCTAGCAACGAGAGAGAGGAGTGCATCTACATACCCTTGTAGATCGCGAGCGGAAGCGTTCAAGTGAACGGGGTTGATGGAGTCGTACTCGTCGTGATCCAAATCACCGATGACCGAGCGCCGAACGGACGGCACCTCCGTGTTCAACACACGTACGGTTGGGAAGACGTCTCCTCCTTCTTGATCCAGCAAGGGGGAAGGAGAGGTTGATGGAGATCCAGCAGCACGACGGCGTGGTGGTGGAAGTAGCGGGGATCTCGGCAGGGCTTCGCCAAGCTCAGCGAGAGGGAGAGGTGTCACGGGAGGGAGAGGGAGGCGCCAGGGGCTAGGGTCCTGCTGCCCTCCCTCCCCCCCCTTTATATAGGGTCCCTGGGGGAGGGCGCCGGCCCTGGGAGATCCCATCTCCAGGGGGGCGGCGGCCAAGGGGGTGGCTTGCCCCCCAAGCCAAGTGGGGCGCCCCCCACCCCCAGGGTTTCCAACCCTAGGCGCAGGGGAGGCCCAAGGGGGGCGCACCAGCCCACCAGTGGCTGGTTCCCCTCCCCACTTCAGCCCATGGGGCCCTCCGGGATAGGTGGCCCCACCCGGTGGACCCCCGGGACCCTTCCGGTGGTCCCGGTACAATACCGGTGACCCCCGAAACTTTCCCGGTGGCCGAAACTGGACTTCCTATATATATAATTCTTTACCTCCGAACCATTCCGGAACTCCTCGTGACGTCCGGGATCTCATCCGGGACTCCGAACAACTTTCGGGTTACCGCATACTAATATCTCTACAACCCTAGCGTCACCGAACCTTAAGTGTGTAGACCCTACGGGTTCGGGAGACATGCAGACATGACCGAGACGACTCTCCGGTCAATAACCAACAGCGGGATCTGGATACCCATGTTGGCTCCCACATGTTCCACGATGATCTCATCGGATGAACCACGATGTCGAGGATTCAATCAATCCCGTATACAATTCCCTTTGTCAATCGGTATGTTACTTGCCCGAGATTCGATCGTCGGTATCCCAATACCTTGTTCAATCTCGTTACCGGCAAGTCTCTTTACTCGTACTGTAATGCATGATCCCGTGGCTAACTCCTTAGTCACATTGAGCTCATTATGATGATGCATTACCGAGTGGGCCCAGAGATACCTCTCCGTCATACGGAGTGACAAATCCCAGTCTCGATCCGTGTCAGCCCAACAGACACTTTCAGAGATACCTGTAGTGTACCTTTATAGTCATCCAGTTACGTTGTGACGTTTGGTACACCCAAAGCACTCCTACGGCATCCGGGAGTTACACGATCTCATGGTCTAAGGAAAAGATACTTGACATTGGAAAAGCTCTAGCAAACGAACTACACGATCTTTGCGCTATGCTTAGGATTGGGTCTTGTCCATCACATCATTCTCCTAATGATGTGATCCCGTTATCAATGACATCCAATGTCCATAGTCAGGAAACCATGACTATCTGTTGATCAACGAGCTAGTCAACTAGAGGCTCACTAGGGACATGTTGTGGTCTATGTATTCACACATGTATTACGATTTCTGGATAACACAATTATAGCATGAACAAGGAAATATAATAATAACCATTTTATTATTGCCTCTAGGGCATATTTCCAACAGAGACTTGCAAACATATTAAATCATGCATATAAGAATTCAGAGGAGATTCAAATAATATTCATAGATAAGTTGATCATAAATCCACAATTCATTGGATCTCGGCAAACACACCACAAAAAGGTATTACATCGAATAGATCTCCAAGAACATCGAGGAGAACATGGTATTGAGAATTAAAGAGAGAGAAGAAGCCATCTAGCTACTAGCTATGGACCCGTAGGTCTGTGGTAAACTACTCACGCTTCATCGGAGAGTCAATGGTGTTGATGCATGTAGAAGCCCTCCGTGATCAAATCCCCCTCTGGCAGGATGCCTGAAAAGGCCCCTATATGGGACCTCACGGGTACAGAAGGTTGCGGCAGTGGAAAAGTGGTTTTGTTGCCCTCCCCGAAGGTTTTGGGATATATGAGAATATATAGGCGAAGGAACTAGGTCGGTGGAGTCACGAGGGGCCCACAAGGGTGGTGGGCGCGCCCTCCGTCCTTGTGGCTGCCTTGTGGCTTCCCTGACGTGTACTACAAGTCCTCTGGATGTCTTCTGGTCCAAGAAAAATCATCGCGAAAGTTTCATTATGTTTGGACTCCGTTTGATATCCCTTTTCTACGAAACTCTAAAACAAGGAAAAAACAGGAACTGACACTGGGCTCTAGGTTAATAGGTTAGTCCCAAAAATAATATAAAATAGCATATTAATGCAAATAAAACATCCCAAACAGATAATATAATAGCATGGAACAATAAAAAATTATAGATACGTTGGAGACGTATCAAGCATCCCCAAGCTTAATTCATGCTCATCCTCGAGTAGGTAAATGATAAAAACAAATTTTTTGATGTGGAATGCTACCTAACATATCTATCCATGTAATTTTCTTTATTATGGCATGAATGTTCAGATCCGTATGATTTAAAACAAAAGTTTAATATTGACATAAAAACAATAATACTTCAAGTATACTAACAAGATAGTTTGGCTATGCTCCATCTTCGCTTCCGACTAACCCTGACACAGACGACCGCCGGATCTAGCCCTATGACTTTCGCCGGACGGGGTTTGACCGGTGGACCTTTTCACTGGGTTGTCATAGCCCATCCCATAGCTACACCCCCGAACACGGTCCCGGCCCAACCCACCCCAAGATTCCCTCCGTGTCGGCCCGATGTGGCTGTTTCCCCCCTCTGTGACACGGCGGCAGCGAAGCCCGTGAGGGGGGGCACACCCCAGAGCCGCGTGCTGGGTGCTTGCAACTGTCACCACGCTTCCACAAGCGTAGGAGGGCCCACCGCAACACCTGGCGGCATTGCTACCCCCCAGGTACCCCGTACCGTATAACCCTGACGGATGACCGCCGGATCTAGCCCTTTGACTTTCGCTAGACGGGGTTTGACCGGTGGGCCTTTTCACCGGGTTGTCATAGCACAGCCCATAGCTACACCCCCGAACACGGTCCCGGCCCAACACACCCCAAGATTCCCTCCGTGTCGGCCGACGTGGCCGTTTCCCCCCTCCGTGACACGGCGACACTGACGCCCGTGAGGGGGGCACACTACGGAGCCGCGTGTCGGGTGCTTGCGCCCGCCACCACGCTTCCACAAGCGTAGGAGGGCCCACCGCAACACCTATTAGTAGAAATAAAATATTAAAAAATTAGTAGAAATCTATGCCGACAGCAAAGCCATCGGCATACCTACGGCCACGGGTCGGTAGAGCCCTGGATCGATGACGTGGCGTAGGCCGCGAATTGATGACGTGGCAGAGGCCATGGGCCAGGCCTATGCCGACGGCACGCCACCCCAGGGACCTGCGAGTGGCTCGGATCGATGACCTGGCAGAGCACGCGGATCGATGACGTCGACAAAGCTATGCTGACGGCCACCGTTAGCTCTGTCGGCGTAGGCTTTATGCCGTCAAACGGCGGTCGCCGCCCAGGTAGTCGGGCCCACAGATATGCCGCCGGCCGCCGTAGGCATATAGTTAGCGATGCCGACAGCCTAGCTATGCCGACGGCCCTGTCGGCATAGATAGATATATGACGACGGCTTATTTTGGCTTACGGCTTGACCTAGGCCGTCGGGATACCTCTATCTATGCCGACGGCATTAGGCCGTCGGCAGCTGCAGTTATTCTGGTAGTGGTACATCTATCCATACAATGTATGGCTGGAAGTTCAACAGTAACCAAGTACACAACTTGTACAAACTTTAGACACAAACTCTACAAAACGTTTTAGGAAGACGAGTCATAGGGAGCGTACAAGGAGGGCGGCAAAACTGCTCGAGCAGAGTACAGGAGAACGAGCTGAAGAACTCAGACGCTCTAAGCAAGAGTGCCGCCGAGCAGCATGATTCAGTGGCCCAGAGTGGACTGCTTGATCTGACTGTTGGCTGTGTAGTCAACAGCTGTCCCGGTCCTTAAGCGGCAGTTGTTTGCTGTCGGGTTGTTTTTTGCCATTGGAAAATCTTGTGACCTGTAACTCTGCTCTTCTCCTCTTCCCCTGAAACTCCGGATCTGCTGCCCTCTTTCTTCTCTGAATTCTACTCTCTGTCTCTTCAACTCTGTATCCTGTGAACAGAGAAATACCAATCAGTTGGGCGCGTATGCTGGTTCGTAACACATGGCGAATGTTAAACAACATGAAAGTAAAAAATAAAATTAGAAGAATCTAAATTTGCACATATTAGTATATCTTTTGTTTTTAGGCACAAAGGAGATTTTTTGCGTACTTGATAAAAGAACAAACTTGAGTGCTCTAAAGAAGGATATTTTTTTTGCAATATTACTTCGGTTTCCTTGTGCTATCCGATAGTTGCTTTGCCTGAAAATTCTAACTCGTTTCTATCACTTACAGGTTCTTTGCCTGAAGATTCTAACTCGTTTCTATCACTTACAGGTTCTTCATTGTAATTGATGACATGCGGGAAGATTTTTGGATCGATATAGAAGATGCATTCCCTGTGGTTCCTGGGGTCGACAGTAGAGTGCTCGTCACGACCGCCAGGCAGACCATAGCAATCAAAAGCTGCAGTCGTGATGGTCATGTGTATGTAATGAGAACTCTTGCCGACGATCATTCAAGAAAACTGTTCTGTGAGGAAGCTTCCTTGGTGTATCCACCAACAGTCGGTGATACGAAGCTGAGTTCAGAAGTAATAAAGAGATGCGATGGTCTGCCCCTTGCTCTTGTTACCGCAGCACGGTTAGAGAACAATAAGAAGTTAGCAAGTATGAATGGTGTGCTCATCCGTAGCTACACCGGCCTAAGTAAGCAACATATCAAGACATGCTTGTTATATATATTTTTTCGATAAAGGGCGATTTTATTATCTCAAAATGTAGCATCAAGGGGATACAAAATATTATGAGTAACACCCGGCCTCTGCATAACTGAGATGCACACAGCCAAATCTAAAAGTCTGACAAAAAACATGAAATATAAACCGACATATCGGCAATAGTAAAGTCCTATAGACCGACACTATGCCTATGTCGAAGGTGGTGGTGGATCGATCCGGAGGTTATGCTGCCATCCATGTTTGGAAAAAACCTCCGTAGCCACCTGCTTCAACCGCGTACACACCGCCTTGAACAGCAATTGGTGCTCCGATCATTGTAGCATAGACCACGTATGAAGCGATTGCGTCAACGGAAAATAACCTACAGAGGAGAAGCATTTTTTCCATTAAAAACCAAATCGTTTCTACATAGCCAGAGCGACCAAATTAAGGCGTACGCTCCCACCCTTATAAGCGCTTTAAACCTATTTGGAATACCGTCCAACCAGTGACCAAATATATTGGCAACACTTGTGGGCGGATATAAATTTGACGCTATTTGGATGATTGACCACGTAGAACGTGCAAACTTGCATTGGAAAAAGAGGTGTTTGATTGTCTCGTCATGAGTACAAAAACAACACTTCTTACTCCCTGGCCAGTTGCGTCGTGCGAGGTTGTCTTTGGTCAACACAACTCCCCTACGAAGATACCACATGAAAATTTTCACTTTTAATGAAATCTTGGACTTCCAAATTTTCTTGTTATTACTCACTGGTACCTCAGAATGTGTGAGCGCACGGTACATAGAGTCTACTGTAAAAGACCCTGATGTAGTAAGGTTCCAGCGAAACACATCCCGACCTTGTGTCAGGTTAATCGAATCCAACCGGGACAAAAGATTATGCCATGACAGAAGTCTGGGGCCAATCAAATCCCGCCTAAATGAAATGTTTGGCGGGGATGAACTGAGCACGTGTGCAATAGTGTTGTTCTTATCGCGAGCAATGTTATATAAGGCTGGATATTGTTCTCTGAGACTGGCATTGCCTAGCCAGATGTCTTCCCAGAATCGAATCTCCGACCCGTCTTTTATCGCGAAAGACCCAAAGCGAAAGAGATGTTTCTTTGCCGCCATTAGGCCAGCCCAGAAGTGCGAGTCACCAGGTTTCCAATATGCCTGGGACACCGCCTTTTGGTCTAGATACTTGTTGCGCAACATGGTTTGCCAAACACCATCCTCAGTAAGAAGTTTGAACAACCATTTACTGAGCAAGGCCTCATTCTTGACCTGTAGGTCATAAATTCCAAGGCCGCCTTGGTCTTTTGGCCTACAAACCATGCTCCATTTGGCCAACCGATATTTTTTCTTTTCTCCATCTCCTTGCCAAAAAAAACTGGATCTAAAATAATCCAATCTTTGCAGGACCCCTTTTGGGAGTTGGAAGAAAGAAAGCATATAGAGAACCATATTTGTGAGAACGGAGTTAATCAAAACCAGCCGTCCTCCAACTGAGAGCAGCTTGCCTTTCCAACTGCTCAATCGTTTCTCTAGACGCTCCTCTACATGCTTCCACTCTGCAATGGTGAGACGCCGATAGTGGATCGGTATTCCCAAATATTTAATCGGGAATTGGCCATGTGCGCAACCAAAGAGGTCAGCATAATCGGCAGCCGCCTCAACGGCTTCTCCAAAGCAGAAAAGTTCACTTTTATGGAAATTAATTTTGAGACCCGACATTTGCTCAAACGCTGAGAGCAAGAGTTTTAGGTTTCGAGCCTTGTCTAGGTCATGTTCCATAAAAAGAATTGTGTCATCGGCGTATTGCAGAATAGAGAGGCCACCATCCACAAAATGTGGCACTACTCCTTCTATCTGGCCGTCCTGCTTAGCACGCTCAATCAGAATAGCCAACATGTCAGCAACAATGTTAAATAACATTGGAGACATGGAGTCACCCTGTCGTAGTCCTTTTTTTGTCTGAAAGTAATGGCCTACATCATCATTGACTTCGATGGCCACACTACCTCCAGTTACAAAATTTTGGATCCACTTACGCCATTTATCGGAGAAACCTTTCATTCTTAGGGCTTGTTGGAGGAAAGACCATTTGACCTTGTCATAGGCTTTTTCAAAGTCAATTTTGAATACTACTCCACTCATGTTTTTCCGGTGCATCTCGTGAACGGTCTCATGCAAAATTACTACGCCATCGAGTATATTCCTTCCTTGCATGAACGCCGTTTGAGATGGCCGAACAACATGATCAGCTACCGAGTTTAACCTATTTGTGGCCACTTTGGTGAAAATCTTGAAGCTAACATTAAGGAGGCATATGGGTCTGAACTGTTGGATCCGTTCGGCCTCCTTAATCTTGGGCAACAAGACAATCTCGCCAAAATTAAGTCTAAATAGGTCTAGTCGGTCGGCATGAAGACAATTGAACAAATCCAAAAGGTTGGTCTTGATGATATCCCAAAAATTCTGATAGAATTCTGCGGGGAAACCATCTGGCCCTGGAGCTTTGTTATGTTCCATTTGGAACACCGCCGCTCTCACCGCCTCTTCCGAGAATGGTGCCGTTAGGATATCATTTTCTTCTGCCGTGACTTGTGGAATATCATCCGTTCGGGTCTCGTCAAGGGTGAAGTTCCCTTCAACTGACGCTCCAAATAGAGATTTGTAGTATTTGGTGATATACTTCTTGAGCTCCTCCTGTCCTTCGATCCGCCCCTCATCTTGTTGGAGACTGTATACATTTTTTCCTATGCCGCCCATTGGCGATCAATTGGAAGTATTTTGTATTACTATCACCCATCAAGATGAAGTCAGCTTTGGATCTCTGGTAGTATCTGATCTCCTCTTCTTGCAAAAGACGTGCAACCTTCTCGTTAGATTGATTTTTCAGCTCAATCTCTTATTGAGATAAGGTGCGCGTCTCTACAATTTTGTCGAGGTCATCAATAATGGTAGAGAGTCTTTGTTGTTCTTTTTTATATATCCCGTTGATGTGTTTCGCCCATCCAGTGAGGTGTTTCCTCATGGCCCTTATTTTAAAGTTCCATCTCTGAATAGGCGTACGACCAACAACGGGCTTCTCCCAAACATTCTTGATTATGTCTACAAATCCATCCTGATGCAGCCATCCCAATTCAAATTTGAAAGGGCGACGGATGTTTGGCTTCGTAGAGTTAGAATCCAGAATTATGGGTGCATGATCCGATAACGCCTCAATACGCTTTAGGGCTCGCACGGTTACCAGAGAAAATTTTAGTTCCCATTCGGTGTCCATGAGTACCCTATGGAGTTTCTCGTATGTCGGCACAGATCGATTATTAGCCCAGGTGAACTGCCGCCCCGACATACTGGCCTTCCGAAGATTCAAACTGTCTATCACAGCATTGAATATGAAAGGCCAATGAGTGTCGAAGCGGTCATTATTTTTCTCTTGCTGGTACCTAAGGATATTAAAGTCCCCTCCAATAAGCATTGGATATGGGTTATCCTTAGCCAGGTTCACCAATTCACGAAGGAAGGCCGATTTATGCTCATCTTGGGCAGCCCCATAGACTGCGACCAGGCTCCATGTAAAATTACCAGCTCTGTTTCGTAAGTGAAATTTCATATGAAATTCACCAGTCGAAAAAGCCAACAAGTCCATGATGGTGGTCTGTATCCCAAGAAGGATTCCTCCAGACCTTCCACGAGCTGGCAGACTATGCCACGTGTAGTCGAAACCACCTGGTAGGTGATCAAGGACATGCAGGCGGAAGTCACATTTACCAGCCTCCGGAATTGCCACAAAATCCAACCCATGTTCGCGCACACAATCACCGACGTGTTTATGTTTAGCCAAGTCTGAGAGACCTCTGCTATTCCAAAACATTCCTCTCATGTGGAAACTCGGGTCGGTGTTGAACATTTCGCCTTCTTGGGCTGTTTTTGTTTCTTTTTAGAGGAATGCGATTTAGATTTTCGCGAAGACGCTGTGAAGTCACAAAACATGGACCCAGGTCTTGCGTCATCCAAACCAACCTCGGTAACCTCACCAACCAAGTGGGAGACAAGCAGACCATCATATTTGGCATCCGCTTCATCCTCATCCTCGGTTTCGGGGTTAGGTAGGGCACTATTACACTTTGGAGAAACCTTTAAACGGTCAATCTCCATATGTTTAAGTGCTTCAACCGAAAGATTAATTTCATTACCATTCTTTCCCATGGATATACCAACATTTTTAAGGCTACAGGAAATACGAGTATCCGAAAATGAAAGAAAAGATTTAGCGGGTGAGGTACCTGGCGTGGAGTCCAAATTCCTCGAGGCTTGTCGTCGCATTGCCTTAGCTAGTAAATGTTCATCTGTCGAAGAGGAACCATCCGCGGAGACGGCGTGACGGTTACTACGCCGAAGCGGCGAAGCCAGCCCTCCAGACATAGTACCCATCGGTGTCTTCGGTCGAGCCGTTGGTGTTGGTTGCTGCAAAATCGGCGGGCTCCGATCTGTCCCTAAGGTCGGTGAAGAGGGACGTGCCGCAGGTCCCACCGGCATGATCGCCACGGGTGCCGGGGCCGAGCCACTCGGACAATCCGCTAATGGACTGAGAGGAACCACGGCAACCGGAGCAGGAGTTGAAGAAGCATCCACGGGTGACATCTTGGAACCTTGCGCGCGGACCGGAGCAGGATCGTCAACATGCCCTGCTGGCGGTGCGCCCGTACCCACAACCGGCTGCACGAGCGCAGAAGATGCAACACCGGCTGGCTGCACTACTGACGGTGCGCCCTCAACCATGGCCGGCAGCACTGCATGCAGGCCACTGTGCGCATGCACACATGCAGCCACACCTGGGTGTGCAGCCGCATCAAGCGGCAAGAGTGCTTCATTTCCTGTAATGGATGTAGTATCTCCCTGTTGGTCAACTCCAGTACCAGCCGCCACGGTGGTGTCCACATCGAGGTCAGCTCCTGCATCAGTCTGCGAAGGAGCGTCCGATGCGTTCACAAAGCGATTATCAGTCTCCATTGGAATGGTCCCAGCAGATGACGTATTGGACTGAGCAGCACCCCTTTCAGAATTTTTCCCATTTTTGTTCGCATCTTGATCAGGCAAAACATCATCTCGGTTAGCCCCGTGGTCTGGACCGTCATCATCATGCTCCCAAATGCGAGGGATGAAATCATCTTCGGGTATGAAATCGTCCTCCTCAAGCACGAACCGAAGATTGTACCCATTAAGCTTGACATAAACCCCAGCCGAGACCGAGGCAAGACCTGCACCATCTTCTTTTTTTAAACATGTTTAAATTCAGAACCGCCACCTGGATGCGCACAATGCCACGACGGCGCAAGCATACCAAGTCAACATCCTGAGTAGCACCGATGACGGATCCCACTGCCCACAAACCAAGAAAGTGACAAAGTGGCGGTGGAACACCAGTTACATGTACCCAAACTGGCTTTAGCGGATTATAAGATGGTCTGACATCTGATTCTGATTTCCATTCACTGATAGCAATTACCACATCATGAGACTTGACTTTGAACTCAAAAGCAGCAACTCTTTCTAGAACCTCCATAGATGGGAAAGCAACCAGGAATGCATCATTGCCATGGGGAACGGCCTCCCACTTCCAAGGAGTTAGGACCGAGGAAATTTTTGCAATCTCAGTCTCCACAACAGCAGATGTGACCGAACCTCCAGATATCTACCCAAGTGGCCGCCCAATCAGGAGAGGAAGCCTGATAAGGCGATGGTCTGCTGAAGGTTTCATCACAGCAGAGCATAAACGCAGTGCCCGGGAGGTCGCTGTTGCCAATTTTAATGAGCTGGTCGACTGGAGCATCATCCAGCCTATTGATGCCAGCGGCAGCAGCAGAGCAGAGGTGAAGGCATGCCAAACTCACGGCATAATGCTCGAGTTCCTCCTGCACAAGTCCATGTGTGAGAATTTTGTTACCTTGTTGTACGATGATGTCCCCCCACCCAGTAAAGTCCGCTGGCTCTCTCTGCATAATTGAAGTGCTGCAAGCTCCAGAATTAATCCAAATGATATACCCTTTCTTCGTTCTCTGACAATCTTCGGCAAAGCGCACAAATCCGTCTTGAATTTTTCCAAGTATAAACTGATGAGACTTTTGGATTTGGAAGAGTGCCATGAACACATGGAGGACAAGCATCTCAAGGGGATATGCATTAATCTGGTGCTACTCAGGTACCTAAGCCTCCGGGGCGGTTCTAAAATTACAAAGAGGTCAAGAAGCTTCAACTTTTGGAGACACTGGATGTAAGAGGAACGAATATAGATATTCTCCCCACACGTGTCATGCAACTACAAAGTTTACTTCATCTGTTTGGAAAGTTCAAGCTCCCACAAGGTGTAGGAGGCCGGAAAATGCGTAAGCTACAGGCTTGGTTGCAAGAGGAAGAGAACAGTAAACTGCAAACTGTAGCAGGATTTGTTGTGGACGACAAGAGCCAAGGATTTGCACAGCTGATGGGTGAAATGAAAAAACTGACAAAGGTGAAAATATGGTGTGAGTCTACCACCGATGCCAGCAACTACTTAAGTCATCTCTCAGAGGCCATCAAGGAGTTCATCGAGAGAGGCACCAATGAGAATAAAGCTCGTTCACTCTCACTGAATATGAATGACGCATGGTCTCAAGAGTTCCTGAATTTCGACCTGGAAAATGCTTCATCCTGCTATCTTAGCTCGCTCAAGCTGCAAGGGAACAACATATCCAGCCTACCTCTCTTTGTCACCAAGATAGGTGGTCTCACTAAGCTTTGTCTTTCATTCTCTCATCTTCAGCTGAGCAGTGGCATTCTTGAGGCCCTGAACAGTGTGAGCGGCCTGAAGTACCTCAAGCTGAATGCAACTCGACTGGACAATCTCGTCATCGAAGAGGATGCACTCGGAAGCCTGAAACGCCTATGCATAGTGGTGGAAGTCATTACTGGGCTAGTAATCGAAGAGGGGGCTCTGCTGGACCTCGAGTTCCTCCAGCTGCTATGCAAGGATCTTAATGGCTTTAGCAGCACGATGATCCAGTCCCTGCCACGTCTTATGGAGGTCACCCTTCATGATTGAGTCAGCGAAGGAACAAAACAGGAGAGGAAAGGAGCAACAAAGAACCACTCCAGGCACCCCAAGCTCTTGTTTGTCACGAAACAAATGGTTGATGACCATTTCAAACCGATGGTAACTGAGGCTGTTCCGGAAATTAGCGCTGAAGCGACACCTGTCGACGCGAAGGTTGTGGGAAGTGAGCCTGTAGAGAATTCTGAGAGCTCTGGGGCACCACCTACTGACACCGCATTATTGGTTACAACGCAGCCCACCACTATGTCTACTCAAGAGTCTGGTAATAACTAATAATAAGTGACGTGCCTCTTATTTAGCTTAATTACTACGTACTTTGGTTAATTCCTTCGTTGTGTTGATTTGTACATACTCTCTCTTCATGCATGTATGTGCCATTTTTTATGTGCAGTACAAGTTGTTACTTCTGAGATGGTTGATGCCCAGGACCTTATGGGAACTGAGTCTGCAATGGAAACTAGTCCTATGGCCACAAGTACTGATACAACCAAAAAGATTGATGTGGAAAGTGAGCATGCGTTTAATTCTGAGAGCCTAGTAGCACCACCTACTGATATGATGTTATCAATGACGACGCCAGCCGATGTCATCTCTACTGGAGAGTCTGGTAATTAAGTCATGTACATCTTATTTCGCTTACTTATACTTCAGTTAATTATTGGTGTCGTTGTGTTGAGTTATATATACTCCCTCTTCACGCACACATGTTACATTTTTTATTGTGCAGTACAACTTACACTACCAGAATAACAGGCGATGCCGACGGCCGAACCTATGCCGACGGCCACCGTCGGCATAGATTGGCCTATCCCGACGGCCCAGCCCAAGCCGTCGGCATAGAAAAGCCGTCGGCGTAGCCGTCGGCGTCGCGAGAAATATGCCTACGGCGGTCGTCGGCATAGATAAGCCCGTCGGCATAGAACGTGGGCCCGGCTACCCGGGCGGAAAAACGGCCTTTTGACGGTGTCAGTCTACGCCGACGGGCTAACGGCGGCCGTCGGCATAGCCCCCACGTCATCGATCCGCGTCGCCCGCCACGTCATCGATCCGCGTCGCTCGCCGGTCCGTGGGGGAGGGGGGGCAAATCTATGCCGACGGCCTGGCCCATGGATGTTGCCACGTCATCGATCCCCGCCCTTTGCCACGTCATCGATCCGTGGCCGTGTGCGCAGGTATGCCGACGGCCTTGCCGTCGGCATACCTCTATTTTTTATTTTTTTATTTTTTATTTATATTATTTACTTTTTCCTGTTTTTTTTCACAACATAAATGTGCCTTATCTAACAAAAAAAACATACCCCGATGGTATATCGATTGCCCCCCCCCCACGGACGTTGCTGCCGCCGTGCCCCACAGCGACGCCGGTGAGGGGGGGCACACCCCGGAGCTGCGTGCCGGGTGCCTGCGCCAGCCACCACGCTTCCACAACCGTAGGAGGGCCCAAAGCAACACCCTAGCGGCATTGCTACCCCCCCCCTAGGTACACCGTCCCGTCTAACCGGGCCCTCATACATGCGGGGCGGTGTGGTGCCATGTTTGAAGAGGCGGGACGGGGGCCCGGGGGGGATAGCAATACCACCGGAGCGTCGCACCGGGCACTCATAAATGCGGGGTGGTGTGGTGCCATGTCCAAAGAGGCGGCGCGCATCTCCGGGGTGTGCCCCCCCTCACGGACGGCGGCGCCGCCGGCACCTGGAGGGGGGAAACGGACGCGTCGGGTCTACACGGAGGGGATCTTGCTGTGGGTCTGGCCCGGATGTTGCTCCAAAGTGTTCCTATGGCTGACCTAACACAACCGGGTGGAGAGTTCCACTCGTCAAAGCACCTCCGTGTAAAGTCAAAGAACTAGATCTCGTGGTCTAACGCTACATGGTTAGGCGGGACGGGGGCCCTGGGGGGATAGCAATGCCACCGGAGCGTCGCACCGGGCCCTCATATATACATGCAGGGTGGTGTGGTGCCATGTCCGAAGAGGCGACACGTGTCTCCGGGGTGTGCCCCCCTCACGGACGGCGCCGCCGCCGGCACCTGGAGAGGTGAAACAGACGCGTAGGGTCTCCACGGAGGGGATCTTGCTGTGGGTATGGCCCGGATGTTGCTCCAAAGTGTTCCTATGGGCTGACCTAACACAACCGGGGGGAGAGTTCCACTGGTCAAAGCCCGTCCGTGTAAAGTCAAAGGGCTAGATCTCGTGGTCTAACGCTACAGGGTTAGGCGGGACGGGGGCCCTGGGGTAGCAATGCTACCGGAGCGTCGCACCGGGCCCTCATACATGTAGGGTGGTGTGGTGGCATGTCCGAAGATGCGGCACGCGTCTCCGGGGTGTGGCCCCCCTCACGGACGGCGCCGCCGCCGGCACCTGGAGGGGTGAAACAGACGCGTCGGGTCTACACGGAGGGGATCTTGCTGTGGGTTTGGCCCGGATGTTGCTCCAAAGTGTTCCTATGGGCTGACCTAACACAACCGGGGGAGAGTTCCAAGCCCGTCCGTGTAAAGTCAAAGGGCTAGATCTTGTGGTCTAACGCTACAGGGTTAGGCGGGACGGGTGCCCTGGGGGTAGCAATGCCACCGGAGCGTCGCACCGGGCCCTCATACATGTGGGGTGGTGTGGTGGCTTGTCCGGAGAGGCGGCACGCGTCTCCGGGCTGTGGCCCCCCTCACGGATGGCGCCGCCGCCGGCACCTGGTGGTTGCCAACATAATGATGATGGGAAAGATCTGGATAACATTGAGGACCCAAAAGATTTTGCTACGGAAAATGGTTTGAGTACTCAGTTGATAGATCACATGAGCAAGGAAAGTTATAAAGTGGAGATGGAAGGAGTGGCATGTTTAGAGGATCTGCATATGAAAGATGGCACCCAGGTAGTTTACACATAGCACTTGCTTTAAAATCTTCCAATTCTTCTCTTGGTGATGTACTCCCTCTATCCAGATATATAGGGCCTATTTTGTATTTCAAGATTTACTCTCTGGCCATTGATAAGATCAATAATATATGAAATGTATGCTACAAAAATTATACCATTGGAAATTCTTTTCAAATATGTGTTTAGCAAGGAGAAGTCTGACAGTGACTAGAGATACAAGGAGAAGTCTGACAGTGACTAGAGATATTCAGGTTGTTCCTGTTCCTTTTTATGATTTATGTAGTTGTACTTGTGAAGTTCACTGGAGATGTTAGAAATTTGATGATTGTTAGAGCAGTTCTTTTAGTTTCGACCATATGTTTCCTACTGCTACTATGGGGTTTCAATTGTCAAATTGGTCATTGCTTGGACTGCTTTGCAGAAACAAGGCCTAAAAAACAAACAGCGCCTGCGCGCAAGGTTGTTGTCGCTGGTGAAAATTGGTGTCTTTCGTCACACAAGTCGACAGGGGCGGTTGGTGCATCGGCTGGATTAATCCTGCTTGGGACAGTGCTGGGATGTGTTCCGAGTATCAGGTTGGCGTTTTAAGTAGCTGTATCCTCTGTTGCTTCGATAGCTAGGCTGTGTTGTTGAGCCTTTGGACATTGTGTTATCAGTTTTCTGATGCGCTAATGGTGGATTCTCAGGTGGTGGGTGTGCCCGACAACTACGGATATGGGGACTAGTTTCCTGAAGATTATGAAGTGCTTGTGATAAGTTTGTCCTTGAGATTTGGTGGCTTTGGTGGCTTTCTGCTGTCCTGCGACAGAGTCCAGCATGTATCTTGTTGGACATATATTTGGTCCCGTTCGAGTTTGGTGTCTACTTCACAAAACTTAATCATCGTCCTTCACACCATCACAGGATCAGCTTCCTTTTTTATAATTTATTTCACATGTCAGTATATGAATGTTAGCATGAACAGTATCATAAGTTACATGCCTATTATCCATGTTTTGTTTCTGGTGGTTCTGCATTGAACCATTGGTTTAATAAATTTAATCAGGAAAGTACCCTTTTCTTCACAAAAAAAAAAAAAAACTTGATGATGTTTGTGTTCAATTTATGCGTGCTAATCTTAGCAAGAAAATAATAATAATAGAGTGTTGCATTTTACTCCTGATACTTCGTTTGGTATATAAATGGGGATTACACATTAGGTATACTTCAGATAGGTTCCTCCCCTGGCCGCTAACTCATGGTGGTAAAGAACTGGTTTAGAGGTAAAAATATAAAGCTAGAAGATGTTCAGTAGAAAGCAGTGATTATCCACCAATCTCCTCCCATGAATTTGATCTGCTGCTCGGGGGTCAGGAGCAACACAGGACGACGGAGGGAGGTGCTGCTATCCTACATTTTTGGGCAAGAAATACACGCCGCTCCGCTCCATCCTCGCCGGTCCGATTCAGAGAGCATCAGAAAGAAACCCTAGCTGGGTAGAGAGCACTTACAAATCAAGCCGCCATGACCCCGAGCTTTGCATCCTGAGATAGAACGATGAAGCCGGGGTGGACGGCAGCCTCCCGCCGGCAGAATCATCCGCCTCTCCCGCCCGCACCATTTGGCGGCGGCCTCTGCTCTGCTCTGTTCCGCCGCCCAGCCAGGGTATGTTGGCACCAATCGCAGCGCAGATCGGACGGCACCAAAATTCGACTGGATTTTTTACTTTTTTTTTCAGGTGACCCTGCTCAAGTAAATCGCCTTTTCACGCGATGAAGGGCCTCGTAAGCATACACTTTCCCCCTTTTCTGGTCTTGTTTTTAATTATTCATTATGTGACTTTCCCCGCAAAAAATAGTTTCTGTGACTTTCAGAAATTTCACTAAAAAATGTAAACAGCTTTCAAACAAATTCTTGATAAAAAAAAGAATCATATGCCAGTATGCTGCCTTGCGCGTAGTTGTGTCACTCGTTGTCCTGGCATAACGGCGTCGCGGTTGTACCATGGTGGTCCACACATGGTGAAAGCTGGCACCAAGCCCCACACCTCCGACGCAACACTGCTCTTTGTCGATCCCAGCATTTTCAACATTGTCGGTTGTAGCACCGCACATCGGATCCGGCTTGCCTGCTCCCTCCTCATGCTCCCATCCGTGCTCCCACTTTATCCTACGGCTGTCTTTTTTCCTTTTTTTCTTTCTAATCTAATCATCTCCCCCTGATTATAAGAGGGTGAGGCCGGGCCTTATTTTGTTCCAATCAAATCAAGCCACGTATCCGGGAGCATGGATGGGCACACGCCGAGGAAGCAGGCAAGTCTCGTCCCCGCACATCACACGCCGCCTCGCAGCATCCCTCTTGGCCAGTGGTATCAGCGCACATCGTCGGTCCCGCTTTCAACATTGCCGGTTATAGCACTGTGTATCATCCCCCGTCGCCTCCCCGCAAGTGGCAGCAGCACACCTCGACGGTCCCAGCACACAACACGCGCTCCCCATGCACCATTGTAGCCGGTCCGCAGCACCGCTCCCGTCACCAGTTGCAAATACAAACCCCACGCCATCCCAGCCTGCGAGGTCTGACACAACACACTCTTACTGCACCCGTTGTTAAGAAAGGACACACACCCCAGGTGCGCAGGCAGTCGACGTCGAGGCAGCGCGGAGGAGCTCAAGCTCGCCGCCAATAAGGCAGGGTTGCGGCATGCACGAGAAGCGGAGATTAGTCTCTCGTAGCGAGGAGCAAGGATGGAGGAGAAAGAAGAAAAGGAGGGGCGAGCTTGCACAAGGCGGACGGGAATGCTCCCTCCTCCTCACGCTAATGGCGGCTGTTACCCAACACTCACAGATCAATCAACGAACACCTACACTCGAGCTCTGTGACAGGATGGTGCCGTTGACCAAACCGTTCGCTCACCGCTTCTTCTCCGACATCTCTTTCTCTCTCAACTCCTCTGGACCAGAGCCCTGAGAGCAGCAGTTGAATAGCGGCGAGAATCCGACTGCCGCGGAAACTGGAAGTTAAGTCACTTCCGGACAACAAGTTCAGTCTTGTTCTCCTTCCTGTTGAAGATTCTTTGGATTCTGAAGAAGAAATACTTCGGAAACCAGCATATTCAGCTTGGCTTATCATACATTCTCCCGGGGCCTCCTCTTTTAGTCTGAATTTTCTGCAAAAAAAAAAAGTCATTCATTGGAAGATTGTTCAGATTTGCTTCAGACCCTTTCTTTAGGCAGGCCGCGTGTCAGTTTTTAAAACGATGTTTCATATTTGGCTTCTGTGCCTTGCTCAAAAGATTGTTTGGTCTGCATGCTAGATCAAGCCATGACGACTTCACTCCAGCTGTGCGACGGGATTGCTCTGTTTTCTCATCTCTGTTTTACCTGTAGTTAGCCTCCTCTACTCCTCTGCTTTGCTCTATTTTCTCATGTCTGAATATTTGCAAGTCCCTTCCTTTGCTCTGTTTTGTGAGCTCTGAACATTTGGTTGTAGCTTCAGACCCGTTTCAGGCGTCAGGTTGACTCCACTCGGGGCCTGACAGACCACGGGACAGACGGACGGAGATGCTGCCGGCCTCCTCACGATAATGGCGGCTGCTATGTATCCTCTCTTTCTTTATAACAAGGATAATACACACTAGACTGTGTGATACTCGGTCTAGAGCGCCAAATCTACTTCACCAAAAGGCACACCCTCCAGAATGGTTCAAATGTTCAGTTATTTTCTTTTCCAAAGAATGAGCGATCGAATCAGCGAGATCGGAACTGTCCTGCTCTAGACGGAATTTTCGTACGTAGATATTTTGCGATATAAAAACAGATGGGTGGATTGCAACTGCCTCGTATCGAGCCTGGCGTTTTCACTTTCGTCAGTCAGACAAGTCGAGAGGGGCGGTTAATCTCGCTCGAGACAGACCACGGGGGCCCTTGCCCCGATTCTGACCGCGCCCTCTGTAGACGGCGTCGGCAGATCCGTGATAGCCGCCAGCAGGAGCATCTCCTAGCATCTCCATTCTCTGATCAAAAGCAGCAATCTGCGCAAACAAATCATCAACAGAGATTGTGTTCTTGATGGCGCCGACCGCTGCAACCACTGGATCGTAGTCACGGTCGAGACCAGCTAGGATGTAGTCGACCATCTCCGGATCAGAGACGGGCCGACCAGCAGCAGCTAGTTCATCTCCTAAACTTTTTATCTTTGCCATGAACAGGGTCCTTGGCATGGTTCCCTTCTTTGTGTTGGAGATGGCAATCCTCAGATTCGTGATCCGAGACTGAGACTGCGAGGCGAAGAGAGTCGTAAGTGCATTCTACAAATCGAAGGTACTTTCTTTACCGACGACTTGCGCTAGTATCTCCATGGAGAGGGAATTGAGCAGGTAGCTGAGGACTTGCTGGTCCTTTGATAGCCATGGTCCGTAGACCGGGTTGGGCACCATGGATGTGCTCTTGTCCGACTGCTGCTGCTCCACCGTCTTCGGGGGCGCTGCGTCGGTGCCATCCAGGAGTCCGGTGACCTGCGCTCCTCGCAGGGCCGGCATGACCTGGGCCTTCCAGAGGAGAAAGTTTCCCCTTGCTAGATTCTCGGTGGGTGGCGCTCCAAGGTTAAGGGCGACAGGAGAAGAGGAAGACATGGCGAGGTAGATTGGTTTTCTCTGTGGACGCTAGATCGATTGGAAGAGGTTGGCTCTGTATACCATGAAAGAATTGGTGGAAGCGTTCCTACTCCTCCTTGAAGGAGCCGCGTCGTATATATTGATTATGGGCAGAAACAACCTTTGCCGTGGTTTACAACTGAAAGACGAGATAGAAGGATACGGGAGAGGATAGAGATAGAGGAAGTTGAGATTACATGTCCAGAACGTTTACAACTCTATTTCTAACAGCTTTTACCCGTGTATGATATGGTTGTGTTAATTAAACTGAACCAAAGCCACTAGCTAATGTTAGACGGAACACGAGTATTGCAAGTGCAGTAAAAGAAGGAAAAACATGTTCAGCCTTTCCTTATTTTCGGTTGAAGGTTGTTCAAACGACTCTCAAGAAATAAACAATTTCATCTAAAAGAATAAACAATTTGAAAGAAAAATCATGATTTCACACTCCTAGAGCAAATTAATCTATACCAAATTACGAGTAAATACATTTCAGAACAGCTGACTGAATATCATCGGGTCCAAATTGCTTTTTATTCAGAGTTTGAAAAATCTTGAACAAATAAATAGGGCAAGCTAGAGACTGAATTCGATGTTTGAAAAGTAACTGTGAGTTCTGTTTTACTGAACAAATAAAGCTGGGTGATGGAGATGAAGACCGTAGAAAGCATCAAAACATTATTGGAACACAAATTACAACTGGAAATAACAGCTAGTGACTAAAACTCGGATGTTTCTGCTCTGGAACTCATTTGGTTCTTCTCTTTTTGTATCATTAGCTCTCCCAGGAAATTCAGACTGAGAATGAGGCACAGCCAGCACTGCATGAAAATATGAACAGAAACTCTGTGTCATTCAAAGGAGCAAACTGGATAATGAAAAATATATACAAAGCGAGTACAAGGTAAGTAACTTACTCATATCTTGCATGCATCCAACCTTTATTCAGTTGATGGACTCGGCAACCCATCACCGCGCACATAATCCAGCTGCGACAATTTCAGATTTAATCTCTGAGGGCCCATGTAGGTGGCATGACAAGGTGGTGGGAAGTTTAGTCCCACCCCGGAAGTGAAAGGAGAGTTGGAGTGATTTATAAGGGATTCTCTCCCTCATGCTATTGGAGCTTGAGAAGAAAAGAAGCCCTCGTGCACTCCTCCTCCGCTCGCCTCGGCGGCGCGCCACGCCGCGCCGCGCTCACTCCTATGCGCTTCTTTTTGCCGGTCTTTGACAGGTAGGGCCACGATCTGAGACGTCGGATCATGGGCTACCGACTTGGACGTGGGTTCAGCCCACGTCTCTCCACGCGCGGCCGCACATATATATGTGGGGTGCTGCGAAAACAGAACGTATATTTTTTTATGCCAGCAAATCGAAGTGTTTGAATAATATACATACAGCATTGCCTGTCTGAGAGGTGCAACACAGCCATCCACAGATCGGTATGCACATTGCTCCAACACCAATGACTTGACCGATAGCTGGAGCTGGCCGTAACTCTCATGTATAAATACTCTCCGTCAGGCACGCATGGAAGGTTCTGCAGACTCTCATACGTTCTGCATACGGTTTAGACTTGCATGGCCAAGGTTGTTCAATTATTCTATTCTTTGACATGTATTCCGTTAGCATATGGACAAAGGTGGCGTGGTTGTGTTCACGACTTCACCGTCGTTGTGCGCGAAAAAACATCTGGCGCTGTATCATTCTGCCTCATGAAGACACTTACGTAATATTAGATACTCCATTGTGTCTGAGTAATAAAATAGCTAGAGTACTTAGTAAAATTACCAAGTGGTAAGCCTATCTATGAAATCAATAAACTATGAGCAACATATACTGTGAGATGTTTTAGCACATTACTGCTTCCTGCCTATATAAGTACATTAGTATTGGTGCCGTGAAGAAAATCGGGAAGGCTTGCATATCTCCGCATGATACATACTGTGACTGCCTGCAAATCTTTTACAGACATTATTTTAATCTTGAACGATTCATAGTCTTATTCAACCGCATCATACACTTGGCTGAGGGTCGACTTTTACAAACTAGTAAAACATCTTAAATTATGAGACCGAGGGAGTATTATTTTAGTCTTGGATGCTTCAAAGTCCATAGTACAATTTTTAGTCTCCGTTCTCTGGGTTAACCAAGAAGAGCGACACCACTCATTCTGCTGCCTGGTTTGGTCCACGTATCCATCGAATGTTTGGAAGCTAGTACAGTACAACATTGTCGTGCCGTGTGAGCCATGCAACGCAGCCATCCGCAAATCAGTATGCACATGCCTCCAACACGAATGACTTGACCCTTAGCTGGAGCTGACATGTCTTCATGTGACTGCTCCACTGGTTGGCAGCAGCCATGTCTTGCATCTCCTTCTAGGTTAGAGAGAAATTGTGTGTGATTAGCAGGCGGCTGGATTAGGCGGATTCCACAGACGGACAGAACTCAACTCGCCATCTTCTGAGCGAATTCGGACCCAGCGTCCCAGCCAATCCGGTTAGTACTACACTACTACTACTACTACTACCATGTTCACTTTTAAACCAAGCTAGTAGGAAATCTATATGCCCACCTTTAATTTAATTGGACTTGGATTCTTCGCTTTAACCTGATTTTCAACTCTTCATTCATGCTCTAATGGAGCTAAACAGTTGTCGTGTCAAAATATGCCAAAGAGGTTGAATTGTGTGGCATGCCAAAATTCTATGAATTTTGGAGAAAACATATTGTAGAAATACTCTTTAAAAAGGAGAAATTTTACCGATTTGCAAAACTATTAACTCTTGACTCTTGGCAGAGCAGGAGTAGGCACGCGTTGAAGCCGCGGTCACCCATGGAAACCCATGAGCCTTCTGGTCATCGTCTCGGCGACTGGGTTCATGGAGGGCAGCAGCACGTCGTCTCCTGGAGCGATATCATTAGTGGGATAGGCCATAGCCTTTTCATCAAATGCCTCCTACGGCTGTCCAGGTCAGACTATGGCTCCGTGGCATGCTTGAACCGCGACTTCAATTCGCTGGTCCGCAGTGGGGAGATCTATCGCTTGCGTCGCAACAATGGCGTAGCGGAGTACTGGCTCTACTTCTCCTGCAACCCTCTGCAGTGGGATGCTTACGACCCGCACCGTGGGCGCTGGATTCAAGTGCCCAAGATACCACCAGACGAATTCTTCATGTGCTCTTACAAGGAGTCCCTTGCTGTCGGAACCGAGCTGTTGGTGCTTGGGATGGCACACATTGTGTACAGATATAGCATCCTAACCAATTCATGGACAAGGGCTGATCCGATGAACTCGCCGCGGTGCCTGTTCGGATCGACAAATGTCGGTGAAAAGGCATATGTTGCGCGCGCGCGGGGGGGGGGGGGGGGGGGGGGGGGGGGGGGGGGGGGGGCAGCGATTCTTCTGGAAGAATACTGAGATGTATGACTCGGAGACACATACTTGGACACCCCTTCCTTGCATGAATAAGGCTAGGAAGTTGTGTTCTGGCACATTCATGGATGGAAAGTTCTACGTGATTGGTGGTGTTACCAACAACAACAAGGTGTTGGCATGTGGTGAGGAATATGACTTGGAGCGGCGGTCTTGGAGGGTCATCGACAACATGTCCGAGGGCCTCTATGGAGTGGCCGGTGCTCCTCCACTTATTGCCGCTGTCAACAATCAGCTTTATGCAGCTGATTACAGTGACAAGGATGTGAAGAGGTATGACAAGCTGAATAATAGGTGGATCACTCTTGGAAAATTGCCTGAACAATGCGTGTCAAACGATTCTTGGGGCATTGCTTTCAGAGCCTGTGGTGACCGGCTGATTGTCATTGGAGGTCCTAGGACTTATACTGGTGGGACGATTGAGATTCATTCATGGATCCCAGATCAGCAAACGCCTCGGTGGAATTTGGTTGCTAAACGGTCATCCAAGAGCTTCGTTTATAACTTGGCCGTGATGGGTTGCTGAGTCCGCTGAATAAAGATCGAATGCGGTGGACATTTATGAATAAAGTTTATCCTCTGACCTTCTTGAATATTTGTGTTATTAGCTTTAATTCTGGTCGAGTTGCTAATAATATTTGTGTTACGTTTTTTTACTGCTTATGTGTAATGTGATACAAGTTGGTCCTCTTGATCTTGCTTGTTATTGTTTCAGCTTTAAGTCGATGGTCAACTTGTGTGTTCGATTTCCATGAACTGATACTTCTGTTAGTCTATCTTTGGGGTGGCGTTTGTCTGTTTGAGTGCTTTTCTTTTCTGTCGGGCTGGACAAATTAGGAATACTAATCGAAATTTGGAATTATGTTTCTTATGGAACCTTCTCCTAGTCGAGCACCGCTGCGTCTTGTCATATGTTTGTTGTGGCTTCAGGACTCGACGCATACAAAAGAAAGTCGCCGCCCTTGACACTGCTCAAAGAGGTGTCGGCCTGCTGTGGTACTAAAACACACGACACCAGTTGAAGGGAAAATCCCTGAAGAAACATGTGTTTTCTTGGAGGAATCAACATGCGGGTTTTTAGTCAGTAGCTGTCATTGTTAGTTGTGATTTGGATTCCAGTAAGGTTTTCACGCACTCCCGGGTTTTCTCATGACATCTCATGGTATTTCAGAACATCAGTTTAGTGTCCAGCTTTGCCCTCTTCCCGTTGAAGACTGTTTGACTCCTGAATTAATAAAATTCTAAATTCTCGGGTCGAAGGACAAGCCACTGCTCTCCGCCTGGCATGAATAATCTCAGGTCATTAGCATTGTTGTGATGATGATGCGTATTGTGACCTGCAACTTTAAGTTTCCTTCCTAATTGACAGTTTCAGACTACCGTTAAGAGAAAGAAGAACAGGTTCATTCTTTGCCGGCCTGCCCCCAAGGCTGTTCAAATTCTGAAGATATCAAATTGTCCACCGAAACCGACGTGTGCATTTCTAAAGTATAGATAAACATTGCCAAATCTATGGTTATTTTCATAATATCCTCAGTGTACTACGTTCATCACCCAAGGTGGAATACTTCATTGAACGACAAACTTCAGACGTTAACGTAACCTTACCTCGTCAACAACAGCTCACCGATCTGAGAGACATCCAAGACGTGACCAACAACGACGAGCTGTTGGGTTGAATTATTCTTAAGTTCCTGGGGGCATGCACTGATGGTATAAAAAGAGGGGACATGAGTGAGTTCAAGAGGAAGTGCCTGCATAAATAAACATCTCAAGGCTTCTTGAGTTGCTACCTGCAAGGTTAAGAATAATTTTGCATGTCGCTCCTCTACTCCTCTGCTTTTCTATGTTTTCTCAACTCTGAATATTTGCATGTCGCTTCCTCTGCTTTTGCTCTGTTTTCTGAACTCTGAATATTTGGCTGTAGCCGCCGCGAAAACCTTTGCTCGCTGCTTCTCCGGCATCTCTTTCTCTATCGACTCATCTGCACCAGTGTCGAGAGAGACGCCCACTTGTCAGTGGCAGGTGTACTCGCATGACCCAGCGCGGATCCGACGGCCACGGAAACTCGGTTGCGATTTAGTACGAGTTAATGCTATCTAAGACTACCTCAGGTGACGATGTTACGAGCAGAGGAGTCGAGAGAAATCAGGGAGGTGGGAGAGAACGATTTGGCAGGCGACGTCGGCGGCGGACCCATCCTATTTCAGAGCTTGAGTGGAAACCTTCGTCGCGGCTTCATCTGTAAGTGTTGGATATGTAGCTAGAAGCTAGGGTTCCTGATGCTTTCGAGATTCAGGTGGGGGTGGTCCTAGTTTTCGATCGCAATACAGTCTACGGCAAGGGGGCGGCATCTCCGTCGGTCCTGTGGTCAGGAGGAAGATGGAGACTTCGGAGGTTTGCATCTTAATTTTCTTTCTGACATCCAATTGCCAATTTCTAGTTCAGGCAAAAGGTTGCCAATCTCTCTGTGCAATTGTGCATACAGTCACTTCTATACAGGATTCACTTCGGATAATTCAGTTCAGACATAGGGTAAAATATTGATCGGTGTGCACTAGGCTTTTGTAGTTTCGTCTATCCAGAAACCATAAAAGGAAGCAAAAAGAAAGAAATACTCTACAAATTGTAGAAACATAGTAGTATAACATTGTCAGCAACATACAGATGGTAAAAGGTCTGAAATTCAGGCACGTCAAAGTCGACCGGAACCAAATATACATTGTGTCCAACAACATACATTACATGGTGCGCTCTGTTACAGCACATATATAGCCCACCAAATTGATATGCATGAGAACAAACTCATGTATTATTCGATTGCTCCAGTGCTGGACAAATATTGGCAATCAGAACTGATGCATATAGATACAAACGCCAATTGTGCTTGCGTGTGGCTAGCTTTCCTCTGCTTTTGCTCTGTTTTCTCAACACTGAACACTTTCCTGTAGCTTGTGATAGTAGATGCTTGATATTTTCCCCATATGGTGTTGAATCGAAGGTATGAGGAACCATAGCTAGCTACAGGACTAACACTGCCCTTGACTTGATCTCGTGGACGGGAAGCCGCTGCGGTCTGTATCTGTATTGAGTATAGATAGACAAGTACCATAGCACCTTATTTATTAGTTATCTTTGAGCAGGAAAAAAAAAAAGTTCAGTCTTTTCTTCTGTTCTGCTGAAGGTTGTTCAAACACTAAAGAAAAGTAAATAAATGGAAAGAAACACATTCAATTTAGACTATTAGCATAGATCAAACTATGAGTACATACCCTTCAAAATTGTTGACTGGATATCATCATATATACCATCACAATGTGTTTAGTGTCACAACTCTCAAGAAATGCAGCTAAATGAGTACATAGTTATCCTGAACACTGAACAGAAAGGCCTAAAGTGGTTACAAGCATAGGCAGGTCTTGTCTGAGATCTTCGTAGATGTCGAACAGTACTAAGGAAACAGCTAATTACCTAACCCAAAGCATGTAAATGCACCGGGAAAGAAATAAATCATGACCTTGCCATATCTTTGGTTATTTTCTCCTCAATACGCAAGACATGTTTGAAATGCGTCAAGGGATTCAGACATCAGAAGAACTCTGGGGCGGATGTCGCAAGTATGATCTTCAGGGGCACGGTGCAGATGTTAGTGAAGATACAATCCATCACTAAAGGCATGAGATGGAAGAGCCATAATAATGGATCATGAATCTGGGCCATTAAACTCTGAGAAGATCCTTGTTGCTGTCAAGATTTACTGGACCGGCGAACCTTCTCAAAAGTAGTAGCGATATCTACGTTTGCGAAACTGTCTATTCACCATCGCCAATTCTCTCTTAGCTTCAGGATATCTGTACATGGGAGGCAATTCGAACTATTTAGTTGGGTCGTAATGTCAACACCAATTTGGTGTCAGGACTTGCTAGGTGCATTGCATGATTGTGAGTCTTGTGACACATTGCAATGGTCCGTGTAAGATGAAATGCACGCAGCTGTTTCGAGAAGATATTTGATCACATTCATCCGAGTCTATATGGAATGGTAGATGTGCTACCTTCCAAATTGTTTTCTTTATTCAGTGTTTGAAAAATCTTGAACAGAAAAGAAGGCAAGCTAGAGACTGAACTTGATGTTCGAAAATAACTGACAGTAACATGCTACGGTACAGATAAAGTTGGGACACAGTAACTGGTCGTAACATTTCAGGAATCCAAATTGAAATAAGAAATCACAGCTAGCTAGCAACTGAAAAACCCAAATTGGCACTTTCTCCAAACTCATTCATGTCTTCTCTTTTTGTAGCATCGGTGCTCACAGGACCTTTAGACTTGAGAATGCAGCCACTGCATGGAAATATGAAGAGAAACACAACGTCAGTCAAACAAACCCACAAATCGACCATCACAAGTTCACAACTAAAATTAAAAAAATACAATGTATTAAGGTTAATCCCGTAGCACATGCACATCATAAATAGGATATCCTGAAGCTAAGAGAATACATAGGACTGCAACGTGTGGCCCCGTGCATCATACAAATATAGGATCAAAACAGATTGCTTAGGCAACGATCGTAAGTTGATATGTAGCGTCATAAATTCCAAACCAAAGCAAGACTTCCCCTAGACAACAATGATCGCATAATACCACTACTAAACATATGATAATTTTTGAAATTGCGACCGAACACCGAGAGGAACTCGAGATTAATAATTCCAGCAATAGCAGATAACAGGGAAACAATACTGTTTTACCTCACAAATCAATCAGTGTACATGTGTACGCATCCAGCCAATTGAATCAATCAAGGTGATTGCCTTGTGCTAGCTTAGTATATACTAGCACATATGCCCGTGCGTTGCAACAGGGAAAAATAGTATGCATTTAAATTTTGTGAGGATTATATGTGCAAGCAAAACTCTCTGTGCATATGAAAAGGAACATTTAGCTTCCCGGTTTCGCCAGGTGTGTAGTAATAAAGCCGATATTTTTCCATTCATCAAGATCATTTAAGAGTTTTGTTACGTCACAGTACGCCAGAGAAGGCCCATGAATTATTCAATCTGCTTCTCCTTTAAATCGAGGAGATTTTAAGGTATAAAGTTTCTGAATATTGTAGGAAACATGACAATTTTTTAAATCCTGAACAGTATTTTTGCAAATTATGTACACTTTCAGAAAAACGTGAACAAAATTTGAAACAGGATCATCTTTTAAAATTCATTTTTTTGCAAACACCAACTTTTTTAGAAAAAGATGAACATTATTTTAATTTGTGAACATTTTTTTAGAGAGGGAACATGTATTGAAAACTCATAACATTTTTTGAAAATGTGCATCTTTTAGCATTATTTTCAATTGTGAAAACTTCACTCAAACAAGAATATTTTTCGAATTTTGAGAATTTTTAAATTCCATTTTAAAATTATAAATCTCAAACAATTTTGAAAAATAATAAAAGTTTTTTAAAAACGGGAAACTTTTTTGAAGTTCCAGATATTTTATAAAATAGCAACAAAATTTTGGAATTTTAACATTTTCAATAATTTGATTTTTTTTAATTCTGAAAGTTATTTGAGAATTTTGAATTCATGAAATCAATGCTATAAGAAAAATAAACTTGGAAGGGAAAAAGTGATAGGGAAGGAGAATAAAAATAAAGGTAAAACCCAAAAACAAAGAAAAATGGGCCAGCCCATTTTTTGCTGTCCTCTGCGAAGCTCCGACTATTTGTGGCCCTGTGCAAAAATAGTATTTTGTCAGCTGCGTGGGCAGAAAAATAAGACTGCTGCCTTCACTGGGCCACAGCGCGCGGCCATGTACGAAATTATGGGGAAAAAACTTTTTTTTTTTTCTAGCAGACGGACGAATAAGAAGTAGTATCACTTCAGATAGGAAAGAAAATCGACGGTGAACGCATGAACAAATTGACGAAATGCACCTTGCTTTATTACCGTGCGTCGCAACGGGAGGAAAAAAATAGTGTGCACTTAATGTAGTGAGAATTATATGTGCAAGAAAAACCCTGTGTGCGCGTCAAGAAGGAACATTTTGGTTCTGTGTTTCGCCGCGTGTGAAGTAATCAATCCGCTATTTTTGTCATTCATTGATTGAGTGGATTTAAGGGTTTTGTTAGGTCATCGCACGCCAGAGAAGGTCCATGAATTATTCAATCTATTTTTTCTTTCATTCGAGGGGATTTTAAGGCATGAAATTCAATAATATGGAAATGAGGTGGGTCTTCTCTTTTCCATGTAGAAGCCACTGATGTGTACAACCGGAGTCAATTGTACTCCACTATTTTTGCGTTCCTTGGTCGAGGGGATTTAAGGTTGAAGTTCCGTAATGTGAGAGGTCGCTGGGTCTTTTCTTTTTAATGCATCTAGCTCACGTAGTCGGGTCTTCTCTTCTCTTTGCCTCGAGTAGGAATCCTTGAGAAATATAGGGCCCTTTTATAGATAGTTCAGCTAGCAATCCATCCATCTAGCTCACGTACTGGATTTAGTTTCTTTTTTTAGGAAGCTCACATACTAATCCATCCATCCTTCATTTCGGCCTAATTCATCCATCCTTCATCCAAGTTAATTCATCCATCCTTCATTCAGTTCACTACATATAGTTTCGCACACGTATATAAATTGTTACGGCTGTATGTAAACGAGCAATATGGGACTATTGAACATATTTTATTTTCCTTATTTCCTAGGTAGTTGGGCTGGCTAAATTGCGTGGGGTGTGAAATTCTCAGACACCTGAACTATTTTCTTGGAAACATGAACAACATTTGAAATCCTGAACAATTTTCCAAACTATGATTTGTTTTTTGGAAGTTTCATACATTTTCAGAAACACAGAAACAAAATTTGAAACTGGAAGATTTTCTAAAAATTCACAAACATTTTTCAAAACCACAGACCTTTTATAAGAATACGAGCATTTTTTAACTTTGTGAACAATTTTCAAAAACGGGAACATGTTTACCATTCAGAACAATTTTAGAAAATGTGTAATTTTTAAACACGAACATTATTTGAATTTGTGAACGTTTCTCTAAAGCAAGAATATTTTTCAAATTTGGAGCATTTTATAAAATACAATTTTTTAAAGAAACTTGAACAATTTTGGAAAATACAATTTTGTTGAAAAATGGGAACATTACTTGTCATTTAAAAAATTCAGTGTCCTTTTCCAGCTAGCTCACGTGCCAATTCATCCATCCTTCCTCCGACATAATAGATCCATACTTCATACATCTTATTACTACATGTAGTTTCACACACGTTTAGAAATTGGTACGACCATATGTAAAGAGCAATATGGGGCTATTTAAAATAATTTTATGTTGAATTCGTGAAGATTTCACTGCAATAAGAACACTTTTCGAATTTGGAACATTTTCGAAAATACATTTTTTAAAATCTCAAACAATTTTGTAAAACAGAAATACTTTTTCGGTTTTCATCAATTTTGGAATGACAATTTTTTTTAATATTCGAACATTTTTAAAACGGGAATAATATTTTGGAATTCTGAACATTCTCCAAAAATTTGAACAAAAATTGAAATTCTAAACATTTCATAAAAACTTTAATTGATCAAAAAAGAAAATAAATAAATAAAAGTAATTTTAAAATGAAAAAATAAAAAATAAAGAGGAATAAAAGGAGAAAGGAAAATAAAATGTTAAATAGAAAATGAACACAGAAAAATAAAAATGGGGCGCCCAGTCGAGGGCTATCTGTGGGAAGCTCCGACTATCTGTCGCCATGTGCGGCAAATAGGATTTTCCCTGCTGGTTGGGCAGGGAAATAAATGGACTGGCTTTACTGGGCTGTAGCGCGCGGCCCATGTAAGAAATTTTGGATAAAAATATTTCTTTTTCTGCCATATGGACGCTAAAAAAATTAGTACCACCTCGGATAGTAAAAAAATCTTTTCGCTGGTGAACGAATGGAATCAATCAGTAGGCGCGTACGCATCTGGCCGCCAGAATCAATCAAGGTGCTTCTCTCGTGCTAGCTTCATCTATGTCTAACTTCAGTGTCAATCAGTATACGTCCATGCATCGTTTATGTATGCATCCAGTCGCCGGAATCAATCAACGTGCTTCTCCTGTCTTGTGCTAGCATTGCAAAGGGAAAAAGCACCAGCCATCAGCGCATATCAGGAGGCAACATTGGGCAGCATCGTAGCGCTCGATGAAAGATCGCCAGATCAGGCTTAAGCTGGTTTAGATCGGACGACAACAACAACAACAACAACAACAACAACAACAACAACAACAACAACAACAAATCATTCGGTTGGTTTAGATAGGAAGTAAATGGCAATAATGTAGAATGTCAACAAAGTATAGTTAAACTTGAATACGGCACCTTTTCATATTTTCTTTCATGTTGACCAAGTTTTTTAGATTCTCTATTATGACATGTGTCAAAAATAAGGTGAGATCCACCTTTTACTTTATTGAAAGGAAAGTGAATGGCCTCTAATGGATTAGTTCCCCCTTGTAGATCACAAAGGAGTATAAGGCCCCGCTTTGTATGGGGGTAAATTTATACACCTGTATTACTTTTACAGGTGTATATCACCAGCCATATTTGATTTCCAACCGGAAAGGAAAACGACCGATTGAGGTTTGTATCTTTTACATGTGTAAAAGTGTGGAAAACGACAATCCAATCAAGCCCTAAGTAAAAACATCCTTGAAGGGGCTAGCGAAAGTGAGTAGCGGCCATAACATGGCAAAAATGTGTCCGCAACAGCTCCCATATCATTTATCATTTTGCACCACTCGGTCACTGATGGTGCGGGCCCTGTCGGGATGTCAAACATCTCATTGAACAACCTAACTACGTCTGGCTCCACTTCATATGCAACCTTCCCTGCTCCCCTTGGCAAACCCCAGATTCTTTCTACGCTTGCTGCATCAACTGGGATCTTCCCCCTATCTGGGATAACAAGCTGCGACCTCTCTGGATCATAACACTTCGTCACAAACTTCAGAAGATCTCCTTTCATTGTTCTTGTCCCGATATCAAGCACACCCCCAAAGCTTATATCACCAATGGCATCCTTTTGTGTATCATCGAGGCCACTGTTTAGGAGAAAAAGTCTTGAAGGTGATGCCCTGTTCCTCGATGGTGGCCCACTGCTACCAATCTGCATTACAAAAATTAAAAAATGAGCAACCCCACTATATTAAGCTGAGCAACTCACTGTACTAAACTAAGCAACTAGATCTATAATGAACTGCAACTGTTAATACTAAACTAGGCAACTGCTACACTGCTATTCTACTGTTTATCAAAAATGATAGGAGTGCATATACAAAAAGAAAATGCCATGCTGAGTTGAGCATTACATATTTCAAGGATGCCTCCCTTCTTTCAAGTTTTTCATAAGAAAAATACCTCATCCGCAACTTTCTTCGCACGTTTCGGATTTCTCCCTCCTTCATCACGAGGGGCGGAATCAGTGCCCCGTTTCCCCGCCCGACCACCCCGGGCAGAATTGGTGGCCCGTTTCCCTGCCCGACCACCACGTACAGGATCCTGATTCACCCGCCCGCGCTTGCGTCCAACATTACTCCTTGCTGGTTGAGCTGCCACTTCTTCTCCATCATTTTCACCATCAGTTCTACCCGCATGCCTTTTGCTTTTCGGAGCCATTCTGTACAAGAAAACACAAAAAAAACCATGTTCATGAAAACAGAGACAACCAGATACAAAAGCCCTATAACTCAACTGCTCAAATGATACTGCTTGCATTTGGAGCTAACATCACTGTCATTTGGAGATGAACAAAACTCCATTTATTCCCTACCCAGAGATAACTCAACAACTGAATTGCTAGTGCTTGCAAAAAGCAATTTGGTATTGATAACTATGCAACTACTCATTATTTTGTGGCAACTAAAAATAAAGCGATAAAAAAACTACTAATCAACAAAAGTCACATGTCCATCTTCATCACATTAGCTAAAAAAAATCAAAAAACACTCATGCTTTGCCACTTATTCATGAGAGATATCTCATCTCCTATTCATGACCCCTCCATCAACTAGCATCAAATTTATGAACAATTTGCAGCAAAAAACTACGCAACTAGCACCGAAATTATGAAGCAACTGCCATCAAAAAAATGAGCGACTGCCCCCATTCAGATGCATCCCCTTGCCCTGCCCCCCCCCCCATCTCACAAATTACAGGAAAAAAAATCTAAGCAACTCCATCAAAATTATGAGCAACTGCGTCTTGAGAAGCAACCAACATCGAAAAAACGAACCCTATGCGCCAGTCACTAGGATTCGGTCGCGTGTATCCCCTTACAGCGACTCAATCCCGCCTACCCCCAGCACAAACCCACCTCCCTCCCCTCCCCTCGCCATAGCAACGCCACGCCCTCCAAAAGCATTCACGACGCGGAGCCCGAGGACTCCATGGACAATCTCGTGCCCGCCCCCTCACCGAAACCCTAACTCCATGGAGCGCAAACAGGGGAGTAGAGCGAGAAAAACAGGGGAGCAGGGGAGGAGGAAAAATAGCGGTTTACCTCCGCCTGCAGCCGGCGACTCGCGGCGCTCGCGGACGGCCTCCCGCACCGGCGACTCCACGCCGGATCCACCACTGCAGCACCCCGCCTCGCCGCGCCGTTGCTAGAGGAGGGGAAAGGGAGAGAAATAAGAGTTGGAATGAAATCTGCGGGGGGTGCGGGCGGTTTCGAACAAAGACGAGCGGGGGATGCGGGGCAGCTTTCGCACGCCTCGTGCAATCCCCTAACGGGCACCTGGTCGGAACGCGTCGCGCGTGGGAAGATCGCCACGCTGCATCGGACGGCTGCGGTGCGTGCGTTCGCGCCAGCGAACGAGCGCAGCTGCATTAGGAAGTATTTAGGTTTTTCTATTCCTACGTTCTGAAAATCCTGCAAATCAAAAAGCCTAAAACTACTCCGATGAGTGGTTGTGGGGATCTCCAAATAATTTTTCTGGAGGCTGCTTTTGCATGTTGCCAATACTTGTTAATGATCTCTCTCTCTCTCTCTCTCTCTCTCTCTCTCTCTCTCTCTCTCTCTCTCTCTCTCTCTCAGAAAGAGACTTTGTGAAGCGCCAATTTTTGTTTTTTACGCAGCATTTTTGGAATGTTGTTTCTTCATGAAATTGTGCACGCATGTTCAGAATTCATCAAAGTTTGTCTCCAGAAAATTTCAGACTATTTTGATTGTTTTACAATTTTTAAAAATTTACTATTCACGATGGTGCATATGAGCTCACGTCCAGAAGGGTACTTTTACGTTCGGGGTATCTTTTTTGTGATGAACAAAAAATTATTGGAGAAAAGGGATCTGCTTGAGTGCGTTTTTCACCCAAAAACGTTTGCATTCTTACAAAAGAAAAACCACAAATATTAATTAGGTTGCGACCAGTCTAAGGTACGCCAACGTGGCAGCCACATGGATGGTGTTTTCTCTTCTGAATCTACTTTGGCCTTATTTGATCAAATAAAAGAGTTCATGGTCTAAATCTGGTTATTTCTCAAGTTATTGGTCAAAAATTGTGCAATCGGTTTGAGTTAATGGACTAAAGACGCATGTCACTTAGTATTTACGTGGCAACTTAAGAGCAAGGTTACTCTCAGGCGACAAGGGCGGAAGCCACCAACCGCGCAGCCAGTCCCCTTCCTCGTCCCTTCCCTTCCCGTCGTCGTCGCCGGAGGATGCCGACGGGCTAATCCTGCGTGGCTGACGGCGGCGGTGGAGAGCGCTCCTTGCTTGGCTATGACGGATCACAGAGGGGGAGGCTCGGGCCCCTTGCCTGCTCTGTGTGTTAGCATGGGCTCTGTGGGTTTCCACCGGCGCATCTCTCCGGCGAGTCGGGTGTGGGTGGCGCCTCCCTTTTTCTCTGACAGATCTCGGCGTCCTCCTCGCGTTCGGCATCGGGCTGGCTTCTGGCGGCTCACTCGGCGGTCCGGCGGCTGTAGCTCGCCAGATCTGGGCGGTTGCGATCGGATCCGGCTCTTCCACGATGGAGGGTGGCCGTGCCAGCTTGGTGCTCTAGCTGGTGGCTGTGTGTGGTTGCGCAGTGCGGCGGGGCTGTGGTCTTCGTACTTGTTTGGCTCAGTAGCTTGCCCTGGCAGGTTTCGAGATGGTGTGGCAGCCCTTCCGCCTCGACTCGGTGTTGCAAGGAGGGTTTGTGGCTACGCGGTAGTGCATCATGAGGTGGGTGCCAGATCCGCTGGTTCTCTCAGGATTCGAGGAAAGAGGTGGCACTGCGTGGTGGTGGCGCGGCCGCTGCATCAGGTGTGTGCTGGTCAGCGGAGTGTTGTCGGCCATGGCCGGCTGCATGGAGGTGATGGTCTGCGCTGCTACAGGTGAAAGCCTTGCCGGTGCTTGCCGGCCGGTGGCGGCGGTGCCTGTGGGTGTCGTGATCCTCCTTGGAGGCGCCGTCGTGTTCATGTGCATCATCTACTTTCGGATCAAGTTCTTCGAGTGAAAGCCTAGACCCAGCTGGGTCAGGCAACAATGTCATTCCGATGGCGTTTCCTTCTTGGGGGCATTACTTTGAAGACTGGTGATCCTTATTCATGCTTCCCTTGGGATGGACTTATTCATACTTTGAAGTAGCATGCATCCCCAAAACAAAAGTAAAATACATGCATCAATTTTGCTATGATTTCAGACAACTCTTCTAAAATTTGAAGCAACTAGTGTCATGCATTAAAAGAGGGGTTGCTGCCCCATAAGCTACTTGCAGTAATATCAGGCAACCCTTGTGCGAAAAAAAGAACCACAAAAACAACAAGTAGAGACAACATATATAGGTGGCATTAATGCATATATATTCTCTAACATAGGCAACTTTAGTGTGATTCATGGACAACTATTAAAAAAGCAAAAAATGTGTTCCAGGCATTTTTATGCAACTGTTGATGTGAATGATGCAACTTAATCTACTAATATAGTATTTTTCAGAATTACTTCCTATCCACCTCTCTTCGCCCGTTCCGGTTGCTTTCCTTCTTCATCTTCATCGTTTCATCAAAAAAAGAATCTGAAAAAACCATGGGTACCTCATGTCGATCCACCAGTTCACCCTGTGAAGCATCAGGTTGAGCAGCCTTTTGCTTGTAACTCAATATAAAAAACACAAAAATGAAAAATTGTTCTAGCAAAAAAACAAGCAACTTCCCTAGCAAAACCAAGTAATTGTCCTAGCAAAATCAAGCAACTCCCCATCTATTTTAGGCAGAGGAAAAAATGTATGAGCAACTTGAATAACCTTTTATGAAAAAAATGTCCTAGCAAAACCAAGCAACTCCCCTCTCATCCACCTTCTCGTATGTTGTAGCAGAAGATCAAAGCAACTCAATTACAAAGAAACACAAAAAGTGGGAAACTGTTGTAGCAGAAACAAGCAGATGTCCCTGGCACTACTACTTAGATTGTCTATTTTAGGTAGAAAAAAAACATATGAGTAAGTTGAATAACCTTTGTGGACAACTATCTTATCCCCCTCCCCCATGTAACTTCTCATCTGTTCTAGCAAAAATCCAAACAACTCAACTACAAAAGGACACAAAATGTAAAAATTGTTCTAGCAAAAAAAACAAGCAACTACCCTAGCAAAACCAAGCAATTGTCCTATAAAAATCAAGCAACTCCCCTAGCATCTACTTTAGGGTGGAGGGTGGGGCGGTGGTGTGCTTCGCACGGAGCGCGTTGACGGGAGGAGGATCGGGACAATAGCCATGCAAATCAATCATCGCATCAGTTATAGGCCATCAGGAACTACTTCATAGATGTATCTTCTCAGTCTGTATGTGTATTCAAATCTGAGATGATAATCTAAAAAACTTACAGCAAACGATCCAAGCAACTCGAAACAGAAAAGTGTGAAATTGTCCTAGCAAAAACAGGTAACTATCCCTAGCATTACTACTTAGATTATCTACTACTTTAGAGAGAAAAAACGTGTGAGAAACTTGAATAACCTTTGTGAAAAACTATCTGACCCCCCTCCCCATGCAACTTCTCATCTAGCCTAGCAAAAATCCAAGCAACTCAATTAAAAAACACAAAATGCAAAACTGTTCTAGTAAAAAGGAAGCAATTGTCCTAGGAAAACCAAGCAACTGCATTACAAAAGGCAAAAGTGCAACAAAAATGTTCAAAAACGAATCTGAGCAACTGCCCCAACAAAACTAAGCAACTGCGGTACACACACAAAATGCAACTCTTTTAACGAAATCCAAGTAACTATTCTATCCTTGAAGTGGAAAGTCGCCTTCTGAATCCAATGCTGCCCAACCCCCTTCAATCCCCATATCAGGCGTGACGCCATCACAAGAGAAGCCACTCAGCGGAGTACAAAATCCGCACATCCCCCCTGTTTCCAGGCCCTATAGATTTAGTAAAAATTAAAGCAACCTTCCGTTTAATTCCAGGCAACCCATATTATAAACTTGAGCAACTACACATGCTTTGAAGCAACAAGTTGCACAAAAAATGAGTTTATGACATTGAAATCAGTTGTATCACATGCAAAACCAACACCAAAACCCCCTGAGTTGCATGGAGCACATTCATTTCATTTTATAAAAAAACAGTGGCAATCTAATTCTATATGTAGGCAAACTCCACTTATCTCTGAATCTAGCCCATCATTCATCTCGCAAAAACAGTGGCAGTTCAGGAATGAATTATCAATTGGATGAACAAACGGTACTCCTACTGAATTCTATTGTCATCAATCAAGAGACAGAGCAGAGCATATGATAGACTTATACTTGTATATGTTGATTTGTTCTGCCTACCAAGTTCCCTCAAACATGATCCTTCTAAACAAAAATGATAACACATGATCTCGTGTGCAAAAGTAAAAAAAATGCAACAACTTTGCCTGTGATTTCAAGCAACTGATGCAAAATTTTGAAGCAACTAGTGGCAGGCACTAAAAAAAGGATCAAAATTGAGTAGATCATGCAGCAGTTCGGAGCAGGTTAGATATAACAAGCTGGAGTAGATGGAGAAGCAAGGGGGTTGGGGAATTGGAAGAGGAGATAGAGAGATGTGCGCGTACGGTCACTTGGCGGAAGGGCTCATCAATCTCGTCGGCGGTGACGCCCTTGTTGTGGAGGAAGGAGCGACCATAGAAGACATCCGAGCCCCTGAGATTGGGGTAGGACAAGAACTTGACCGTGTTCGGGTTGCCGTCCCTCAGCGGCTGCGCCGGCGGTGCCACCCTTCCGTGGTCTCCATGGAATCCTTGAGCACCAACATCAGCGCCCGCCTAGTAGAGGGATGTAGAACGGGCTGGCGACCACGGCGCAGGGGACCGAGGGAGCAGGCCCTGCTGGGAGTGGCGTGCATCCCCAGAAGGAGGCAGGAGGAGGGGGGTGGTCGGGCGCGTGCAGAGCATGGCGCTCATCGCCGGGAGTAGGTAAGAGGGAGCGGCGGCCGGGGGTTTGCTTGGCACGACGCGAGAAGGGAGGAGGACTAGGCTGCAGCCCCGTAGCTGGGAGGAGGAGCGCAACGGAGGGGCATGGCCCGAAGGAGCAGCGGGGGCGGCGGTCGCATCTCCACGGAGGAGGCTTGGGGCGGCACGTGGTAGGACGGAGGTGTGGGTGGTGGGTGAGTGGATAAGAAGTGGCAGATGGCCGACTTTGTCTGCGAGCGCTCGAGAGAACGAATGAGCGCAGATGCGTTTTGTAGAATATAGGAATAAAAAATTCATATAGTTTTACCGTCGTATGGACGGACCCATAAGTTTTTCACACCACAACCCAAACAGCAGTTTCACAAATTCAAAGCTTCGTGCTCCACAGCAACCGGCCGGCCAGTAGCGAAGTCTTGTCCAACGGCAACCCGCAAATTTTCTCTTACATCCATCTGCGGGCTGGTCTTTCCGTCCACGAATACAGAAGACCGTCGTCCAACCATAGTCGCGTATATTTCACCCCGCATTTAAATCAACCGGAAGAATTTCATGCAAACACGACGGATTTCATTAAAATTCAGAGATAATTTACATAAAATGATCGATATTTCACCCTTTTAACTATAAACAAAAAAAAACATAAACCCTATACCGGACGACCACCTCGTACGTCTGGCCGCCCTGCCCTGCTGCACGAACGCCGCCGTCCGTCATTGTCGTTGTCATCCCTCTAGCATCGGTACATCGCCGGAGGGCCGCGACATCCTTGTCCGGCGACTGCTTGCCGCTCGCGTAGGAGCCTCTCTGCCTCCTGCTACACTATGCGGAGGGCCGCTGCGACCACTGTCGACGTGGCCTTCGAAGCCCTGGTGGCGGCCTTGCCGCGACCGACGTTCGCGGAGCAGTCGCTAAGCGAACACTCCTTGCTGATCTTGGCGAGGTCGCCGTCAAGGCGGCGACGGCGCCTGGTGGCTGTCTCCACGGTGGTCACGGAGCGGTCGAGCGCCCACGCGGCGGCGAGGTCCAGGTCATTCCAGACCATATTCGGCGCCACGTCGCTCTTGGCGAACGTGGAGAGGCCTCGGACACCATGGCCCGAGAGCCGGAGGCGCCGACGTAACCACCTCCTCCGGGGTAGTGGAGGATGCGGCCCCGCGCCTTCGCGATCACTGGCGGAAGCTCCACCTTGACGTCGCGGTGTTGAACGCGTGGCGATGCGGCGTACAATGGTGGGGATGCAGGTTCGTCCTTGACATGGCGTTCGATCTGGATGCCGTGGTTGCGCGGGGGTGAGACGGGCTCGTCCTTCATCGGACGGAGCGGCTAGTTGCGTCGTGGGGACGGTGGCTCCACCCTCATGTGCACCGGCGATGGTGGCGACAGCCTCATCAAATGGAGCGAACGCTCCATCGGCAGCTCGATCTGACGGACGAAGAACACCGGGGCCGCCGCTGCGGCAGCTGCTTCAGCTGCTGCTCCAGCTACTGCTGCAGGGTCTGCTCCTCCTCCTAGCCAGAGGAGATGATGATAACCTCCTGTGCGGAGGAGCCAGCCGCCGGGGATGGCGGCGACGCCAAGAACCACCGGAGGAAGAGCTTCCGTCGATGCCGCCTGCCGGCACGGAGCACCATGACTTCGGCTCGCTTCTTGGACCAGACAGGAGAAAGGGCTCAGCAAGGTGGGTGACTGGGAGGCGGAGGATGAAGGAAATATGCCCTAGAGACAATAATAAAGTTGTTATTTATATTTCCTTATATCGTCATAAATGTTTATTATTCATGCTAGAATTGTATTAACCAGAAACTTAGTACATGTGTAAATACATAGACAAACAGAGTGTCCCTAGTATGCCTCTACTAGACTAGCTCGGTAAACAAAGATGGTTGAGTTTCCTAACCATAGACATGTGTTGTCATTTGATGAACGGGATTACATCATTAAAGAATGATGTGATGGACAAGACCCATTCGTTAGCTTATCATTATAATCGTTATAGTTTCTGCTACTACTTTCTTCATGACTTATACATGTTCCTCTGACTATGAGATTATGCAACTCCCGAATACCGGAGGAACACTTTGTGTGCAATCAAACGTCACAACGTAAATGGGTGATTATAAAGATGCTCTACAAGTGTCTCCAAAGGTGTTTGTTGGGTTGGCATAGATCAAGATTAGGATTTGTCACTTCGTGTTTCGGAGAGGTATCTCTGGGCCCTCTCAGTAATGGTCATCACTCCAAGCCTTGCAAGCAATGTGACTAATGAGTTAGTTGCGGGATGAAGTATTACGGAACGAGTAAAGAGACTTGCCGGTAACGATATTGAACTAGGTATGATGATACCGACGATCGAATCTCGGGCAAGTAACATACCGATGACAAAGGGAATAATGTATGTTGTTATGCGGTTTGACCGATAAAGATCTTCGTAGCATATGTGGGAGCCAATATGAGCATCCAGGTTCCGCTATTGGTTATTGACCGGAGATGTGTCTCGGTCATGTCTACATAGTTCTCGAACCCGTAGGGTCCGCACGCTTAACGTTCGATGACGATATGTATTATGAGTTATGTGTTTTTGATGACCGAAGGTTGTTCGGAGTCCCGGATGTGATCACGAACGTGACGAGGAGTCTCGAAATGGTCGAGACATAAAGATTCATATATTGGAAGGCTATATTCGGACATCGGAAAGGTTCCGAGTGATTCGGGTATTTTTTGGAGTACCGGGGAAGCAATGGGCCTTAGTGGGCCGTAGGGGAGAGAGAGGACAGCAGCCAGGGGGTGGTCGCGCCCCCCCATGGGCCTAGTCCGAATTGGACTAGGGGGAGGGGCGGCGCCCCCTCTTTCCTTCTCCTCTCCCTCTCCTTCCTTCCCCCTCTCTCCCTCTTGGTGGAATCCTACTAGGACTTGGAGTCCTAGTAGGACTCCACACTTGGGCGCGCCCCTAGGGCCGGCCGGCCTCCCCTTCCTCCCTCCTTTATATATAGGGGCAGGGGGGCACCCTAGAACACACAAGTTGATCTTTTAGCCGTGTGCGGTGCCCCCCTCCATAGTTACACACCTCGATCATACCATCGTAGTGCTTAGGCGAAGCCCTGCGTCGGTAACATCATCATCACCATCGCCATGCCGTCGTGCTGACGGAACTCACCCTCGTCCTCAACTGGACCAAGAGCACGAGGGACGTCATCGAGCTGAACGTGTGCTGAACACGGAGGTGCCGTACATTCGGTACTTGGGGCGTTTTGATGATCCACGTTGGAGCTGACCTTATGATAGGCGATTTAGAGGTGAAGCTAGTCAATTGGTAGTCATGGTAAACAACTTATAAGGATCCTCCGTTGATAGGTAGTCATACTAGGTGGAAAAAGGATTTGCTTTTCTATAGCACTAAAGTTGCCTCTGCAGCACATAAAGTTGGTCGGAAAAAAAAATTCGTCGAAATCTACTCATATGGGATCTTGTTTTGAAGAACCCGTCGCGAGAAACCCAACGGTGAAAATGGATTTGAATTTTGACATTCTATTTAAAAGTTACGAGTTTTTAAAGTTTTTGACCCACCTAATAAATGCAGGTGTGATGAATAGCGTGAGCACATGGGATCTGACGTTTTTGTGTGTGGACATGGCGTGGTAGTTTTGTCAGATTTTTCTATTCACATGCGAGTGATCCTCACGTGATTCGCGCAGGGGGCAATCCTTTCCTTATTCGGCTGCCTGGTTGCGCGCGCGGGATGTCTTTTTTTCTGGTAAAGCGCTAGCTGTTGCGATCGGGCGCCCGTGCGCCAGCGAGCCGTGTCCTTTTCTGTAACCACGTGTCCCATATTCTGAGTACTATTCACTGATAGAACTATTCTCCTCCATTCTGAGTACTAACCACGTGATCATTTTGCTAACCACGTGTCCCACGCGGTATACGACGGTAAATCTAAAAACGTATGTTTCGCGTCAATGCAAAGTGGACCCACATGAGGAGGCATCACTTGTCCCCGTCTCCATCTGCTTCGCTTTCCTCTCGCCAGAACGCTACTAGCCACACTCTTCTTCGGAGTTCGGATGCGGCCGCCGGACATGTATGATCCCGGAGGCAGCTCCTCGTCCCGGCCGCACGGCAAGGAGGGGCTGCAGCCGGAGGTGGTTCTCTACACGGCGTCTGCGTCGGCGTCGCGTCGCAGATGGCGCACCTCCGCCGACCGCTACGCCTTGCGCGCCCTGCTGCGGGGCTACCGCCTGACCGTGGACGAGCGCGACGTGTCCACGAGCAGGGAGCACCGCAGCGAGGTCAAGTCGTTGCTTGCGGCTCGGGGCTGCGCCTTCTCCCTCCCGCAGCTCCTCGTGGGCGGCCGGCTCGTGGGCGGCCCTGACGATGTCAGGCAGCTGCACTGGGCCGGCGGGCTGCGGCCTCTCCTCGACGGAGCCCCGAGGCCGTGCCCCGCCTTCGTCTGCCAAGCCTGCAGGAGGGTCGGCTCCGAGCCCTGCCCAAAGTGCAGCAACAAGATGCTGGATCACGGCGTTATTGCCGACGAACAGGACAAGGTTGTCCTTTTTTATCCAACCCAAGGTGACACTTCCTTTCTCTCCTTTTTTATCCCTGTACTGCTAGCTCTCCTAAAAAAAAGAAAGGAAAAACCCCGAGACTGAACTTGCTTAGAGCCGTTTCCTTTTCTTTTCCTGATGCTGACTGACCCCAACCCTGCTGCTTGGCCCAATCCTGGCTCCGCCCCCGCGTCCCTAGGCCATGGTTTTGGTGGGCTTTGATAGAAAATCATTTTGATTTTGGCCGTTCTAACTATACATAGTTGCATAAGAGGACCTGCAAATCTAAAGTATTGCACTTATCATCTACTCCTACATACTAGTGGTAAAGAACGTACGGTGCCTTAGTGAAGTTGCGGGGTTGACTCTAGAATGTAGCGATATTTTTTCATGTACTTTTTTGAATTTTATATCTATGGTTTATCAATTCATCAAAATTCACAACAAAATATTTTGAAATTCATGAAACTAGTCATAAAAACAATAAATGAAATCCAAAACATCGGTCACAGCTCGCAACTAAGGCCTCCACCTCCCACATCGGCATCTAATCAACACAATCCGAGATGCTAATGTGTATGAATAACATCAAACTGCTGACTTCTGCCACTAAAAAAGCTGGTGACTGTTGTTGTGCGCGATTTTGCAAGTGCACGGACAGTGGACAATAGTGGCGATGGGCTCGGTCGAGTGTACCAACGACAACATTGCTATTTTTCAAGGCATAGCCACGCTCACCATAACTTATTGCCCAATTTTATATTTTGCACCTTCCGTTGGCGACACCTCCAGGCTATCGGCGGTAGAGGCTCCTCCTCCGTATCTCCTCCTCTCACCATTGTCGACACAGTACCGGGCATAACCTCCATGGTGGGTGGCGGCGGGGCTTGCCTCTGACGAGGCGCGTGGAAGGCCCTAGCGTCGTGGGTTCCAGGTAAGGCGGAGACGAAGAGGGCAGTGGCCCTCGCGGGCTTCTGACTAGCGCACTTCCTACTCTGTCTTCCATTCCTACAGCAACAACATCAACCGACGTTTTCATGACGGCATCCGGGCTACTTCGACCGTCGTTTCCTGTGGTAGTGTGTGTTGACTCATGGCAACATGAAGCCGGCTTTGGTAGCAAATGTCTGACGCATCTGCGACATCAATCAACGATGATTGTCGCTGGAGCTATGCAGCTGATGTCAATCTGGCGAGTGGAGCATGCGCAGATCGGCTGGGGCTTCATGTATACAGGCCGTCAATGACGCGTGTCCCATAGATAGCGATCCCATCCTCCCGGTGGCGTGGTGCAGTGGCGTGGTTGGCCCCTGCATCCAGCTGGGCTAGATCGACAAATACGATAGGAAACTCCCGTATGGTGATGAGGCAGTCGCAAGAAGCGATGAGGAGGCAGCCGTCAATATGTTTCGAGCGTTTTCTCCTACGTTTTCCCCCTCTTTATGTAGGCCGATTTGTTCAGCATCGATGCTTAACTTTGCTTGCCATCACTTAATAATCAGTCATATATAACTGTGCACATCAACCGATCGATGTAGAGGCCAGGAATTGATCTACCTTTATAAAAATCAAACCAATACTACCACCATCCTGGTTTATTGGTCCCCTTCGTGTTTTGTGCTAAACTTTGAGCATAGATTTAACTATGAAATAATAATGCATGTCACCAAAAATTATATCGTTGAATTTGTATATGAACATAGTTTTCAGTGATATTATTTTGAGTTACATGCATTAACATTTTGTTAATGAAATCTATGATCAAATTTGACACAAAATTCGAAGGGGACCAATAAATAAATCAGGACATGGGTAGTACTTAACAAAACTCCTAGGATACGACTCAACCGGCCGCGCACCACCCACCTTCCGCATGAACAAATCGCTTGGATAAAACATTTAGTAGATTTGTTGTGGTGGCCTTTGTTTTAAATATTCCATCCGTGATGTTTTTGATATTTTTAATATACACTACATACAGACTGAAATGAGTGAACAAATGCACTAAATCATGTGTATGCATCTGATGCACACAACCAATTTTATTAAATGTGAAAACAAGTTGAAGTCATCTAGTACCTGACAAAACTAAAAATAAAAATAAAACAAGACCACGACCGGTCGGTCACAAGATTACACAGCCCAATTGGATCGCCAGCCAAACTAGGTGCATAAACTAGGCATTGCCGTTTGAGAGGTGCAACACAGCCATCCACAGATCGGTATGCACATGAATGGCTCCAACACGAATGACTTGACCGCTAGCTGGTGCTGGCCGTAACTCTCATGTATAATACTCTCCTGCAGGCACGGCAGGTTCTGCGGACTCTCATACGGTCTGCATACGGTACAGACGGACATGGACAGAGGTGTGGTCGGCTATTTAGTGAAATCGTTGATCGCGTGGTTGTGTTCATGACTTCATGGTCGTTGCGCGCGAAAAAACATCTGTACTATTCCGCTTCATGAACACACTTACGTAATTTTAGACACGCCATCATATTTTTGTGTAATAAAGTAAGAGTACTTAGTAAAATTACCAACGGGTAAGGCTGTTTATGAAACCAATACACTGTGAGCAACATATACTGTGAGATGATATTAGCACATTGCTGCTTCCTGCCTATATATGTACATTAGTATTAGTGCGGTCAAGGAATGAGAAAAATGGGTTACTTCTCCGGGAGTGAAAATCGGTAAGGCTGGCATATATCCGCGGAAATGGGTTACTGACGGACTGCAAATCTTGTACAGACATTATTTTAATCTTGAATGATTCATAGTCTTGTTCAACTGCATCATACACTTGACCGGGTACACGAGACAGAGGGACACGCTTCAAAGTCCGTAGTACAATTTATAGTTTTCCGTTCTCTGGGTTAAGCAACAAGAGCGACAACACTCGTTCTGCTGCCTGGTTTGGTCTACGTATACATCCAATGTTTGGAAGCTACGTACCGTGTGAGACATGCAACACAGCCATCCGCAAATCAGTATGCACATGGCTCCGACACGAATGACGACTTGACCCATAGCTGGAGCTGACCGTAACTCTCATGCCTACTCCCCATCAACCATGGCATGTTTCGCAGACTTCCGTGCCCACGGTTATTCTCTTCTTTGACATGTATATTGCGTTAACATGTCGACAGATGTGTGCTCGACTATTTACTGTGCTGCCAATACTTCCCAGAAGAATAAAAACCACAGCCAATTCCATCCAGCCTAGCTAGCTAGTCATAGAGATGGATCCACCACCCAAAATGCTTGCCTCTCTCACCATCACCATACTGATGATGATGATGATGGCCACCTCCGTCGCACTTGCGTCGTCGGATGCAGCGGTGCTCGTAGGACAAGCAAGCGACCGGAAAGCCAGCCTCGACAACCAAAGCCAAAGAGCACTGCACTCTTGGGGCAACACGTCGACGCCCTGCAATTGGCGTGGCATCACCTGCGGTACCGGTATGCACCGGCACCGGCTAGTGATCAAAGGCATCTCCCTGCGGGGGATGCGGCTAAGAGGGGCTCTGGAGTCCCTCAACTTCTCTGCCTTGAGGACCTTGACATGCCTCGACCTCTCACACAACCTCCTTGCTGGGAGCATTCCTTGTAGTATCGAGGTCCTTGGCGAGCTCCATGATCTCCTTCTGCAAGGCAACCAGATAAGAGGCTCAATCCCACTAGGTCTAGGAAATCTCACAAAATTGCATTCCTTAATGCTTCACGAAAATGAACTTTGGTGAAATACTTAGCCAGATAGGCAACTTGAGTAGTCTTGTCACCCTCAACTTGTCAAACAATCACTTGGTTGGTCATATCCCTTGTGAAATAGGACACATGAAGCACTTAGTTGCATTAGATTTGTCCAGTAATGATCTTTTCGGTAAAATACCAAGCAGCATAGGTGGTTTGACCGAACTCACTAGCTTGTACCTTTACAGTAACAAACTTTCTGGACAAATTCCACGAGAACTAGGTTATCATCTAAACTTAAAGGACCTGCAACTTGGCATCAACACGCTCTCAGGTTCCATTCCACGAAATTCATAATTTGACCAAGCTCACTGTGTTAATTCTACGGGGAAACAAACTTTCCGGGTTAATTCCACAGAAAATAGATTACCTTTCAAACTTAGAGTACCTGGATCTTGGTGAAAACATACTCTCGGGTTCCATCCCAAATAGCATAGGAAATTTGACCAAACTCACAGTGTTGTACATTTTCAGCAACCAACTTTCTGGATACATCCCTCGAGAACTAGGTTACCTTGAGAAGTTAGAGCAGTTGTATCATGGCACTAACACCCTAATTGGTTCCATCCCAAATAGCATAGGAAATTTGACCCAAGTGACAGCGTTGTACATTTTCAGCAACCAACTTTCTGGACACATCCCTCGAGAACTAGGTTCCCTTGAGAAGTTAGAGCAGTTGTATCTTGACACTAACAACCTAACTGGTTCCATCCTAAATAGCATAGGAAATTTGACCAAACTCACAACCTTGTTCCTTCACAACAACCAAACTTTCTGGGCACATCACTCAAGAACTAGGTTTCCTTGAGAACTTAGAGAGGTTGTCGCTTGGTAACAACATGCTAACAGGCTCCATCCCAAGTAGCATAGGAAATTTGACAAAACTCACATCCTTGTACATTTTCAGCAACCAAATTTCTGGACACATCCCTCGAGAACTAGGTCGCCTTGAGAATTTAGAGGTCTTGGAGCTTAGCAACAACACACTCACAGGTTTGATCCCAAATAGCATAGGAAATTTGACGAAACTCTACATTTTGTACCTTGACAATAACCAACTTTCTAGGCAAATTCCACGAGAACTAGGTTATTTAGTCAGCTTAGACTCCTTGGGGCTTAGCTACAACACACTGATAGGTTCCATCCCAAAAAACTTAGGAAATCTCACAGAACTCGCTGGCTTGTACCTTCACAATAACAAACTTTCCGGCCACATTTCCCGAGAATTAGGTTATTTGGCCAACTTAGAGTCGTTGTCTCTTAGAAATAATGCACTAACAGGTCCCATCCCAAATAGCCTTGGCAATCTGACAAAACTTTATAAATTGGACTTTGGCCAGAACCAACTTTCCGGGCCAATTCCATGAGGAATAGCTTGGTTGTTGAATTTAGAGTACTTTTAGAGCATAGTAACAACACACTAACAGATTTAATCACAAACAGCCTAGACTATCCCGTAGAATTATCTTTCTTGAGAAATTTCACAAGATGGCCCCGTCCTGCTGCTCCTCTCCTCTCCCTCACAGGCACGGGACCGAAGCTCCTGCCGGACCCGTCTCCTCCGCCTCCATGGTGCTGCTGCAAAAGCTCCTCCTCCTCACGGTGGCCGACGCCGACTCCTCCTCCGCGCTCGTCCTCACCGCCGCCACGCCCACGCCCTCGCCGCCAGCATGCTCACCACCGACTAGGCCGCCAGTGTGGTCGTCGGTCACCCAGCGCGCGGATCTCGCCGGCCAGAGCGTGTGGTGCCCGCGGTGACGAGGAACGGCCTGCAGCATGCTTCGGTCCGCTCGGTCGGCTCGGTCAAAGACCGGACCGGACCGACAAAATATCGGGCCCAAATTCTGTAACCGGACCGGCTAATTTCTTCAACGGGCCAGGACCGAACGGGCCACGAGCGGGCCGAAAAGCCCGCTCGCTCCGTCCAGCCTGACGAGGAAGTACAAATAGTTGTATTGATACATACTGCAATTGTGCTTACCTGTCTATAGCTTCGTCTGCTTTTGATCTGTTTTCTTAAACTCTAAGTAATACCAGGGTTTTGGTTACCGCTCGAAATTTCAAGATTTACCGTGGTTACCACATATTTTGGTCCCCCTCGGTAAATGGCCATTTCGAGCAAAAAAAATCGCATTTTTTGAATTTGTTGAATTCAAACGCTCAATGTACAGTAAAGTCTGGTAACACCTCACAGCACTCGCGTAGACAACATTCCACTGAGCTAGTAGCTCTTTTATGATAAATATAAGTTTAAGTGCTATCTATATCTATTTTGAAAAAAATTGAATTCAAAATTGAATTATAAATTTCGTTTGAAATTCGATCGAAATTTGCTCGAAATTTCGTGGCAACCATGGTAACCACATTTACCGTCCCCCTCGGTAAAAATTTCCCATTCGGTAACCAAAACCTTGAGTAATACTCCCTCCGTTCCATTAGTGTCAAAAACGCTCTTATATTATGTGACGGAGGGAGTACTAGCCTGTTGATAGCTTCCTCTGTTTTTGTTTTGTTTCCTCTAACTCTGAATATTTGGTTATAGCTTCAGGTTTCAGGCATCAGGTCGACTCCACTCAGGCCTGACAATCTTCGTGCTTCCGACCATGGGATAGACGGACGGAGATGCTCCCTCCTCCTGACGCTATTAGCGGCTGTTATCCATCCTCTCTTTCTTTTAACAAGGAGAATACACACTAGACTGTATGATAGAGTATTTAGATACGACACTGAATCGACAGTTCGAGGAACCCTAGCTAGCCATAGTCCACAGACCTAACACTTACAGATCAATCAGCGACTGACTCCACTCAAGCTCTGGGACATGATGATGTCGGCGCCGGAACCATCGTTCGCCGCTTCTCCGGCATCTCTTTCTCTCTCGACCCCTCTGACCAGAACCAGAGTCCAGAGACACCTGCGTATCAGCGGCAGGTGTGCTCGGACGAATCGCGGCGAGGATCCGACGGCCATGGAAACTCGGTTGCTACTCTGCTATATATGGCTCTTCTATTTTCAGGGGATCCACAGAAACTTGGAGTACCATATAATCACCATAGCACTCATGACACTATATCATTTCGTGTTTCATCAGCCAAACAAAAATTAAGCTTTTAATTATGATTTACTTCATAATGTTCCATTAACAAAGCACTCATGACAGTGTATAGTTACCAAGAACTCATGACATGGTGTGCACCAGCTTAAATTTTGATTTACTTAATGTTCCTGCAATTAAATTTAAGCTGCAGGGTGGTTTGCAATAAAATTGCTCATCCACCAAGATTTGTAAAGCTTGCGTGGTGTGGCGTGTGTGTGATTGATTAACCATGTAAAAACTGAGCTTGATTTGTGTGTGTTTGATGAAACAGGAAATGTTATACTGTCATGAGTGCTTTGTTAAATATTATTTGCCATTGCATCGAAGAGTTTGAGTGGATAATTTTGTGGTGCCGCCATCATAGTACATAGTAGTACAGATATATTATTCTTCGTGATGCTGGCTTCTTGTCACTTCGGCAGATCTGTGACATTTTACTCGATGAACTGTAAGTTAAGTCACTTCCCAACACCAAGTTGAGTCTTATTCTCTTTCCTGTTGAAGATCGTTTGGATTCTGCAGAAAAATAGTATGGAAACCAGCACATTCAGCTTGGTTTATCATATATTCTCCTGGGCCTTCCTCTTTTAGTCTGAATTTTCTGCAAAAAAAAAAAAGAATCATTCAGTGGAAGATTGCTCAGATTTGTTTCAGCACCTCTTTTAGGCTGTATGTCTGTCAGTTTTTAAAAAGATGTTTGGTATTTGGCTTCTGCGCCTTGCTCAAAAGATTGTTTGGTCTCGATGCTAGTGGCAGAAGATTGTTCAGACTCTCAAGAAAGCAAATAGTTCAGCTGTGAGTAAATACTCACAACTCACCGTATACAACATTGCATCGTGTCACAGTCACAACTCACCGTATGCAGCAAACTAATCTACAGTAGCTTGTAGTTTCGTATTTTGGTTACGCCAGCAAATCAAAGTGTTGGAATAATCTATCGTACATCATATATTGCCGTGTGAGAGATGCAACACAGCCATTCACATATCGGTATGCACATTGCTAGCTCCAACACGAGTGACTTGACCGCTAGAATTGCCGTGTGAGACACCCATCCTCAAATCGGTATGCACATGGACACGAGTGACTTGACTGCTAGCTGGAGCTGCCCATAACTCTCATGCATGCATACTCTCCGTCAGGCACGCATGGACAAAGGTGTGCTCCACTATTTAGTGAAATCGTTCATGCCGTGGTTTTGGTCTATGTATCCATCGAATGTTTGGAAGCTAGTACAACATTGCTGTGCCGTGTGAGATTTTTTTTTTTTGAACCGGGCTTTACCCCTTTCCGTTGCAAATGAACGAAAATACAACCAGTTCCAGAAACAACGCCAGGAGGAGGGAAAGAGGTAGAGCGAGTCCAAGCACTATCAGGAAACCCACTGCCATTTCTTCGGTCGCCGTCACGAACGCTGTGGGGCGAAAACCTGGTAACACACATGGTTCTGAAGTTCCCAAACTTATACATCGGCCAATCACAGACAGCATGATACCGCGCCAGAAGGAACCCTGTGCCGTGTGAGATATGCAACGCTGCCATCCACATATCAGTAAGCACATGCCTCCCATCCGAATGACTTGACCCTTAGCTGGAGCTGGCTGTAAGTCTCCTGCCTACTCTCCATCAAGCATGGCATGTTCTGCAGAATTCCATGGCCACGATTGTTCTCTTCTTTGACATGTACACTCCCTTAACATATCGACAGATGTGTGCTCGACTATTTAATGTGCTGCCAATACTTCTCAGAAGAATAAAAACCACAGCCAATTCCATCCAGCCTAGCTAGCTAGTCATGGAGATGGATCCACCACCCAAAATGCTTGCCTCTCTCACCATGACCATACTGATCATGATCATGATGGCCACCTCCGTCGCAATTGCGTCGTCGGATGCAGCGATGCTCGAAGGACAAGAAAGAGCACTCCTCGTCTGGAAAGATAGCCTCGACAACCAAAGCCAGCAGGCCCTGCGCTCCTGGGGAAACACGTCAGCACCCTGTAATTGGCGTGGCATCACCTGCGGTACCGATGTGCACCGACACCGGCCGGTGATCTACGGCATCTCTCTACGGGGGATGTGGCTGAGTGGGGTGCTGGAGTCCCTCAACTTCTCGGCCTTGAGGACTTTGACGCGCCTCGATCTCTCGTACAACAACCTCAATGGGAATATCCCTCCTGGCATTGGGGTCCTCGTGGAGCTCCAAGCTCTGCTTATGCAAAGGCAACCAGATAAGAGGCTCAATTCCGCAAGGTCTAGCAAACCTCACAAAATTGCGTTTTTTGATGCTTCATGATAATGAAGTCTCTGGTGAAATACCAAGGCAAATAGGCACTATGAGTAGTCTTGTGACCCTTAACTTGTCAAACAATCACTTAGTCGGTGACATCCATCCTGAAATAGGACACCTAAAGCACCTGGTTAGATTAGACTTGTCCATAAATAGTCTTTCCGGCTATGTCCCAAGCAAATTAGATGACTTGACAAAACTAACCACCTTATACCTTGATCATAACCAACTTTTTGGAAAAATTCCACAAGAATTAGGTTGCCTTGTGAACTTACAGGATTTGGCGCTTAGTGACAACACACTAACTGGTGCCATCCCATATAGCATAGGAAATTTGCCGAAACTCACAACCTTGTATCTTTACAATAACCAACTTTCTGGACACATCCCTCGAGAACTATGTCGCCTCGTGAACTTAAAGGATTTGGAGCTTAGCAACAATAGACTAACTGGTTCCATCCCAAATAGCATAGGAAATTTGACAAAACTTACAACCTTGTACTTTGACAGCAACCATATTTCTGGACACGTCCCTCCAGAACTAGGTTTCCTTGAGAATTTAGAGGACTTGGAGCTTAGAAACAACACACTAACTGGTTTCATCCCAAATAGCATAGGAAATTTGACAAAACTCACTATTTTATATCTTTACATGAACCAACTTTCTGGGCACATCTCTCGAGAAGTAGGTCGCCTTGAGAACTTAGAGTACTTGGATCTTGGCAACAACACACTAACAGATTCCATCCCAAATAGCATAGGAAATTTGACCAAACTCACAAATTTGTACCTTGATAATAACCAACTTTCTAGCCAAATTCCACGAGAACTAGGTTATTTAGCCAACTTAGACTACTTGAGGCTTAGCTACAACACACTGACAGGCTCCATCCCGAACAACCTAGGCAATCTCACAAAAATCACTAGCTTGTATCTTGACAATAATCAACTTTCCGGCCACATTCCCCGAGAATTAGGTTATTTGGCCAACTTAGATTCGTTGTCTCTTAGAAATAATTCACTAACAGGTCCCTCCCAAATAACCTTGGCAATCTTACAAAACTCACTACCTTGGACTTTGGCCAGAACCAACTTTCCGGGCCAATTCCATGAGGAATAGCTTGGTTGTTGAATATAGACTATAGAGTACTTTTAGAGCATAGTAACAACAGACTAAGAGATTTAATCACAAACAGCCTAGACTATCCTGTAGAATTATCTTTGTTGAGAAATTTCACAAGATGGCCCCGTCCTGCTGCTCCTCTCCTCTCCCTCACGGGCACGGGACCAAACCTCCTGCCGGACCCATCTCCTCCGCCTCCATGGTGCTGCTGCAAAAGCTCCTCCTCCTCACGGCGGCCGACGCCGACTCCTCCTCCGCGCTCGTCCTCACCGCCGCCACGGCCCACGCCCTCGCCGCCGGCGCCGGGTAACTCGACGCCAGCGTGCTCACCAGCGACTAGGCCGCCATCTTGGACTACTGACTGCGTGACCCCTTTCGCCTGCGCCACCGACGTCATTGCCATTGCCGCGCTCTCCTGCGAGGACGCGCGGCTGGGCCGTCCCCGAAGCGCCCGCCGCCTCCAAGGAGAGGGCCGACCTCAGGAGGCTCCTACAAGGGTCCTCCAACCGCGCGGCCACCGTCGTCCCTAAGGCGGTCTCGTTCTCCAAGGTGCCTGCCGTGGCCTTCCGATGCTCCGGTACTGAAGCTCCATCGGGAACAGGGATGCCAGCCCACTGGCCGTGCAGTTTGCTCCCTGCACTTGTCCTAAACTGGAGTCCCTGCAGAGAGCTACGGACAGCAGCATGCGAATTAGCGAGGAGGAGATTCCCTAAAGTTCCCAAGGTATGAATTATTGCATTGTGCACGGTGTTGTTACTTGTCTTGAGTAGATTTCAGAAGCATCTTTAACAAGTAGTGGCCACTCAATTTTGTAGTGCCTTTTTCAGAAGCATCCCTGAAGAGCGATTGCCCCCTGACGCTGCCGGTTTATGTCGACTGGAAAAAGCCAGCCGAGTCCAGCGCGATCATATTCCGGTGAGTTTTAATTTGGTCCTGTGACTTTGTAGTCTGTTGGGTGCACGCAAAAGGGAAGGGAAATGGAGCTCCCGTGGTATGACTAATTGTTTTCATTGGCAGGCGTGGGTATTCGAGTGAGAGCCAAAAAGGCCAGCTGTTGGTGGAGAAACTTGATTACCTGCAGTCCAAACTGTTGCAGAATATTTTCTTCAGCTTTTCCAAACCCTTGATGCACCAAGGAGGACACTTTGATGTGCTACTGGCTGCTCAAACGGGCGAGGCGACCCAGGAGGCCCTGTTGCCACTGGCCGTGCAACTTGTACTTATGGTAGGCGCACTCGACATTCAACCTCTCAGCGCCGCTCGGGCACTGCTCCTGTGCTACTGCTGCATAGTGATCATGCTACTGACGGAAAGGGCACTGCTTCTTCGCGTGGATTCTGCAGTGGTTACCCAAGCTATCGTTTGCTCCCAGTTGTCCTAAACTGGAGCCCCTACAGTACAGGGTGAAGTGAAGAAAGCTACGGAGAGCAATGAATGAATCAGCGAGGAAGAGATTGCCTAAAGTTCCCAAGGTATGAATTATTAATGAACCATTATATTACACACGGTGTTGTTTGTACTTATGTTGAGTAGATAGATTTCAGAAGCATCTTGAATTCAATTTTGTAGTACCTTTTTCCTGCTTGAATGTTTATCCTTACTCCTGCTATAGGGAACACGTGACTTTGGGGGAGATCATCAAATGGCCATAAGGCGGCATGCACTTTCAGTAATAACAGTTGTACTATTTGAGATGCACGGTGTTGCTGAAATTGATACACCTGCATTTGAGTTGAGAGAAACCCTTACGGGCAAATACGACCTTGCTGATCAGATCCAATTGTAAAGCTAGCATAGTTTTTTTTTTTCTTTTTTTGAAACCTGAAGGTGGCATCCAGAGAAAACTACTTTCAGAACAACCGATCATTTCTCTCGTTTTTAGATTACTTAATCGAGTTCAGCCTCCAACTTATTTCATTCATGTCTTCTGTACTGATGAGCGGTAATGAGAATAACCAAAGATATGACAAGGTTTTTCTGTACTGTTCAAATCCACCTGTCATGATGTATTCCGTTCCCGCTGCACTTACAGGCTTTGAATTTGGATGCTGTAAGAAACTTCGGATTAGGTAATTAGTTGCTTCCTTAGCATTGTTCGACCTCTACAAAGATCTCAGACAAGACCTGCCACTGCCTGTTCAGTATTCATTGCGAATCTTCAGGATATCTGTATATAGGAGGCTACATGATCTCTGTAGCTGTGATAACTATTTCGTGGTCTGTACTTAGTTAGCTGCATTTCTTGTGAGTTGTTGTAAGATAGGGGACCACACGTATACAACCGTATATCTATACAAATACAATACGGTTATACAACCGTATATCTATACAAATACAATACGGTTATACAACCATATATCTATACAAATACAATACGGTTATATATTCTAACAGTTGTGACACTTAACACATTGTGATGGTGTATAGGATGATATTCAGTCAACTGTTTTGAAAGGGGCTGTACTCGTAGTTTGATCTATATTAAAGTGTGTGCACTAATATTCTAAAATGATGTGTTTCTTTCCATTTGTTTATGTTTTTTCAGAGTGTGAACAACCTTCAACGGATAGTAGACAAGACTGAACTTGTTGTTTTTTCCTGCACAAAGATAACTGATAAATAAGGTGTTGCAGTACTTGTCTGTATCTGTATGCGGTGGCATCCCTGTCCATGAGATAGAATCGAGTGGAGTCACCGCGGCTTGATCTGTAAGTGTTGGTCCAGTATGTACCTAGTGTCCCTCCCCTCCCCGCCCCTAACCCTAACCGCGCCGCCAGCCGCCCCTCCCCGCTCCTCCCCCGCTTCGCCGCCGCCGGAGAGGACACCGGCGAAGCCCGCGTGGTCCCCGGGGAAGGTGGCGGCGGGGCGTCCTCGCCGTTCTCGCGCAGATCTCGCGGCAGCCGATGGCGCGCGGCGGTATTCCGCCGGGGGCTGGCGCCTGCTGCCCGTGAGGTGGCGTCCCTCACGGCGGCGGGGCTGCCCCTGAACGGCGCTTGGTGGTGGCCACGTGGCGGCGCGCGGGTGGGCCGAATCTGGGCTTCGGTCTGCGTCCTCGTCGTGGCAGCGCTTGCCGTTGCCCTCGGCCATGAGGCGTGGTCCGGGACGGGCCTAGCGCCGGTGGTGCTGGCCAGGACGCACGCTGGCAGCGCCCTACTTCATCTCGCGTCGCATCGTTGGCCAATGGTGGTGGTCATCTTCTTCGTCAAAGATGGCCGGCCAGAGGCTTGGTGATTGGATCTCGAGATCCATCATTTAGTCCCGGCTGCGAGTTGAGGAGACATTGTTGCCGGTGAAAACCGAGCCGTTGGCAGGCGATGGCGGCGTTCTACACGCCGTTACCTTGATGGAGGCATTGTCGTGTAACTACTGTCGACCCACTCGTGCTGCTCTGGGGGAAACCCTAGAATCTGGTGTTCCAGATCGAAAGATGGCGACACTGCGGTGTCGTTTCTCTCTTGGGAGCATCATTGGTGGAGCAGCGCTGGAAGTCAGAGGCAGGAGGTGGAGCGGCTTCGTCTTGCACGGAGCTTCGGTGGAGATGTCAAGTCATGCCTGCCCGACAGGTGCTACGCTTTGTCATGCCTGATCGGCAGGTGCTACGCACGACAGATCTTCCAAAGACTTCAAGCTGTGTCGGCTGGTGGTATTTGGCAGCATGGTGCTGAGGTGTATCAGTGGCGACCGCGACGTGCACAGCTGTTTGCGTGCAGGAAGGAGGTGTCGTTGGGCGCTGTGGTGGTGTCGATGATAGCTAGACCGACCAAGGTTGATGCATCAGTATAGTTCTAAAGATGGAGCGGTGACAGTTGGCGGCGGCGGCCTCTGAGAGCACGCCGGACCGGCGAGACCCATGCCCGGCAGGCGTCCTGGATGGGTCCTCAGGTCTTAGATGTTAGGTTTGGCTGCGATGTCTGTTTGGTATTAGGCCCAGGCTATCTGCGCTCCTTCATCAACTGGATAGGTGTAGCGACAGTTTGTTGCTTAGACGGCGGCTTTAATCTTATTGTGGTATTACTTTATAAGGTCTTGTGAGAATAATTAATAAAGTGGCCGTATGCATCGTCCAGATGCAGAGGCCGGGGTCATCCTTCTTTTAAAAAAAGTGTACCTAGTGTCCCTGATGCCTTCGATTCGCCGCCGTATGCGGCAAATATCGAATATCTACTATTACAGTCTACCGTGTATTTGATAGAGGATAGATAGCAGACTCCATTAGTGTAATGAGGGGCAGCATCTCCGTCTGTCCCCAAGAAGAGTCGACCCAACGCCTGAAACCTGAAGCTACAGACAAGTATTCAGAGTTGAGAAAACAGAGGAAAAGCAGAGGAAGCGGGCCAGAGGTATGTATATGTATCACGGCTCTCTGATAATTGCAGGCTGGAGCATTGAGTATTCAATCCAGGCCCTTGGCTCAAAAGACAGCATTATCTCCCGTCACAACTCAACTACATGAGAAGATGGCACACAGATAATAATAAATTCCAACTGTCTTAAATTCTTCCAATGCTATCTTATTGACGTCCCTAGTAGAACCGAGGTAAAATTTGGAAGGAGCTCCTCCGTCCGAAAATACTTGTCATCAAAATGGACAAAAAGAGATGTATCTAGAACTAAAATACATTTAGATACATCCTTTTTTATTTATTTTGATGACAACTATTTTCAGACGGAGGGAGTAATATTCTTGAGGTAAATAAATCTACTGAGGTGATATTCGGAAGCGCCAGTGGATATAGTGTCTTTATAGCTAGAGGAGAAGTATGGCAGTGTGCCTTGGGGGTGGAGAATCAAAGCTGGGAAATTTTGATTCTTGGGTTGATCTAGAAACGAGGAAAAAGCTAGTTGAGGTGTGGAGTTTACTGGAGATGTTAGAAATTTGATTGATGTTGGAGTAGTTGCTCCAGTTTGGCCTATAATGAACCTGTAACATACATTGTGGTGTCCAATTCTAACGGTGGATTGGAATAGTAGATATTTACCACGGAGCTACTAGCTACAGATCCAACACTCACATATCAAGCCGCGACGAGTGTCTCCACCCGCGCTCAGCCTCGGGGACTGGATGGCGCCGGCGCCGGCTCCGTATCCCGGCGACCTCCTTCATCGCCGCCGGCAGAAATATTTCCGGCATCTTTCTCCCACTCCTCTTCTGCTCCGGAGAGCCGTGGCCCAGCGCCACGTGAGCTCGCGCGAATCGCCACGTAGATCGGACGGCCACCAAAATTCGTCTGCGATTAGAATCGCCTTTTTTTTTCATTCGCAAAAAAAAATCGCTTTTTTTTCAAGTGACTGACGCGGCTCTAGTAAATATTGTTTTGCAGAGCCATCCGATTGGTGTATTGCTAACCGGTCGATGCACTCCCTCGTCCGCTATTTCGTCAATGCACGCCTACGAGAAATTCTGCATCTCGTGGCTCCATTCTGTGCCTCGCCGGTCGCACATGCTTGTCGGTCGCCGTCCTTGTTGTCGGTTGCCATCCTCGTTGCCGGTCACCGTACTCTCCTTCATTCGCCACCTACATTTGTCTCCACCCTCTCCGGCCGTTCTCGTTGCCGGTTGCCATTCTCGTCACTAGTCACCGCACTCACCGTCGTTCGCCACCT